>NW_028274811.1:115919569-116257426 GCF_037043125.1 Eumetopias jubatus
CAAGAAACAATTTTGCCTCGCTTTCCTTTCTTTCCTCCTTCTGTAGTAGAAAAGATCTTGAATACTTGACAGCAAGAAAATGCAATAATGCCCACTCTTGAGTAACCGGAAGGTAGGAACTTTGCATATAAATCTGGTGCCCTCTAGTTTCCTTCCTCCAAAAAAATAAAAAAAAATAAAAAAATAATAAAAATAAATAAATAAAGGCGGGGGAATGACATTCAGCAAAGTCCTAAAATACAATGTAAACTGTCAAAACAACTTTAATTGTAAAGTCATTTCTACCTTGTAAAGTTTTCAGCACTGTCTCCCTCCTACAATTGCGGGGGAAGGTTTTGAAACACATCAAAACTAGTATCAAAAACACAACGCAGACACTCCTTTCTATACTCGGACCTGCCCAGACTACCTGGAGCGTCCCAAAGTGAACCAGCTCTCCCTCCACCTCTCTGGGCCAGACCTCTCTGTATCTCCCTACCCACAAGTAGCCCGGAGCCCCGCACGCAGATGCTCAGGAAAAAACAAGGTCGCTCACCGGTGAGGAGCCAGCAGCAGGCGACAGCGACCCCTGGGCTGGCCTGGCGTCGGGGGGCCATGGCCGGGGAGCCCGCAGAGCCCGGGGGACGCGCTGGATGGGAGGGCAAGACGCAGCAGGACTGGGCACGGGAGCCGCGCGCTCTGGGCCACTCTGCCGACGCAGGTCTCAGTCTCCGGCCCCGGTCAGTCGCGGCGCCGAGAAGCCGAAGAGTGAATTTCCTGTGTTTTTGACGAATGCCTCTAGGTCCTCTCCACGCTTTTCATATCCCAGACTTACTGCCCCATCGCCCGCCCCTTCGCGCGCTCGGTCTCTGAAATCCCACTGGCAGCCTCCCAGGCTCTGTCCGAGACATGGACAAATAAAGCCAGCTTCGCGGGTTCGTGTTTAGGCTAAAGTCCACGGGCTGCAAAGCAAACCTTAAAGGGACATCTGCCTTTCATTGAGAGGTGATCCCGCTCTTCGTGCCAGCTCCCTAGGGTGGTAGGAAGGCGGGCGAGGGCTGGACCTTCGGGAGGGTGTCGCCAGCCCAGTGGCCCCGCCTTCACACCCCTTACCTCTCCCTGGGTCGGGGCAGGGAGGGCACTTTCAAAGTGCCGGGGCTCCTTGGCCCTTAAGGGGAGGCTGCTTTCCTGGGGTCAAATTGCGCAGAAGGAATTAGACTGTCTCTGAAAGTGAGCACCACCTCCCTCTCCTGCGGACACTTGAACTTCGCTGTGCTGCAGTCTGGCACTGAGAGAGAGAGAGAAGAGGGGGCGTCCACTCAGACACGCCCCCACAGAGGGTTTTGCTTTCGCTTATGAAGAGTTTACTTCATTTATGGTGACTTGTGGTTGAACGGTGGTTGCCCCTGAAGTTTTCTTTGGGGAGACTGTAAGTGGGAGAAAAGAAGAAAAACAAGAGGGGGAGAAAAGAAAAAAAAGAAAGGAAGAATGATAAATGCAAGAGGGAAGAGGGAGGTTAATGAAGGGAGGAAAACAGTCTCCTTAGAAATGATTATGTGTGGGGACTATTTTGTTTAAGTTGAATTAAGATGTTTGTACACTGGGAATTGAATCTAATAAAGAACTCAGGGCACTGTTTTATTTCTTCTTGTTATAAACTTTTATAAGTAAGAGTGCATTAGATGATGTTCATGTTACTCCTTCCTCTCCCACTCCCACTCTCTAGGGAACTGAAGATTGGGAAGTTAAGTTGATAGGTCACAATGTTGGAGACTGTTACCCCACCCGGGGAGACCCAGGCCAGAAAAGGCGCTTAAGAATTTGCAGTGCTTCCCTTCCTTGTTGAATGAGTTGTACAACATCCCTGAGTCAAGAGCCACATTGACATGTTAGCTTCACGTGCTGTTTTTTGTTTAAAGCAGCTGTGTCTTAATGGTTTTGAGAACTTCAAAGAAAGAGGAGTGGATGAGTGGATTTGTGTTTACAGGTGGTGGAGGAAATCAAATCTATTCAATTCAGTTCAATTCAAAAGCAACAACTAATTACCTCTATCTAGCAGGACTAGGGCTAGGCAGGACAAGACTGCCACCCAAAGGAGGACTCTGCCTAGAACACAATACAGGTGACATAGTATAGGTAACCCAAGAGAAGGGAAGGGAGAAGCCCACAGGGATGATTGAATAGACTGCCACCAAATAGAAGATTGCAGGAACTAAAGTTTGAAAAGATAAAAGGTAAAGAAATGTAATGAAGATCAAAAATAGGGTGGGCAGCCCTGAGAGGTCCAAGGCCATCAAATCTCAGTAACATGACCCAACAGAGCTAAGGAATTCCTCTTCAAATTTATGTATGAAATGATTAACTACCTAATAAATATATTTAAAACACTTTTTCCCCTGTTTCCAGCTTTCATATTTTCATTTCTTAGTCTTATTTTCAAAATTGCACAAATAAATTTCTAGAAAAATATCATGTTGGATCACAGTTCAAACCCATCAGACATTACTTATGCTCCTATGCCTGCATTCAGTGGTCTCATATCCCAGTTTCGCTTTCCAACCCATCTTAATTAACCTGCATTATCACCCTGCCTCCTGCTGTTCCTTTCCTGGGAAAGCCTTGATAAGTATATCTGTACATTTCATCTCCCTGTTTATAGTCTCAGTTATGTCTTATATCTCTCAGTATGGCCCATGGGGCTTTGAACAATAATCAAATACTGATAAACTGATTAATGCTTAGACATTTAAAAATCATGATAAATACCTTCTTCAAAATATCTCTTCAAATTGCTCACTGTTTTCATAAACATATAATAGTGTATGTATATATGTAAACCTATGTGTATATATATGTGTACATACATATATACATATGCATATATGGGGTTCTAGAAAATTACAGTATTATTGAATTAGAAAGAAATGAAAAGAGAAATTATAAAATTATATCTTATTGAAATAAAGTATGGTTAAAACATACTTATTATATGACCAAGGTTATAATTATTGGGAACTTTAGCTTTCCTTTTGGGGGTTAATAAATACTTTGAATTTAAAGTTTTGAAAATCTTCTCTAGGACTTGCAAACTAATGGTGATAACCAGCACTACCAGTACTGTGGTTAAAGTTAACTTCTATATGTGTTATGAATATTATGGCAATATTTATTAATCTTCCTCATTTTACTTCAATGCAAATATAGAGACTGAGAAAATAGCTATTGCTGGAGAATTAAATTTAGAATCAGTGCTCATTTTCTGAACTTCAATAAATCTAAACATAAACCAATGTCAGCCAAGATATTCTCTTAACCAATTTTATTCTGACAGGAAGATATGTTATTGAGTAAATTGAGGCTTAGAAAGGTAAAAACTAGGGTCACAAACTAGTCATTAATTACATGGGGTCACTTGACAGCAAATGTTAAGCTCTAGACTTTGTATGATGTACTCTTCTATTTTAAATGAGATCTAATCTGATCAGACCTCTCTGACAGTTTAGAAATATGGGTGAAAATCAGAAGTACCTTGAGAGGTTAGAGACTGAACTGATTAAGAATTTAGAATATGGAGTCTATAAAATGAGGCAAAAGTATTTGGGATTACTGGTTAATATCTCAAAAATAAAAACATACATTTCATACTCAAGTATTCTCCATAGAGGTAATCTAATATATTGTGAGTATAATTACTGGAGTAAGTAGGTTCTTGAGTTAAATTTCTTGGATTCATGCCCCGGAACCACCATGCGGTAGCTGTGTGATCTAGGAAAAGTTATATAGCTTCTGTGAGTCTCAGTTTTCTCAAACGTAAAATGGGGACAAAAATACTGCCTCTCTCTGAAGATTATTGTGAGGATTAAATGAGACAAACCAATGAAGCATTTAGCAAAATGCCTGGATTAAAGTAAACAGAAGTGAATTATTCTTCTTCCCAGTTGTAGGAGAATTAGAATTAGACAGTGGGAATATAGGGCAGGGTCTGTGTGTGGTGGGCCATAGGAAGTGATGCCATTTGATGGGCATCAAAAGAGAATGTTAGTGTTTGGCCAAAATCATCTCTATCAACTCTTGTTATTATTTCTGGAATCCTCACCTGGAATCCTTACTTTTTGTATTAGGGAATTATCTTGAAAATATCCCAATAAAATGGGTATACATTAAGACATCAGAACCCATTACGACATTAACAAGGACTTACTTGTCAAATTAGCTAGATGTCAAGGGGATTTTTTTTTTTTTAACAAGAAAAGAACATTTCACTAAGGGGTTGGGAATAGGAGAGGGTCTAGAGTTCTGCTACTGGTTAAGGCCAAGGTTCTTTGGTAGTTAGATCATGGGTTCTCAAAGCCACAGGATAAATGAGGCACTCCAACCTGGGTAGAAGGGTGGTATCAGTTTTATTCAATAGTAAATAAATACTTTTTAATTTTTTTTATGTTAAAGTAACAGATTTTTATAAGAAAAATGTAAAATGATGTTTTAAAAAAGTTAAATATAAGGTTTAAAATACATTTTAGTATAGCATCAAATTGTGCTTTCTATCCCCCTCCTCAACTCTGAGGTGTTATGGGTAGGTAGTATTGTCTAGAGCTGCTTCTATTAAGATCTCATAAAGATTCAGATTTTTAAATTTTACTATGCATATATTCAGTTAGTTGCTCTCCAAGACACTGATGCTAACTCATAGAGCTAACTCATATGGTCAACTTAGTTCAGTTGAATAATTTTATTTATTTATTTATTTATTTATTTATTTATTATTTTTATTTATTTATTTTAAAGATTTTATTGATTTGAGAGAGAGTGAGAGAGTGTGGGTGGCGGGAGGGGCAGAGGAAGAGGGAGAACCTCAAGCAGACTCCCTGCTGAGCATGGAGCCGGACATGGGCCTCCACTCATGATCCTGAGATCATGACCTGAGCCAAAATCAAGAGTCGGAGGCTTAACCAACTGAGCCACCCAAACGCCAGATTTGAATAATTTTTAAGTTCCTGCTGTGTACTGGACTCCAGGGCTATGTTCTGCAGAGGCAAAAATGGGTAGAACACTTGTTTTTCTACTGAAAATCTGCTGTCCATTAATTTTTTTCACTTGGAACTAGGGACAGAAAACAAGCAGTTTTGTTCTCAATTATAACATTGACATGTTTCATTTTAAGCCTGTAAATTAAGCAGTCTAGTGGAATTACCATATTAGTGTTGTTACTTCAACTTGAGAACCCATGATTGCTTCTTCTATGACCAAAACAAAGTCACAATGATGTAGAGCTTAAACTTCACCACCAACTAAACTTTTTTTTTTTGTTATTGCATAATGTTCTTGTGTGAATGTTGTTTCACTTAAAATATAAAATAGGTGTTCCTCCCACCCTATTTCCTGAACAAGTCTATGCCAGAAACTTGGTCCAAAGACATTTGGGCAACTGGTACTTAGGAAAAAAATTTGAATTTAGAATCCTGGTGAAGGACAGTTCTAAACACTGTGAAAAACTCCTAAAACTTATTAGCAGACTTCAACATGAGTGACACACTAGGGCTGTACTGGGGGAGGGAGTACCAGGGTGGTGCCCTGGCAAGAATATTTAAGTCGTGGCACACTTGAATCACAATAACCATCACTGATGAGCAGTAACATTTTTGCTGCAATGCTGGATTCCTTAATTTGCAATGTGAGTTAATTATTTTTTAAGCTATTAGGTAATTCTGGGACTATTTGAGCAGGTTGATTTAATTAATTTATTTTCCTTTCACCAGTTTATAAAGAGTTAAAGCAGGTAGGTGGGCTCTAAAATTTCAGGACTGAAACAAATAAATTGTTAGCAATTAAACCAAGAAGACTGATATTTCTTGTAATAGGACTGGGTCACTATATATGTGGGGGAAATAGTCTTCTAGTTAATAAAAAATAAATACATCAATAAAAAGGGAGTCTATTATTTGGCTCTGAAATAATAACGCTTAAATCGCTTGTTTTACAAATTATGTGGCTATTTTTCATCTGCTCTACTAGACCATAATCTATACCAAGACAGTCAATTATTCATTTTTATTGCCTGCAGCATCTGCCCCTTTGTAATTCATTCACTCAAACATTCAAACATTTATGGTGTTACCTCTGTGCTGCAGGAAGTCTTCTGGCCCCCAGGATTCAGAGATGTTGAAATGCTTGGCACTATTCTCAAGAACATTCACAAGATACCTAGAGATATGCACAGAATGATCTTCCTAATTGTGTCTGATGAGCCCTAGAACAGAGCATAAAGTCAACCGGAAGAAAAAGACGGTTTCATAGAGATGATGGCACTGAAATGTGGTCTTGCAGGAAATGGGGAGACGGTTTCACAGGGGGAGGAAAAGGATAATGGGCATTCTAGGCAAAGAGAGCATGAAATGGATGAATAGAATGGAATAAAAGTTAGGAAAGGCAAGTGAACTTCTGACCAGATTTGAAAGGATTTTAAAAGGATGCCAAGGAATTTGGACTTCTTATAAGAATGTAATATTTTTGGAGGAGGAGCAAGATGGCAGAGAAGTAGGGGACCTAAATTTTGTCTGGTCCCAGGAATTCAGCTAGATAGGTATCAAACCATTCTGAACACCTGTGAACTCAACAGGAGATCAAAGAAAAGAATAGCAGCAACTCTTTGAACAGAAAAACGACCACTTACTAGAAGGTAGGACATGCGGAGAAGTGAATACGAGGCGATATGCGGGAAGATAGAGGCGGGGGGGGGGGGGGGGGGGCCTCCATCAGCCGCTACCTCAAATGATAGAACAGCGGAGCACAAAACTGGAACTTTTAGAAATCGGTTCCACTGAGGGACGTCACTCCAGTGGTTAAGCGAGGGGTGGAACCCTCGGTGGGACAGTGTGGTTTCAGGACCCTCGGGGTCACAGAAAGACCAGGGGTGCCTGAGTGCGGCAGAGCTCCCAGGTATCGGAGCGGGGAAGCCGGCTGCAGAGACGGAGCCGAGGAGTGGGCTCTCAGCTCGGGGTTGCCATAAAGCGTGATCCGCGGCACAGTCGGGCCACTGCTCCTCCAGCAGGGACCCAATAAGTGGCAGATCCGGGGAGACTCCCCTTCCTCCCCCAGGAGGAGCGGTGTGGGAGCGCACCAAAGGGATCTGCTGGGTTTGGAGACTCCACACAGGGTTGTGCGCCAGAGATAGAAATGCTCAGTCACAGGCCGGGTGAGTACGGAGTGCGGCTGGAGACTGGAGAGACAGGAGTGATTGACTGCTTTTCTCTGGGGGCGCCCTAAGGAGCAGGGCCCTGAGTTCTTGGCTCCTCCAGGGCAGAGATTGGGAGGCTGCCATTTTTATTCTCGTCCTCCAAAGCTGTATGGAAAGCTTGCGGGAAACGAAAGCTCCCAAGAGCAAACCCGAGTAGATTACTTAGCCCGGACCCGGTAAGGGCGGGGCAATTACGCCTCCTGCAGAGACATTTGAGAATCACGGCAACAGGCCCCTCCCCCAGAAGATCAGCAAGAACAGCCAGCCAAGACCAAGTTTACCGATCAGTGAGAACGGCAGAACTCCAGGGCTAGGGGAATACTGCACATAGAATTCATGGCTTCCCCCCCATGATTCTTTAGTAATTTTCTTTTTCTTCTTTTTCTATTTTTTTAAATTTTTCTTTTTCCCTTTTTCAACCAACATCTTATCAATCCCTTTTTTTAAAAATCTTTTTTATTTTTCATTTTTAGAGTCATATTCTATCCTTTCATAGTAGTTAACCTTATTTTTGGTATATATATATGTATATATATATATATATATACATATATATATATAAGTTGTACTCTCTTTAAAATTTTGGGATACAGTTGCTTCTAACAGACCAAAATATACCCTAAATCTCTAGTGTATGGCTTTGTTCTAGTCTCCTGCCTAATCACATTCTCTCTCCCCTTTTTTAAATTTCTCTTCTTTCTTTTTTCAACCAACTTCTTATCAATTCCTTTTTTTTTTAATCTTTTTCTTTTTTTTTTCTTTTTTCTTTCTTTCCCTTTCTTTTCCCCTGGTTTCAGGTCTCTTCTGATTTGTTTAGTGTATATTTTTCTGGGGTCATTGTCACTCTGTTAGCATTTTGTTCTTTCATCTATTCTCCTCTGGACAAAATGACAAGATAGAAAAAAATCACCTCAAAAAAAGAACAAGAGGCAGTACCGACTGCCAGGGACCTAATCAATACGGACATTAGCAAGATGTTGGAACTAGAGTTCAGAATGATGATTTTAAAGATACTAGCTGGGCTTGAAAAAAGCATGGAAGTTATTAGAGAAACCCTTTCTGGAGAAATAAAAGAACTAAAATCTAACCAAGTCGAAATCAAAAAGGCTATTAATGAGGTGCAATCAAAAATGGGGGCACTAACTGCTAGGATAAATGAGGCAGAAGAGAGAATCAGCGATATAGAAGGTGAAATGATGGAAAATAAAGAAGCTGAGAAAAAGAGAGATAAACAACTACTGGATCACAAGGGCAGAATTCGAGAGATAAGCAATACCACAAGACGAAACATTAGAATAATTGGGATCCCAGAAGAAGAAAGAGAGAGAGGGGCAGAAGATATATTGGAACAAATTATAGCAGAGAACTTCCCTCATGTGGGGAAGGAAACAGGCATCAAAATCCAGGAGGCACAGAGAACCTCTCTCAAAATGAATAAAAATAGGTCAACACCTGACATCTAATAGTAAAACTTACGAGTCTCAGAGACAAAGAGAAAATCCTGAAAGCAGCTGGGGACAAGAGGTCTGTAACCTACAATAGTAGAAACTTTAGATGGGCAACAGACCTATCACCAGAGACCTGGAAGGCCAGAAAGGACTGGCATGATATATTCAGAGCATTAAATGAGAAAAATATGCAGCCAAGAATACTATATCCAGCTAGGCTGTCATTGAAAATAGAAGGAGAGATAAAAAGCTTCCAGGACAAACAAAACTAAAGGAATTGCAAACACAAAACCAGCCCTACAAGAAATGTTGAAAGGGGTCCTCTAAGCAAAGAAAGAGCCTAAAAGTAGACCAGAAAGGAACAGAGACAATATACAGTAACAGTCACCTTACAGGCAAAACAATGGCACTAAATTCATATCTTTCAATAGTTACCCTGAATGTAAATGGACTAAATGCCCCAATCAAAAGACACAGGCTATCAGATTGGATAAAAAAAAAAAAAAAAAAACAAGACCCATTGATATGCTGCTTGCAAGAGACTCATTTTAGACCCAAAGACACCTCCAGATTGAAAATGAGGAGGTGGAAAACCATTTACCATGCTAATGGATATCAAGAGAAAGCTGGGGTGGCAATCCTTATATCAGACAAATTAGATTTTAAACCAAAGACTGTAATAAGAGATGAGGAAGGACACTGTATCATACTTAAAGGGTCTATCCAACAAGAAGATCTAACATTTGAAATATCTATGCCCCTAACATGGGAGCAGCCAATTATAAAAGCCAATTAATAACAAATTCAAAGAAACACATGGACAACAATAGAATAATAGTAGGAGACTTTAACACCCCCTCACTGAAATGGACAGATCATCTAAGCAAAAGATCAGCAAGGAAATAAAGACTTTAAATGACACACTGGACCAAATGGACTTCACAGATATATTCAGAACATTCCATCCCAAAGCCACAGAATACACATTCTTCTCTAGTCCCCATGGAACATTCTCCAGAATAGATCACATCCTAGGTCACAAATCAGGTCTCAGCTGGTACCAAAAGATTGGGATCATTCCCTGCATATTTTCGGACCACAATTCTTTGAAACTAGAATTCAATCACAAGAGGAAAGTCGGAAAGAACTCAAATACATGGAGGCTAAAGAGCATCCTACTAAAGAATGAATGGGTCAACCAGAAAATTAAAGAAGAATTTTAAAAATTCATGGAAATGAATGAAAATGAAAACACAACTGTTCAAAATCTTTGGGATGCAGCAAAGGCGGTCCTAAGAGGAAAGTACATAGCAATACAAGCCTTTCTGAAGAAACAAGAAAGGTCTCAAATACACAACCTAACCCTACACCTAAAGGAGCTGGAGAAAGAACAGCAACTAAAGCCTACAGCCAGCAGGAAAAGAGAAATAATAAAGATCAGAGCAGAAATCAATGAAATAGAAACCAAAAGAACAGTAGAACAGATCAAAGAAACTAGGAGCTGGTTCTTTGAAAGAATTAATAAGATTATTAATAAACCCTTGGCCAGACTTATCAAAAAGAAAAGAGAAAGGATCCAAATAAATAAAATCATGAATGACAGAGGAGAGATCACAACCAACACCAGAAAAAAACAAACAATTATAAGAACATATTACAAGCAACTATATGCCAGCAAATTAGATAATCTGGAAGAAATGGATGCATTCCTAGAGATGTATAAACTACCAAAACTGAACCAGGAAGAAATAGAAAACCTGAACAGACCTAGAACCACTAAGGAAATTGAAGCAGTCATTAAAAATCTCAAAAAACAAGAGCCCAGGGCCAGTTGGCTTCCCAGGGGAATTCTACCAAACATTTAAAGAAGAATTAATACCTATTCTTCTGAAACTGTTCCAAAAAATAGAAATGGAAGGAAAACTTCCAACTCATTTTATGAGGTCAGCATTACCTTGATCCCCAAATCAGACAAAGATCCCATCAAAAAGGAGAATTACAGATCAATATCCCTGATGAACATGGATGCAAAAATTCTCACCAAAATACTAGCCAATAGGATCCAACAGTACATTAAAAGGATTATTCACCACAACCAAGTGGGATTTATTCCTGGGCTGCACGGTTGGTTCAACATCTGCAAATCAATCAATGTGATACAATACATTAATAAAGAAATAACAAGAAACATACGATCCTCTCAATAGATGCAGAAAAAGCATTTGACAAAGTACAGCATCCTTCCTTGATCAAAACTCTTCAGACTATAAGGATAGAGGGTACATACCTCAATATCTTAAAAGCCATCTATGAAAAACCCACAGCGAATATCATTCTCAATGGGGAAAACTGAGAGCTTTCCCCCTAAGGTCAGGAACACAGCAGGGATGTCACTATCACCACTGCTATTCAACATAGTACTAGAAGTCCTAGCCCAAGCAATCAGACAACAAAAAGAAAAAAAAGGTATCCGAATCAGCAAAGAAGAAGTCAAACTCTCACTCTTTGCAGATGATATGATACTTTATGTGGAAAACCCAAAAGACTCTACCCCAAAACTGCTAGAATTCATACAGGAATTCAGTAAAGTGGCAGGATATAAAATCAATGCACAGAAATTAGTGGCATTTCTATACACCAACAACAAGACAGAAGAAAGAGAAATTAAGGAGTCGATCCCATTCACAATTGCACCCCAAACCATAAGATACTTAGGAATAAATCTAACCAAAGAGGCAAAGAATCTGTACTCAGAAAATTATAAAATACTCATGAAAGAAATTGAGGAAGACACAAAGAAATGGAAAAATGTTCTATGCTCATGGATTGGAAGAACAAATATTGTGAAGATGTCAATGCTACCTAGAGCAATCTACACATTTAATGCAATCCCTATCAAAATACCATCCACTTTTTTCAAAGAAATGGAACAAATAATCCTAAAATTTGTATGGAACCAGAAAAGACTCCAAATAGCCAAAGGAATCTTGAAAAAGAAAAGCAAAACTGGTGGCATCACAATTCTGGACTTCAAGCTCTATTACAAAGCCATAACCATCAAGACAGTATGGTACTGGCACAAAAACAGACACATAGATCAATGGAATGGAATAGAGAGCCCAGAAATGGACCCTCAACTCTATGGTCAACTAATCTTTGACAAAGCAGGGAAGAATGTCCAATGGAAAAAAGATGGTCTCTTCAACAAATGGTGTTGGGAAAATTGGACAGCCACATGTAGAAGAATGAAACTGGACCATTTCCTTACACCACACACAAAAATAGACTCAAAATGGTTGAAAGACCTCAATGCGAGACAGGAGTCCATCAAAATCCTAAAGGAGAACACAGGCAGCAACTTCTTCGACCTCAGCCACAGCAACTTCTTCCTAGAAACATCCCCAAAGACCAGGGATGCAAGGACAAAAATGAACTATTGGGACCTCATCAAGATAAAAAGCTTTTGCACAGCAAAGGAAACAGTCAACAAAACCAAAGACAACCGACAGAATGGGAGAAGATATTTGCAAATGACCTATCAGATAAAGGGTTAGTATCCAAAATCTATAAAGAACTTATCAAATTCAACACCCAAAGAACAAATGATCCAATCAAGAAATGGGCAGAAGACATGACCAGACATTTTTCCAAAGAAGACATCCAAATGGCCAACAGACACATGAAAAAGTGCTCAACATCGCTCGGCATCAGGGAAATCCAAATCAAAACCTCAAGAGATACCACCTCACACCAGTCAGAATGGCTAAAATGAACAAGTCAGGAAACGACAGATGTTGGCGAGGATGCGGAGAAAGGAGAACCCTCCTACACTGTTGGTGGGAATGCAAGCTGGCGCAGCCACTCTGGAAAACAGTATGAAGGTTCCTCAAAAAGTTGAAAATAGAGCTACTGTACGACCCAGCAATTGCACTACTATTTACCCCAAAGATACAAATGTAGTGAATCAAAGGGGTACATGCACCCCAATGTTTATAGCAGCAATGTGCACAATAGCCAAACTATGGGAAGAGCCAAATGTCCATCAACAGATGAATGGATAAAGAAGATGTGGTATATATATACAGTGGAATATTACACAGCCATAAAAAAACCGAAATCTTGCCATTTGCAACAATGTGGTTGGAACTAGAGGGTATTATGCTAAGCGAAATAAGTCAATCAGAGAAAGACAAGTATCATATGATCTCACTGATGTGAGGAATTCTTAATCTCAGGAGACAAACTGAAGGTTGCTGGAGTGGTGGGGGGTGGGAGGGTTGGGGTGGCTGGGTGATAGACATTGGGGAGGGTATGTGCTATGGTGAGCGCTGTGAATTGTGTAAGACTGATGAATCACAGACCTGCACCTCTGAAACAAATAATACATTATATGTTTAAAAAAAAAGTAGATAGTAAGAAGGGAAAAATGAAGGGGTGGAAATCAGAGGGGGAGACAAACTATGAGAGACTATGGACTCTGAGAAACAAACTGAGGGTTCTAGAGGGGAGGGGGTTGAGGGGATGGGTTAGCCTGGTGATGGGTATTAAAGAGGGCGTGTATTGAATGGAGCACTGGGTGTTATACGCAAACAATGAATCATGGAACACTACATCAAAAACTAATGATGTAACATATGGTGATTAACATAACATAATAAAATAAAATTAAAAAAAGGAATAGAATATTTTCATAGTTCTGAGTTACATATGCAAACATGTTTTTTACTCTGTATTAGTGTTTTCCTCTCATATGTTTCCTGAAGTGGTGTGATTTACTCTAATTTTTGTGGTAGAGGAAATGAAATATATTAAATCCATGAGGCATAATGTGAACCTTCTATTCCCTGAATTTTTATGCAGTGCTTACTTTAAGGAAATTTATTATTATTTATTATCAATAAGTATAATTATATGCACTAGCAAAAAAAAAGGTGGAAGTTTGGACATTTATTTCTGACCAAAGAGTACAAATAATCTAGAAGAATAATCTTTGGTGATTCTTTTGAAATTTGAAGAAGATGAAAATGAAACCACTATCATGATGCCTAAAGAACTTTTAGATATGCCAACTGGACACCATAGAGTAGATACGTAAACATTAAGGATATACTGCCAATGTTGGACATTTTAAGGATGTGGAAAGAGGGGAACCCTCTTACACTGTTGGTGGGAATGAAAGCTGGTGTATCCACTCTGGAAAACAGTATGAAGTTTCCTCAGGACATTAAAATAGAACTACCCTATGACTCAGCAACTGCGCTACTGGGTATATACCCCAAAGATACAGATGTAGTGAAAAGAAGGAGCACATGCACCCCAGTGTTCATAGCAGCAACATCCACGATAGTCAAACTGTGGAAGGAGCTGAGATGTCCTTCAAGGGATGAATGGATAAAGATATGGTTCATATATACAATGGAATATTACTCAGCCATCAGAAAGGGTGAATATCTACCATTTACATCGCCATGGATGGAACTGGAGGCTATTATGCTAAGTGAAATAAGCCAATCAGAGAAACACAATTATCATATGGTTTCACTTATTTGTGGAACATAAGGAATAGTGCAGAGGACAATAGGGGTGGGAGGGAAACTGAATGGGAAGAAATCAGAGAAGGAGACAAACCATATGAGACTCTTGACTCCAGGAAACAAACTGAGGGTTGTGGAAAGGGAGGCGGGTGGGGGGATGGGATAACTGGGTGACGGGCATTAAGGAAGGCATACGATGTGATGAGCACTGGGTGTTATACTGAACTGATGAGTCACTGAACATTATGTCAAAAACTAATGAGGTACTACACCTTGGCTAATTGATTTTAAATAAAATAAAATCTGTTGGAATTAATCAATGTCAATAAAGTGACATGTTACATAATTGAAAAAAAAAGATACTACTTCACATTAGGATCATTATGACAGTCACAGGTGTTAGCAAGGATATGGAAAAATTAACACTCTCATAGATTGTAAAATGGTGAAGCCAGTTTAGAAAATAGGTATTTCTTCAAAAAAGTTAAGCATAGAGTTACCATGTGACTCAGCAATGCCCACTTCTTGTGTGTGTGTGTGTGTGTGTGTGTGTGTGTGTGTGTGTGTGTGTGGTGTACTCAAGAGAACTGAAAACATATAACCACACAAAAACTTGTACACAAATGTTCATAGTAGCACTATTCAGAATAATCAAACAATAGAAACAACTCAAATGTCCACCAATTGATAAATGGATAAATAAAATGTGCTATATCCATATATGGGGATATTATTTAGCCATAAAAAGGAATAAACTACTAACACATGATTCAACATGAGTAAATCTTGAGAACACTCTAACTGAAAGAATTTAGACACAAAAGGCCACATATTGTGTGATTCCATTTATATTGAGATGTCTAAAACAGGCAAATATATAAAAAAGGAAAAGTAGATTAGTAGTTGCCAGGGCCTGGAGGGATAGAAGAATCAAAAATGACTGCTAATATGTATGGGGATTTTTTTTTTTAGGATGATGAAAATGTTCTAAAATTAGATAGTGGTGATGGTTGCACAACTGTGAATATATTAGAAACCACATGAATTGTATACTTTAAAAGGGTGAATTGTATGTTTTCATAATAAAGGTACTATTAAAAAAATAATACTGTGCTAATAAACAACAGATGGGTTGAGATCAAGAAGCCTAGTCTACATGCACAGTAGTAGAATTAATTAACAGTAGTTTCTTCTTTAACTTTTGGTAAAACCAATTAGGCTATGTATCTATATTGGAGTATGAAGAATAATCAGTGACAATCACTGCTTGTTATGCTTTCCAGTAATGTGTAGAGATTTTAGAGCAGAATATCTTGACTGTAAACTGTAGTCTAAAATATTCTGCAGCAATTTGGCTGCAATGCATGTAGATGCAAGACAAATGAAAAATAATACGTTCTTTCTTAATTCTCAACTTGTTGCATACAGAAGTTCTAGAGAGCTACATGAATTACTATGTTGACAACGATTACAAAGAGAAAAAACAAACTACCAGCCTTCTTTAAAATAAATACTGTTCGTTTAAATGTTAGTAGTTGGTTTATTTGGTTGAGGTACTGATTCAATAATATCTGCTAATTAGAACAATGTATTAAGCAACATAAAATTGACCCAGATTATCTGTTGATCACAACATTTTAAGGCACTTGTATGAAGTAGACAAGAAAACAAACAGAACAGAGTATATTCAGTGAGAAAGATCTCTAGATATGAACACAAGACCATGGGCAAGATGAGCATTACAGAGAAATGCTCTCTCCATTTGCTCTCAGCCCTGTCATTGAATCTGTGCTTGTTAACTATCTTAATAAAGTTAGATGTTCTAAAATTGAAAACAGGAAGAAATACTGGCAATAAAATCCCAACAAGTAAGCAACTTCTAGTGATCTCTAATTAACTCCTGTTGCTTATTTTAAGAATTATTCCAACTCTTATTTATAAAACATTAAATGGAATTCAAAGTTGACAAAATGAAATAAACTTGAACTGACTCTATTCTTTAAGAGTTTTAAGGGATTTTCTTACAATGGTTAAAAAAAAAAGGAAGTCTTGACTGTTCTTCATTCAAAACCTAATCAAGTCAGTAAATGAAGCAAGTCTAGTTGTATCCTAATGTTTAAAACACATGTATAATTATGAATGTACATGGAAGCACACACATGTAAACACACACACATTCTAGCAAATCATTCACAATATGATACTGGTCTATGCAGAAACACGCACTAAGGTTGAGAATGCTCACCTACTTCATTATATGTGACTCTGTAATATTTTATCATTTTGCTTCATTTATTGACTTTACATTATAGATTCATAGGCATCTAAGAAATATTATCTTTCACCATTGTTTGCAAAGCTTTAGTCTCAGGTCATGATCACAGGGTCATGATCACAGGCTCCATGTTCAACAGGGAGTCTGCCTGAGATTCTCTCTCACTCTCTCTCTCCCTCTGCCCCTCTTCCCCACTCTGTCTCTCTCTCAAATAAATATTTTTTTGAAGATTTTTATTTATTTATTTGTCAGAGAGAGAGGAAGAGAGAGAGATCCCAAGCAGGGAGAGCAGCCGGTAGAGGGAGAAGCAGGCTCTCCGCTGAGCAGGGAGCCCGATGCAGGACTCGATCCCAGGACCCTGGGATCATGACCTGAGCTGAAGGCAGATGCTTAACCAACTGAGCCACCCAGGTGTCTCTCAAATAAATAAATCTTAAAAAATAAATAAATAAATTTAAGGAGTTATGACCTGTCATAAACATTCACAAAAAAAGATCTCAAGTGTCATTTATATGACATTTAATAATTATTGAGAATTTTTCCCTTTATTTATTATATTTGATTTTCATAATTTCCCCATTAGGAAGGCTGTGTAGGTATCTCTATTTTACTTTATTTTTCAGAAATTCAGAGCCATACAACGAATGGAACTGCCAAAAGTGATACCTAACCCTGGAGGTTTTTTTTTTTTTTAATTCTGTATATCCACAATTTTTTAAAAATTCTGTATATCTGGGAACACTTTTAAAAGAATTTTTAGAGAATTTATGTTAAGCTGGTATTTTAATTCTTGTCTGTTTGTAGTAAATACACACAAAATATTCAAATAAATCTCTGGGACACATCTGTTTCCTGTTCATTGTGCACATCATGTTATAAGCTTTTGGAATGAAAAGTGGCATTTAAAAACCTCAAGAAATGACAATAGCAGTGATGATGTTTTTCAGCTCTTACTGATAATGTGGGAACTGGTTATTTATCTCAAAAGGTTTTTATAAAATAAAGCAAACCTTGGAACATATTCAGTTAGAAAATAAACCTTGAAATGATAAATCTTGAAACCAAGAGCGATAAAGAAGAGTTTCAAGAAAGAACTCAGTGATTTTTAAACATGCTAACATTTCTTAAATGCTTTTGTTAATTCTATGATGTTGTCACAAGTTGATGCCTGTGTGTAATACATATTATTCTATCTTTAAGGTAACACAGGTGGTTGAAGCACCAGAACATATTTTTACCTAAATAGTTAGACAGCTTTTAAATAGTCATATTTTGGGCAGGTTACTAACTTTTTTTTTTAGTAACTTTTTTAAAAATTTTTTTATTGTTATGTTAATCACCATATATTACATAATTTGTTTTGGTGTAGTGTTCCATGATTCATTGTTTGTTCATAACACCCAGTGCTCCACGCAGAATGTGCCCTCTTTAATACCCATCACCAGGCTAACCCATCCCCCTACCCTCCTCCCCTCTAAAAACCTCAGTTTGTTTTTCAGAGTCCATCATCTCTCCTGGTTTGTCTCCCCCTCTGACTTACTCCCCTTCATTCTTCCTCTCCTGCTATCTTCTTCTTTTTCTTTTTTCTTAAAATATGTTGCGTTATTCGTTTCAGAAGTACAGATCTGTGATTCAACAGTCTTACACAATTCACAGCGCTCACCATAGCACATATCTTCCCCAATGTCTATCACCCAGGTTACTAACTTTTGATTTGGAAAAGAATTTATTATAGTTTGCCTTGGTTCTTAATTTGCTATATTAATAAATCTTAGTTTAGACCTTAAAAATATAAGTGATTTGAGAATTAGAAATTCTTTGATGAGAAAACGTATCTAACTTTACCTTATTTGAAGTAGAATCTATTATTTAAACATACATCAGACATCAAGAACTAAAAAAAAAATTGTACTAAGGCAAGAAGAAATTGCCTCCTTCTTCTTTCTTCTCCCTTACTTCGATTTCTTACCTCCTTCAAAGGAAGTTTCTGTAGTCTGGTTATTTTCTGTAGAAATCAAGCATCCCTCACTAGGAATGAGGCCTCTCTGGTCACATATATAAATATATGTATGTATGTATGTATGTATGTGTATGCATGTATTTATGACCCATTCTGTCAGCATGACCCAGCAGATAATAGAAGTTAGAGCCAGCTGGGAGTTCAAATACAATTCATTAGAGGGTCTGTTTACAGAGATGCAGTTATGGCTGGGGGAACCAGCAAGGAATGTGGAACCATGAACTATTCCCACTCTTAGGCCTCCAGGTACAAAGGAAGGAGATGGCACTACCAGGAGATGACATTTTCAAGAGTCTTGGAAGGGAGTGGGTGTCCAAAAGAAGCTGTCTTTGTAGAAGGAGGCAGCCAGTAGTGTGGAGTGGGGGTGAGGAGAGAGCCTAGGATGAGAGATAGCCAGGAAAGGCAGCAGGAGACATTTACCTTCTCCTTTCTTGTGCTTTCTCCAACATCCCGCCTGAGGCTCCTACTGGCCTAACCCTCTAGAGGGCAAGGGGACATAGGTAGTGCCATCCATAGGGGTCAGTCTCCCCTGGGACACACAGAAAAGTGGAAAAGGGCAAAGAATGGATCTGGGGATGGGTAGCAAATGGAGAATAACCAACCACCATCTCCAGTGTTTCATTTTATTAGTCTGACTGCCTAACTTGCTAGCTGAACTGACCTCTCACAACTTTGTGCTCTTACTTAAGTAAGCATTTCTTCCACAAAGGCTGGTGCAATGAATTATCTGTGGGGCCACCTGACTATAGTAGGTAAGGCCTCCCTTTGCCCCTGCTCTCAAACCCTAGGCTCCAAATTATTGGTGGTGGTGCTTTGGGTAGGTAATGAATTTTCTAATAGGTCCCTCTAATTTTAGGCTTTCCATGCCTCAGAGTTAATTTATGAGGATGAATCAAAGTCAGGACCATAATCTTGAAGCAGAGTTCCTGGGGGCTCTTATATAGAGTTTGATTTTCTCTGATGGGCTACAGCCCTCTCATATAATTTCAAGTAGATTAGGACTTTGATTATCATATTGGCCCGTACCTCGAGACTGATAGCAGTTCCTCAGAGGTTCCCAGGGACTTTGGTTGTGCTCAAAGCACCAGAAGGCATATTCCAGTTAGATAAAAATATAGAGACTAGAAGGACCCTTGTCCAAAACTCTGAAATATTGTTTCTATAAAATAAAAATGTTGTGAAACCAAATTCAATATTCAGTCTTGTTTAACACTGGAGGTTCAGACCATATACACTCCTCAATCTTGTGAAAATAATATATTTGAAATAAACTTTCCTGTGTTACGTTTGTGTGCAGCTCTGGTTCTAATTTTAGGAAAGAAAACTTCTTGCGAAAAGGCACTGGAATCACCCTTAAAAATGCATCTGTCTGATATCACATAAACATGAACTAATATGAAGATAATTAAATATTATTAATGAATCTTATTTCCCCATGTTTTAAAGGTTGTTTAAAGTCACTTCTCTAGGAAGTCAGGGAGAAAATTGTGGCCAACAGATGGAATTAACTGACACATTCTACTGAATGACACCATTAATCCAATGAGACTCTAGAAGAATTAAATAGTTTCAAAATATGAAGACAATTATGACCAGTACTATGATTGCTATTACTGCAAAAATGTCCTTCTGTAGTCTTTCCCTTATGTCAAAAATACAGTGATAAAGTTGAAGAGGAAAATACAAGAAGAGAATGCTTTAAAAGAAAATTTGAAACTTACAAATAAAGGGAATAAAGATATTAGATTGTTCTGCTATTGAATAAGCCACCCTTGAGATTCTGCTGCTCAAAAGTGATCTGGTCTATCAAGATTTACATAGGGAAGGATCACAAAATCTCAGCTGAAACCCTCTTGTTTTTAAATTCAGATTTTTATTGGCTCATTTCTCAACACAAACTGAGAGGCCTTTTAAGTGCTGGAGTAGGGAAAGTGTTGAGGACATAGAGAGTAAGGGAGGGGACACGTTAGGGGGAGATCTGGTTGGTTAGCAGACAAATCAAGGGAAGTGAGAGCAATCAGTGCTACCTAAGAGCCCCACAACCTGCTCTCTCATAGCACAAAATACTGTAGAAAAAAACGAGTATGTTTTCTAAGCAGCTGAACAAGCGCGGTCGTGAAATGTTCACATGCAGGAATAGGAATCTGGGGCTACTGTTTCAATTGTGAAAAATCTGGGGGTGGACAAAGAGAATAAAAATCTGTGCTTTTGTTTTATTTTGAGGATGCTGATAAAAAGCTAAATTACCAATAGAAGAACACAGCAGTCAGAGGGTCGGGGCAGAAATCTGGTGACAGAGAGAGGCTGGTAGTAGAAGAGTTTCTTTATTTAAATTTAGTTTGCAACTACAATATAAAACTGATTATACATCTCAATAATCTGTTTATCAGTAGGACCTGTCATATCTGTTAAAAAAGATATTTATTATTCAGAAACTTATAAGAAGTCTTCAGAAATTAGCAGAGAGTATATGAGAAGCTTGTGCTTTAATTTCGTGATTCAGTGGTTTAATAAATACTTACAAAGCACCTACTACATGCAAATCATTATAAACCAATATAAAATATTTGCCACTTAATATTATTTTTTTTCTGCATTCCAGAACATTTAATTGGATAAGAGTCTCTCATGCTGTGTGTGTGTGTGTTTTAGATGTTTTGTTTATAAAAATGGAAGGACTTATCAATGTGTTTTATAAAGATAAATTTTCTAGAAAAAAGCCATGACCTGCTGAAAAACTTTTGGACAGCCACACAGTAACACAAAAAGTCAGCCTTGTAAACAAGGATTTCTGGAAGTTTGATTTATAAGGTCCTCCACCCATTTTCCTGTCACACAGGATATAATGGCTTTTGTTGAAATGCAGTGTGACACTAAATAACTGGCAGTTACTGACTGTGTTGCTTATTACTTGGATCACTCAATAGAGCTACATTTACAGGAAATCCAATAGCTTTTAATAGATATGCTGTATTGCTATCAAATAATAAATACAATTAAGTTTTTGTTATTAAACTATTTAGGCATGGAGACTAATATTTCATGCATGTCAAGGATGGCTTTATTTTTAAAGAATTCTGTATTCATAGTCTAGGTGCATAGTTAATCACTTTCTATGAATCAGAATTAAGATCCATGATCCTGTTTTATTTAATCATTGCCTCCTAACATAGGTTCTGCTATGAGCTGTCATTTAACAGTGGACCTTCTTCAGGTTTGTTGATGACTTAGTGGGAGTGCAACAATACATTTTAATCTAATAGCTTACTCAAGTCACATTTGGTTGTTATTTTATAGAATTTTGTATTCAGAACCAAGATTTTACATGCTGTTGGTGAATATATCTACTGCATTATGTGTTATGATGGACTTTTGTTTTTTGGACCATGAGTTACCAAAAATATTTAATCATATCTATTCTCCTGTTTTGACTGAGTCCACAATTGTAGGGCAGGTTTGGGTAGATTTAGGATAATTTAACTTTATGTGCTATAGTCATTGAACACTATTCTTTTGGCTAAGTGACTGCTATTCTCAGGTAGGAAGGTTTGCACATATATCCATCCATCCATCCATTTAACCTTCAGAATTTATTGAGCACCTACTATATCGCAACTCATTTTTAGGTAGTAAATAAGATAGATATAGTCTCTGCCACCATGACACTTATCATTTGTTGGAAGGAGATAAACAATAAACAATAAATGGATAAATAAGAAAACATGTCATATAGTAATAAATATTACACAAATAATTATAATAGAGTGGCTACTTTTCATTTGGATAGTCAGAAAAGACCTGAGAAAATGACATTTAATGTGTTTTTTGAATGAAGGCAGCCTTGCGAAGTTCACATAGGTATCATCTAACTTTATATGAAAAGCAAAGTCAAAAGTAAACATAAATCAGATAAAATCTTTTTGAGTCACAAATTTTTCCTTTTCCATTCCTGCATGGATATACACACCTTTGGTCAATATACACACCTCTGGTGAATGTGTGCAGATACGGAACAAAAATGATATTGGAAAAAATACACCCAGAAGTAAGCTGCATTAAAGGTGAGTTATTTGCAGAGGTGGATATAAAGAATGAGCCATGGCATGAAAACATGGAGGTTGTAGAAAGAAGGAGAACATGGGAACAACAAGAAAATTAAACAGCAATTTCCTTTTATTTTCCATCTCTCTACCTACTGGGCCTAGAGATATAAAGGATCAGCAAAAGGATGCCCTGAGTACCATGGGCTATCTGTGTAGGGAGAGGAGGGGACTGCTAAGAGATTCAAGTCATTTGCATCCATGATTAGTAGCATCACTTTATTCAGAATCTAACACTACATTTTACATTATAAAAAAGTAACTTTAGCTTTTTTTTCTTTCCGGGGCGCGCGGCGGCAAAATGGTGCAAATTTCCAAGAAGAGGAAGTTTGTCGCTGATGGCATCTTCAAAGCTGAACTGAATGAGTTCTTCACTCGGGAGCTGGCTGAAGATGGCTACTCCGGGGTTGAGGTCTGAGTTACACCAACCAGGACAGAAATCATTATCTTGGCCACCAGGACGCAGAATGGTCTTGGTGAGGAGGGCCGGCGGATCCGGGAATTGACTGCTGTGGTTCAGAAGAGGTTTCGTTTCCCTGAGGGCAGTGTAGCGCTTTGTGCCGAAAGGGTGGCCGCAAGAGGTCTGCGTGCTATTGCCCAGGCAGAATCTCTGCGTTACAAACTCCTAGAAGGCCTTGCTGTGCGGGAGGGCCTGCTATCGTGTACTGCGGTTCATCATGGAGAGTGGGGCCAAAGGCTGTGAGGTCGTGGTATCGGGGAAACTCCGAGGACAGAGGGCTAAATCCATGAAGTTTGTGGATGGCCTGATGATTCACAGTGGGGACCCTGTTAACTACGTTGACACTGCTGTGCGCCATGTTCTGCTCAGACAGGGTGTGCTGGGCATCAAAGTGAAGATCATGCCTCCCTGGGACCCAAGTGGTAAGACTGGCCCTAAGAAGCCCCCTGCCGGATCATGTGAGCATTGTGGAACCCAAAGATGAGATACTGCCCACCACTCCCATCGCGGAACAGAAAGGTGGGAAGCCAGAGCCGTCTGCTATGCCGCAGCCAGTACCCACACCATAACAGGGTCTCTTTGGCAGCTGGATCTGGAGACTGGGTTTTAATCTGTAAAGACCTTTAATAAAATCTTTGAGAAAGAAAAAAAAGGTAACTTTAAAAGGTCAAATTAATTATGTGTAGCTAAGAGTTAATCTTTAAACCACAAGAAAAGCAACAATCTAGTTATATATATCCTGACTCCCTTCATAATAGATTATTTTTTTGGGGGGGGAGTATTAGTACTCATATGAAAATACCAGTTTCTTTTTCAAACTGTGGCTTCTCTGTCTTTTGTATTAGTCTAAATGTGGAGTCCCAAGCCTTGTAAGGATGCATTTTTTATCTCAGATTTGTATCTAAATGGATCTTTATAATTGGACAAGATAAAATTGTGTGAACAAATTTGATTATTACATGGAATGCCTAAGACTCAATTAAGAAAATCTATGAACCAACTTGTTTCCAATTTCTTGTTTGTGGTACATAAACTGAAGTTGCAGAAAAATTAACCAGGTGAAGTTGGGTTGTGCTCAGAGTTCAGCATCACACCAGAGAGAATTCAAAACACTACTGTGAAGTGTTCACACAAAAAAATATGTCTGGTCTTTAGAAATGGGAGTGTGGAATTCATTAATATTTTGAGAATGTGTGGGTTCAATTTAAAATGTCTGTTTATGAGGATTACCTTTAATCTAGCCTTTCCTAGAAGAAAGGGGGAAGCGAAAGACTGCACTATCTTGAACGGAAAAAAATCTTGTGATACAAGATTTTAAGACTGTGCTACACTGAGAGTGATAGGTAGCAGAGCATCTTGGTGTGTTTTTATTGAATGTCATCATGTTTTGTTGTTGAAATTACCAATCTGTTCTCAGGAAATACTTACTTTAATAGCCTTTATTGTGCCCCTTTTGAAAAAATAAATCTATGCAAATTAGACAATAAATAAATCTCATAAAAATTAGACAAGTAAATTATACAAATTACACAGTAAATAAAAATAAAAACAATAGTCTTGTCATTAAGTGATAACCTGTTAGTAATGTTTAGAGCCTTTAAAACAGATTTTGATGCCTGTGTGTACACATGAATATTTATAAAACTGTGACCATGCTATGCATACCATATTCTTATAATCTATTTTTCTTATGTAATTTCTCTAAGTAATCTATTTTTTATGAACATATTTTCACACCATTGAATATACTGAAATCATCATCTTTAATTACTATATTTTAGGGGCACCTGGGTGGCTCAGTGGGATAAGTGTCCGACTTGATTTCAGCTCAGGTCATGATCTCAGGGTTGTGAGATCGAGTCCAGTGTCAGGTTCCTCGCTCAGCGCAGAGTCTGCTTGATTCTTTCCCTCTCCCTCTGCTCCTCCCCCTGCTCTCTCTTGCTCTCTAAAATAAATAAATAAAATCTTTAAAAATTACTACATTTTATTGCCTGAAATGAAATACACTTCCTCTTCCATTAGTCACTTAAGTCATTTTCAATTTTTGTTATTAAAAATAATGTTCTAATGGACCTAATCAGGGTAAGCAGTGCAATAAAAGTACACATGATGGAGGCTCAACCCAGTCTAGAAGGTCAGTGAAAACTTCTCAGAAGCTTAAACCTCTAAGCTGACATATAAATGCTGAGACCTGAGAAAAATCATCTGTAAGTGATGAAGAAAGATACAACCTAGGTTGAACATGCTTTCTCTTTATTTTTAATATTTAATCATTAAATTAGTAGAACATTCTTTAAATGCTTTCTTGTTCTCCCTGTCCTTCAGAATTCAGAAATAAGTTATTTTACTCTTTTCTTTCTTTTTCTCTTCTCTCTCTCAGCCATATTAATAACAATGTAGTTATTTGTATAGGTACAATAAAAATGGTCTTCCTTTTCTTAGGATATAACTGAACAAACTGATTATACAACCAAATTTCTTGCATTTTCTGGAGTCCCATATATGAGAATAGTCTCATTTACTAAGGCATAGCAAGTTCATCATTAATGAATAAGGATTATACTACATTTGTGGAATCAATGCCTATAAAGCCCTACCAGGAAACTGGTCAGATATCTGTTCTATGGCTGACAAAATTAGCCTTAGAGGTGATAAATGAGATCACTTTTTATCATCCCAGGAACCCTGCAGATTTGGGGTATCTTAAAAACAGAAAAGTCAATTGACATTTACCTCATCTTTGCTCTTTAGAATCTTAAAGTCCATTCCCAAGTCTTCTCCAAAGAGCCTCATGAAATGACTGTGGATTATAGGAATTATAAACTATGCCCCTTGAGCTGGGCCCAGTGGTTAGGAGAACCCAAGGAATAGTAAAGACCAAAAGATAAAATAGTAAAGAAACTCACAAGATGAAAACTAAACATTATGATTTAAGCTAGAGACAGGAAAAATAGTAAAGATTAAGTAAGGATCCAACATAGAAGATAAATTTCTACATCATTACACAGCTGTGGAGAGGGCCATGTCATGAGCCAGAGAAAATACAGAGAAATCAGAATTCCTAGGTCACACATAGCAACGTACAAGTTGAGCTGGTTTTAAAATAGTGTTTCTGCTGTCACTTTAGTCATGAATCAAGTTGGGTTTGTGGGCAAAGTTGTATTAATTATTTGTTTATTTTAGGTTGCTTAGGATTTTATCAACTGGCTTTGTATAGGTTATAGGAAATTGTCAGCATATGAGGTATCACTTTTGTCTGTTGCTTCTATTTTGGGTGAGGTTAGGTAGTGACATTATACTGTGGCAAATAAGAATTGCAGGATGCAAGAAACTGGTCCACAAAAGCTTGTGGGAAATAAGAGAAGCTAGATGCTGCAAAGAAATATTCTAAGGCAGATCAACTGTGGCCACCTGACTCCCTGTGCAGAATGAAAATTTTAGCAATATTTTAAGAAGAGGATAATGAAATAAATATTTGCCAGCAAAAAGCTGACAGGCTTGATCAAAGAGATGATGGGGATGAAAAGAGATGATGAAAAGATGTGATGAAAGAGACCAAAGAAGCTTTCATAGGTTTATTCATGTTTCAAAAGCATGTTAGTAGGCCTAGTGTCCACATTCATCAGGCAAGTATTGCTGTGAGTTTTCCAAGTTGGGTTCATGTCAGGCCATGACAAAGGAAATAACCAATGTTATAGTTTTTATACTCCTGACCATACCTTTAGAGTGTATGCAGGAATTACAAGCAAAATATAGACAACTTGCTTATTTTTTGTGCAGTCAGCTGGATAGGAGGTGAAAATGTGTTGAAGAGAATTTAAACTATACTGATATCATGGAATTTTTGGAGTTAAGGAGATTTTTAAGAACCAACTTGTCAGACCCCTCAGGGATCACAGTATTACCAGTAGTTTCTTAACTGGTATTAGAAGATAACAACATAAATTGAACTTAATCATAAGGAAACACCAAACAAGATAAAGACAAATCTACTTTCTTTAAGGAAGTAAAATATTCAGCCTCAAACCAGACTTGTGAGTTGAGTAAATGGAGATTAATTTCTTTTTTTTTTAATCTGTCCTAACTTTCCTAGAGTCATAGATTGCCCAGATTTACAGATATGTTGGTGTAAATGAAGGTCCAATTCCAGAGGAAGTTCTTAAGTATTTACAATAATATGAAACACACTTTAAGTTTTGGCAGAAGTCCTTGGAAGATAAACCTCAAGGTCTTTCTAGATAATAACAAATCTGGTGTACTTACATGCCTCAATAGCCAAAGTAACTGATGAAACTGTAAGTGATTTTCTCTCAACAAGTTGACACACAAATCCTAGAATTCTGGAGATGTACACATAAATCTTAAAACTAGTAAAATTAAAAAAATAAAATAAAACTAGTAAAATATTTAGCTCTGTGACCAAAGTGGGCAAACACAGCATAAACTACCAAAATACATCTGAAAATCACCATGGACGATGTTAACGTAGATTTAGAATTGGGATGAGCCCCCCCAAAAAGTTCTTTAACATTCGTTAAATGCCAACACTGTGTTCTCACTACTTGGTTAAAATTGACCAGTTAGTAGCACTGGGTCAATTAAGAAAAAACCTTTTGTATTTAAGAAATGTGTTAAACCATTTCTGGGTTACTTTGGCTTGTTTTGCTCATTTATGGGGTTATATTTTAACACTGTTATCATTAAAGAACTCATGAAGCCCACTCCTGTGGATTTCTGGTCATAGGACCTGCTATAGAAAACTGTGTGGAACAAGGGGCCATTGAGTAGGAGGAGTTGCTTGGCATAAGACAGTTCCCTAAGATGTAAAAAAAGTAAATGAGGCTCTTTTGAATATAACAACATAACCTAATTTGGGCTAATATTTATACTCAGAAAGAAAACAATCACCTGACCAGAGAGGCAGTTTTAGGGAATACTAATACCTTTTCTTAAGGGCCCACATGGTCTCATCTTAACTCTCTGTTTCTCTTTGGCTGTCTCTTCTATTCTCATTATTATCTGGCCCAACTCATAAAAATTTAGAAATTGAAATTTTACAAATATAAAATTAAAAATCTTTTAAAAACCAAACATCTGAAAAAGAGCACGTCTGGTTGTTTTACTGAAAAGCCAGACTACTTCATGGCTCAGAAGCTAATCCACATTGCAGTGTTCTTGGGCTAAGTACCCAGGAATGTCCCCAAGAATGACTACTTCTCTGCAAAGGACAGCTTAGAGCTATTTTATTGAACATGCATCTTATGGATGTTTATGTGTGTTTATGAGGTGGGTTAGTGGTGACCAAGGAAGTTTCTGAGACATTAGGCATGACACATATGTCTACTATGGGTTAGCAGTCTTAGTAATAAATATTCTTCAGAAGAAAAAACAAACAGGAAACTAGTGGGTTTCAGTTACTATCTATGAAGTGAGTTAGTAATCATGACTATAAAACAGAAATCACAAACTCAAAGAAGGCCATGGACTGGAGTATGAAAGAAATCCATCT
This sequence comes from Eumetopias jubatus, assembly GCF_037043125.1. Lineage (NCBI taxonomy): Eukaryota > Metazoa > Chordata > Mammalia > Carnivora > Otariidae > Eumetopias > Eumetopias jubatus. The sequence continues at coordinate 115,948,129 of NW_028274811.1, forward strand.
TAAGTTGTTTTCCACAGATACACATCGTGTGCATTTTTAAAACATATAGGAATATTCTTCATTTCCTCAAGATAAATGTGATTCTTCTAATTTTTTCCCTTGAATTCATTACATCTCATTATTGTTCTCATTTTTGATGGTGACATGGGGACAGAAATATTTAGCTATAATAAAATAAAAATGCAGATCGAATTAGATGATAAATGAAAGTTGACTTGTGTTGGTCAAAGGGTGGAGAGATTTGGGGTGAACAGGAAACTCTAGTTTTTATAAAGGGATTCATGCTATGTAGATTTCATTATTGCTATTCAAGAATATGGGCTTAGTGTAGCAATATCTTCCAGTGTTTTAAAAGAAGTCAGAAATTCAGAATATTTAAAGATCAGAAATCATTTAATTTTTATATGTTGGCTTCCCCCTTTCCCCCCTTCTAATTCTTCAGTGGAAATTCTTCAAGGAAAACCTATTTGGGGGCTGGAAACCATCCACAGTCTCCAGCTTATTACCATGTCTGGAAGAAGATGAGGTAAAAATCTCCCTTTCTTTTTATTTTCAAGTAGTTTAGTAACTTTCTTTCTTTTAAAAAAAATAATGATCAGAAAAATGGGCTTGTTTGGGGATAGAAAGGGAGCTGGGTGCCAGGGGACCTCTGCCCTACTCAACAAACAGACTTTTGGGTAGATATTCCCCACATAATAAAGTAAATTTTGAGAACTTTAAAAAAAAGTGGTTTGAATCCTTGAGAGTTGGAATAAAGAAGAAAGAGATAAGCAGAAAAGATTTATCCAATATCTATTTTGTCACTAACTATGTGACTTTGGGCAAGTCATTTCTCTTGTGTGTAAATTACTGAATCTGTGGAATTAAAGTACTAGACTAGATCACAAGTTCTCAAACTTGCTTGAAATTAGAGAATTTGCAATTAAAATTCCAGTTGATTTTTAATTTATCAAACTAGGAGAGATTGTACTAGTGGAAAATATCGTTAGATAGAAGCAAAATATAATCACAACCATTTGCATGTGGCATGATAAATCAAGCTGTTGCAATGACGATTTCTGGGTTTTTATATTTTTATCTATTTGCTTCTTGCTTCTTGACTTTTGACATCTCTTGGTACTTGTTAGTTGATAAGTGACTGTGGTGCCAATATTTTAAGAGAGATCATAAGAAAAAATTTAATTGAGAATATTATCTCTATCAACTTTCTGTTTTTGCAAATTGGGAAAAAATACTGCATTATTCAATTTTATGGTGGGAAATCTTGGTCTAGCCATTGTGGGAACATACTTTAGGACACTAGAGTAGGTTCCCTAAGGCCCCTTCCAGCTGTAACATTCCATGCATCTACGTTTTTCAAACGTGGCCAAATAAGATCTTAGTTGGAGAGAAATTTAAAAATGAAATATAGCTGTGGGCTACTTTCTGCTCATTGAAACTGAGAAAACAGATATTTGAGGACAAGTGAAATAGTTTAAACGCATGCAAACTCTGTTCCAACAATAAACTTTTAGGGGTTTGTCAAGTTTGCCTTTAATCAGATCTCCATCCGGAAAGCTCCATTAATTCATTTTATTAATTTATTTCAGTGGCTACTGCCTACTAGGACATTTTCTACATGCTGGGGATATAGCAATGAACAAAACTGAAGAAAATTCCTGTCTTAAGGAAGCTACATTGATGGAAAGAAATATGAAATAAATAAAATGCTAAAAATAGTATATTAGTGATAAGTTTTATGGAGAAAAAGGAAGCATAAATAGAGAAAAAAGTGCATAGTAGGAGCTGTAGTGGGGGGAACAAATTTAAGATAAGGTAATCAGGAAAGGCTTCACTGTGCAGATGACTTTTGAGCAAAGATGGGAAGAAGGTCTGTGCGGGAATCCATGGTAAGAAAGTTAGAGTATAAGGGCCCTGAGCAAGGAGCATCCCTGTCATGTTCAGAAATCCAGTCTGTTTGGAGTGGACTGACCGAGGCTGAGAGCAGTAAAAGGTGAGGTCAAGTAATGTAAGGACTTACAGACCATTTAGAAAATTTGGCTTTTATTCAGAGATGGAAAGCCAGTGGAGGATTTTGAGTACAGTGGCATCATCTGACTTATTTTTTAAATATATGCTTTTCTGAGATAAGAGTAAAACAGGGCAAGAGTGAAACGGAAATGAGTGGTAACCAGGCAACTGCAATAATCTGGCTGAGAGGATGGTGGCTCTGACTAATACGGAGGTGAGAGAGATGGTGAGATTCTGGGTATGTTTTAAAGATAGGGCCAATAGCATCAGATGTGTACTGTGAGACAGAGAGGAGTCTAGTATGACTCCAAAGTCATCGAAGACAAGTTCTTCCTTACTTGCAAATATTCCTATCTAAAACCCAACAGCTTGTGATTAAAATACAGTACATTCCTTAAAGTTTATTGTCAATTGCTCATTTTCTTCCCTCCTTTCAGAGGATGACAAGATCATTAAAGCCAGGACTGGGACCCACATCAAGATCATCTATAACCTGTTGTCTTGCAAGGGGGCTACTATATATTATAAGCCCACTACCCTCATTTGGTCCACAATATTCTCTCTGCTTTGTACTATCCTTGCATAGGATTTTCCATCTGGTCCACTGAGCTCATCCATCAGTACTTCTACCAACTGGTATGCTTTATGCTCCTGGGTCCAATGCTTGTCATTCTATTTGTCACTGAGTCATTGTTTTTAGTTATTATGACAGCATCTTATCAAGAGCAAGTCTACCAACACCCAAGGCATGGGTGATGGCGGGAATTGGCTCTGTGAGAAATGAACAGGTAAAACTCTATGTGCTTAACAATGTTAGGTATTTATTATTATTGTTACTAATTGCTATTATTATTATAGATATTTATTCAAGGAGTAGTATATTCCTGTTCTGTATACCTGCACTGTTCATTGTGGTAGCCACTGTTCATTTACATGTAACTCTGTAAATTTAAATTAAAGTTAATTAAAATTAAATAAAATTAAAAATTCAGTTCCTTAGTCCCAGCCGTATTTAAATTACTCTTTATGTGGCTAGTTACTATTGTATTGGACACTGCAGAATGGGGAAATTTACATTATTGTAGACAGTTCTATTGGTGAGTACAGTTTTAGAGAATGCTTCCTATCTTACTACTGATTACAGAGGAGAGGAAGTGGGTAGGACGTCACTATACCATCCAGATGAGTTACACCATAGATGAATTGTCCTTCCTAACCTACTTGGAAATATTTGGGGATTGTTTACACTAATGACTATACCCTAGGGGTCTAAGGGTTTTCAGATTACTTTTGTTCCTTGATACATCTTTTAGAGGCAATGAGTACAGTTATAATATTGTATGCATATGTTTACCCTGGAAATCAAGAACCTCTTACCACAAAACTTTGAGGTATTTGTACATGAAGTACAAGTTTTTGGCCTGGTGCAATTCTTAGAATTTTTCAAATGACCTTTGCTTGAACTTAAAAAGTTAATGTACATTTTAAAGGAAATGGAATCCCACATGTTTTTATTTATGTTTGTTTTTCCAGCTTCTGGTTTGGAGAGGACTTGTGTCTGAAAAATCTTTGGGGATTTTCAAATGAGGATTAGTATTAATTTTTCCCTCCAAAATAGGAAGTTAGGTTTGGTCATGGGTAAATGATCACAAAATCTCAAATGTTTTAGTTTGCCTTCAAAGCTCAGATTTATTGATTCAGAGTGGGTGTCAAACTTGGCAAGAGATGTTCTTGCATTCATGGGACTTAGTCTATTAATGAATTATTTTCAAAAGATAAAGGGAAGGGTTGGATGATTTACATTAAAAACATTAAATTGTGAATTATAATGCAAACTGAAAACCATACACTCTGTTGAGACCCTTTACAAAGGAGTAAGTGAACTTGGCAAACCTGCTGCCAGTTGTCTTTTTGGAGATGCTGTACTGAACCGCAAGCCAGTGCCAACCCACTTTAGGATAACATCTGAAACCCTCCAGAACTTTGTTAAGTAGCCCAGTCAGATAGTCATGGCTAGCACAGGGCATCTCATTACCCTACTACTCTGGCCACAATTAATAGGCCTACATCAGCCCAAAAGTTGGCTAATAATCTGTGAGATATCCAGGCATATAGCACTCACCCCTTGTACTAGATGATACTGGGCCAAGAATACCAGATCCAAAAAATAGTAATAAAAATTAGTGATACTATACATTGTGATCTTGACTCACACCAAGTACTATGGCAAAAGTTTAACAAAGTTATACCTGATGTGTACAACTCTTCATGATAAAGATTAATATACCCATTTTTAGTTGAGTAAACTGAAGCTCAGTTTCCTGGAAATAATGCCTGGAAGCAGGATCACAGAATTTTCTGACTCCAATGCCAGATCTCTTTTTAATAGATTATACTGTTCTCTCCTTTTTCTTTGAGTTTGAATTTAAAACCTATAGAAAGTGTTATTTGGATAATAGCAAAGGAGAGAGAAACAGAGACGAGGTATATCTGAGTCATCATGTGGGGGTGAAAAAGCTAATAGTGTAGCTGGAAGAGTTTTAGTCATCGTAAGGCCTGGTTGTAGATATACAGCAGTATCTTGGATATGTCCTCCAGTATGTCTGGCCATAGGACCGGTGAAAGTATTTGTTGTTGTTTATCTCTGCATCCCCTTTTGATAAATCCATTCACTGGGGAATATTGCTGCTGGGCCTTTAAAACTGAAATCTCCTACCTGTTTAATGATCATCATTCATTGTACCATTGTGAGTTCTAACTTAAATGCTCAAATAAAATTGTATAAAACACTGTCTGATCTGTAGTAAGGTCTAAACAGAGTTTAGGATGTTAGTTCTCTTCTATTACCTTCTTTGTATTTATTTGCACTTAAAAATAAGTTGGAGTTTTTTGATTTTTATCCTAGTCCAACAATCAGTGTTAGTTTCTTTCTCTAATGATAAATTCCATTTCATAACAATTGCAAGTTCCAAGGAATGCATTTCAGGGAAGTTATTATAGTTCATTCAAGGATAAAATCATTGACATTTGAACTCCTGTTGCCATTTGTAGCATGCTACAGCTTCTTAGGAATATATTGCCTTGTCAAATCTTCTTACTTGATTAAATCTTCCTGTAAATTTTTCGATGGCAAAGTAAGTAAAAAGTAGCTATTAATGTGGTAATAATTATTTTATATTCAGTTGAGTCTTGGACATGAATACTGAAATAATCAACATCCTGTGATAACGCAAAATAGGAACAATGAATTTGATGGAGAAGTTTCTTCTTTTTCTTTTTATAACCAACCCTCAGCCTTGTATGCCATCTCATATCACTGGGAGTCAATGAGGAACATATTGACAACTGTCCCTGCCAACCTGAAACCTGAGCCTTGGGGGCATTCAGCCCAAGCAGAATTGGGACCTTGGATAGAATTCATTCCTAAACATTATTCTCGTAGCACTGTCTCCATTGCAGAGTACTGCCCTTAGACTTGGGAAATAGGGAGCCCTGGGCCTCAGAGAACCCATGCTTTAGAATGCTTTCTTCAAAATGCTCAAAGTTTCCCTCCATTGTCTGGGATGAGATGAGGCCAGCAGTGCCATCAGGGAGGGTCTCCCTGAGCTTGGATAGAGATTAGCTTGTGCTTTTCTTCCCTCTGTAGCACAGCATAGGCAGGGATAGAATGTCACCCTGGCATCATTGAAGATAGGTTTCAATAAGAGAAATATTAGGTCAGTTGATATGAGAGTCTGGGGGTGAGAGAGCTGTAGATAGACCCATTTTGGTCTGACTTCACTGAGGAAATTTCAGGATAATGGGAGGGAAACTTAGTGCAGTGGCAGGTAGGCCAGTTCTGACCTAGGATTCTAAGGGCTGACCTGTACCTTGATAGGCGGCTTTGAAAGAGGACTCAAGAGCTGTGAACTTTGGACCTACAGGAGAATTCCAGTTTCTTGAGGAAACCTCTATAAAAGATTCCACACTAGCATCTATAGTGACAGTCCTTGCAAAGAAGCCAGTGTCAATTACAGCACTCAAGGGCCAACTTCCAAGGATATATTCACTGGTGAAGACAGAAATTCACTCCCTTGAGGCCTGTTATCTTCTGACAAAAACAATTGTTACTCTAGGGGTAGTCCAGTGTTTCCTTAAGGATGCTCCAAACACTACTTTGTCCTTGAGAAAGCTCATAACCACCTAGAAAAAACTTGATCAGCGAAAATGGTCCATCTCAGCCAAATCTCTCTGGCTCATGATTGAATTTATATCAAATTACTTTACACTTATAATTTGAGGATATTTATGCATATTTATATAAAACAATCTAAAAGAGTTTGTTACTCTGCAATATTTCTATCCTCGCTATCATAAGGGGTCCTTAATTATTCATTAAATATCCCTCCACGGCTATCACCTCATTATTGTTATTTGGAATTTTAATTTTGTGCTTTTAAAAAAAGTTTTTAAATTGTTTTGATAGTCAATAGCTAACTAATTTGACTTACATATATGATCAGTTTTTCCTATTTTTTGCCTTTCTTCTAGATTCACTCATTGTCAGCTAAAACACATCTTGAATAAAAACTGTAGGTTAAGTAAGTATGTTTATAAGTGCATGTGAGGGTATATAGGAGTGTGACTATGTGTGACTGGGTTATGTAAGTTTAGTGGGTATGTGTGTGAATATGTGGGTAGAGTATGTGAAAATATCTTTATTTTGCTCTCAGTCTTGCATGACTTTTAGGCTAGGTTTAAAATTATGGATTAGAATTTATTTTCCCTTGCCTACTTGAAAATGTTACCTAATTTCTTCTGGTCTTTTTTATGATGATAAATAGTGCTAGATTTACTTTCCTTACCTGTAAGTAATTACTCTTTTACTCTACTAGCTATTAAGATAAACTCTTGCTGGCTCATTACAATGTGTTCAACTATAGATTTATTTTTATTTAGTCCCCTTGCTTCTTAGAGTCTTTTAAACCTGAGAATCTAGTCCTTCTGTAATTCTGGAACTTCTCAATAATTATTTCTTTAAATATTGCATCTCCACTATTCTCTTCTTTCTTCAAGAATTCTTATTTTGTAAATGCCTCTCAGTATGGCTTCTTAACTATTTTCCTACTTATCTTCGTCTCTTCATGCTAGAATTCTTCAGTTCTATGTCTTATTTCATTTATTAGGTTTTTTGTCTAGAAATTATCCCATAATTGCATTTTAAAATTCATTACTATATTTTTGATTTCCAAGATTTATAATTGGAATGTCTGTCTGTCTGTCTATCTATCTATCTATCTATCTATCTATCTATCATCTCTGATTTTGTTGTGTTAGTGTTTTTTTTTTTTTTTAGAGAGGGAGGGAGGGGAGAGAGAGAGAGAGAAAGAGAGAGAGAGAGAGAGAGAGACAAAGAGAGGTGGGGGAGGGGCAGAGGAAGAGGGAAGGAGAGAATCTTAAGCAGACTCCACGCACAGCACAGAGCCCAATGCAGGGCTTGATCTCACCACCCTGAGATCATGACCTGAGTTGAAATCAAGAGTCGGACGCTCAACCGACTGAGCCACCAGGCACCCCACAATAAGTGGACCCTTAATCCCTTTATCTCACCCATCTCCCCATAACCTTCCCTCTGGCAATTGTTTGTTCTTTATATTTAAGAGTCTGTTTTTTTTTATTTCTCTTTTTTTCTTTGCTTTGTTTCTTAAATTCCACATATGAGTGAAGTCATATAGTATTTATCTTTCTCTGACTGACTCATTTCACTTAGCATTATAACATCTAGGTCCATCCATTTGTTACAAATAGCAAGATTTCGGGGCGCCTGGGTGGCTCAGTCATTAAGCATCTGCCTTTGGCTCAGGTCATGATCCCAGGGTCCTGGGATCGAGTCCCGCATCGGGTTCCCTGCTCAGCGGGAAGCCTGCTTCTCCCTCTCCCACTCCCCCTGCTTGTGTTCCCTCTCTCACTATATCTCTCTCTGTCAAATAAATAAAATCTTTAAAAAAAAAGAATAGCAAGATTTCATTCTTTTTATGGTTGAGTAATATTCCATTGTGTATATATACCACTTCTTTATCCTTTATCTATCAATGGACACTTGGGTTGCTTCCATATCTTGGCTATTGCAAATACTGCTGCAATAAACATAAGGGTATACTTATCTTTTCAAATTAGTGTTTTCATTTTATTTAGGTAAATACCCAGTAGTGGAATTATTGGATCATATGATAATTCTATTTTTAATTTTTTGAGGAACCTCCATACTGCATTCCACAGTGGGCTGTACCAATAAAATTTTTTCTATGCTATTTAAATGAAAATTATTTTAGTTAGCTCTTTCAGATCTCACCATTTTTAATAGTTTTTGTCAGACTTTTTACAAAATAAATATTATATAGAAAAGTTCCACTAAGCTGATTGTTGATTTTGTTGATAATGTTGGCATTAGATTTTTTTCATATCTTTTGGAATTTTTGTATGCTGGTTTATTTTGAGTAAGATTTCTCTCCCTCTCCCTGTCTCTCTCTCTCTGTCTCTGTCTTATACACACACACATACACACACATGCACCCCCACCTCCCACCTGCACACACACATTGCTCATCTCTCTTGGTCTATGAGCTTTGTACACTCTGAATTTCCATTTTAGGGCTAGATTTTACAATCACAGTTTAAAGTTAATGCCTCTATGGACTGGTTGGGAGTAGGAGGAATCTAGACTGAAGGCAGCTTGACTCAGTTTTAGAGAATGAAACTGTTCCTCTCCTCTCCATGCCCCCTGAAACCCACAATTTCTATATACCTTTAGCTCTATTCAGCAAGTCACTAGATCTTACATACCCCTATTCCTTTTTGCACTTGGGGAGGCTCACCAAATCCATGGCTCTAAGCAGTAAGTAAAACTTAAGTCCTCCCTTACAATCAGAGGACTGTTTTTAACGACCTTTGGTCCAGCAGTGCTGAATTATTTGCCACAATTATAAAACCCAGAAAACTGTGAGCTCGGCCTCCATTCACCATTTCTTGTTTCTGTTCTGTTTTTCATCCACGTAAATATCTATCTCAAATTTGAGTACAGTTGTGGTATGTGTATATATGTATGTGTAAGTATATGTGCGTGTGTGTATGTATGTGTAATATTTTACCCCTCTTTGCTACACGTTAGGAAGAAGGTGTTTTTTGAAGCAGAAATTCTCAGAATCATGTTGGCTTGGAAGCCTCCTTTTTTCGAGCTACTTAGAAAAGTAGTCTATTTTCAGTTTCTCCACTTCTTCCTCACCACTTAAGTTCTCTACTCATAATCAGGTGTCTGTTTCCACAACATCAGTGGAACTGCTCTTACCAAAGTCATGGAAGACATCTAGTATTTCTCTATATTATGTTTAATTGGTGACAGAAAGTTCTTTTACTTTCATGCTTATTCTTGTAATACACTCTCCTATGTAACCCCAGTAAACTTCTGTTCCTTGCATCCTAAAAATCCTAATGAACATGAAACTGTACAAAACTGGTCTTTCTAACATTTGAAAGATAGTCCAGTCATGTTTCTTATTTACCTAAAATGCTTTAGAGACTCCCTATCTCTTATCCCTGAGATAAAAGCCGCAATTGCTTAGCATGATATCTGTCCTGTTATGTACACTCTTTCTTCTTTTGCCTTCTCTGACATGTCCCTCCAAACCCCATCTCAGATTTTACACCTCAGCACCAAGCACGCATGCTTTCTTCTCTTTGCACCTACTGCTGTACCTTTGCCGCCAATGTCTTCTTTCTGCCTAGTTCTCCTGTAAAACTCCTAATCTGCTTCCAATGGCCAAGTCAGGTATCCTAATGTATTCTTTAGGAATACTTCTTCTGTGTATACTCAACCTTTAAGAGATACTAATTGATAGCCTTTTGTACCTAGTATCCTGGATGTTGAAAATTTAATAGTGGGTAAGAACGAATATGCTCTGTGCCCAAACAGAACTTACATATTAATGGAGGAGATAGGCATTAATCAAATGATCACTGAATAAATGGAAATTTTCATCTGTGCTATACCGGCTATGAAAGGTAGACTTGTGGTACCATGTGAGCCTGTCATTAAGAAATTTGACATTGTAGAGATTTCCTTGACTTTTCTACAGAATTAAACACTCCCTTCCCCATAATGTGTGCATGGTTTCATTGTTACAGTGATTAAAATGAATTTAAATGTATTTGTTTATATATCTCTTTTCACCACTAAGCTGTGAGGTGCTTACTAATTTCTGAGTTTCTGTATTGCACAGATTATCTAGCAAATAGTAGGAATATATTGAATATGAAAAATGATGAACTATTTTCTGATTGAGTTAAAGTGTAACTTTGGTCATGGATTATAGGAAAATTTATAAAGGATCATTTTTTATTCCTATTTTTTATTTTCTCTAAAACAAGATGTTCAGTGTCTAGTTGCTTTGCAGAAAACAGTACCATTCTCTAATAATTATAAGCTTTTTAGCATTCTTTCTTATAGGTCATGGACTATTCTAGCACTTACTTGCTAGCTTTGAGGTTGGAAAATGAGGGAACAGCATTCACTAGTTCAATTATGAATTATTTCAAAGGTCAGAGCATAAGAGCACAAACTACACTAGTGCCTTTCAGAGAATGGAAAGTGATGAACATCTATTTGATGAAATAAATATTGTAATGAGGAGAGCAAAAATAGCCAAACAACTATAGCAAACATTTTGGAATAAATAAGAGAATGATAAGGCCATGTTAAATGTCTTCTATGATTTCCTGGTCTTGTACATTTTAAAGTATTATAACATAAAAATGATCAGAGAATGGACTTTACATAGATAATAGTTCATTTCTTTACATTAAAATTAAGTACATTGAGTGCAATCCATACAGAAGCAAGAGTATTTCCATACATTCCAAATTCACACTCCTCCTTTTCTAAAATGAGGTTAAAGATAGAAGTTGTACTTTGGATTTTGCCTCATGATCCTTTCCTAGTGATTATCTGTCAAGTGCTTTTCTAGGCAGCTGCTTCACTGGCTGCACAACCCAAAGCTGGGAACTATAGCACCCACAGACAGGCTAACAGAATGTATGGTTCACACTTTTATGTCTAGTTACAAAGTCCTGGTCTTGGAATGTCCTAAGGGTTCTTTGTAAGACTAATGATGATCCAGAGATCCTTTGTTTCTTTCTTTATTATCTTCTGAATCTGTTTTTATCTGGACACCTAAAGGTCTTGATAAACTCCCCAAAAGATTAATTTTTACTATTATCTGTTTTCATTATAGCCATCCTACTGGGCATAAAGTAGTATCTCATTATGTTTTTTTTTTAAGATTTTATTTATTTATTTGACAGAGAGAGACGCAGCGAGAGAGGGAACACAAGCAAGGGGAGTGAGAGTGGGAGAGCGGGGAGCCTATGTGGGGCTCAATCCCAGGACCCTGGGATCATGACCTGAGCCAAAGGCAGACGCTTAACGACTGAGCCACTCAGGCGCCCCTCATTATGGTTTTGATTAATGATTTCTTAATGACTAATAATGGTGAACACATTATCATGTGCTTATTGGTCTTTTTTATATCTTTTTTGGAGAAATGTCTATTTAAGTCTTTGGCCCACTTTAAAATTGAGTTATCTTTTTACTGTTGAGTTGTAAGAATTCTTTATATATTTTGGATGATAGTCACATATCATATATATGATTTACAATTATTTTCTCCCATTCAATGGGTTGACTTGAGTATTAAGAGACCTTGAGTGTTTCAACAAGGATAGTATTATGGTTATCAGTGTGTCCCAAAGACCTGAGAAAGCCTACAAATAGGATTGCATGTAGGATTTCTAAGTTCACATATGATCGTGGAAGGCAGTAGGAATGGTATGAGAGTAAACCCTCAATAAAAGTAATATTAATTTTCACATCAGCCCATACAGGTAGGTATTCCAAGTTCAAATTAATTAAATTTATAGAAAATCAAGTGATGAGACATTTCTAGGATACCTGAGTACTTCATAGAATACGATTTACCCCTGCAATATTACTTTTGATATAAGTTAACAAAGTAGGATCTCCTCAACTATACTGAACTATTGTGAAATAAAACAGCTCCTTCAGAGGATGGCTTTGAGGTACAACCTTCGTTTGGATATAACTTTTCATCAGTGCATCATAAATCTGTGTTCATGTGGGGACAGGATTACATGTAGTTTAGAGTGTGGTGCAATTTGAGAGATGCTGATGAATAAGGGTCATGATGCCTTTAGGTCTGGCTTTCTTCCTACCTGGAACCATACAAAGTTTTTCTGGAACACAGAACATGTAAATTGTGATTCTTTCTTCCTTGTTTTTATCACTCAAGGCATAAGTTAACCTCAGATACAGTTTTATAGTAAACTCTGCAAATATTACACTGATATGAATAAATCTCATAGTTGAATAGAAAAATTTTGATTGTTATGCTCCTTAGTCTTAGCATTGTAAATCAATGTAATCTGCCCATACCTCATGCCACAGCACATGAAGGACAACAGCAGGTAATGGCCTAACAGTAAGTATTTCTTCCTAGCATCTTTGACTTGCTTGCTCATCTTGCTGCGTTCTGTTCTCTTCTCACTGGATCTTCAGTGCTTTAGCTTTTTAATTTTGTCCTGTGTATCAGTTTTTGGCCCTCTTCTTTGATTTTTGTGGTATTTGACTTTGTGAGCTGAATCTTCTGCTATTGGACTCTTCCTTCCTTTCTCCTCCCCATTCCCTCCAAGTAATTCAGCTATAGCTTATTAACTACCATTTCTGCAGTCTCAGTACATTTTCCTGTATATTTTCAACTACTCCTAAGGAACCCATGTTAACCAGGCACCACGCTAGGCACTGGATATAGAACAGCCGACAAGACAGGAACATTACTTGTAAAGAACCCTTTGGCATTGTGTGGAGGTTGGCAAGAATTAAAGTATAATACTTTGTGTCCTGAATTTTTGTACTATCTTCTTTTGCTGTAAAATTACCATGGCTACTTTAATGATGCCCTGACCCAGACATGATTACATAATTACATATCTCCTATATGCATGCCAAGGGGATCCTGACATCCTGGGTATACAAAAATTTGGAATCAAGGTTTCCTCTAGGTGAATGTCTCTAATATCCTGGCAACCCAAGGTACTTCTTTTCTTTTTAAATTGAATTTTTATGTTTTTTCCAAGTAATAAGTACACATAGTTCAAGAAATCATATAAAGTTAAAAGTTTCTTGTTGAAAAGCTGTAATCCTTTCTCTTACCCTACTCACTCTACCCCATGCTCCAGAAGCAACAACTTTCAACTACAAATAGGATTGTATATAGGATTTCTAAGTTCACATATGATTGTGAAAGGCAGTAGGGAATGGTATGAGAAGAAACCTCCAATAAAAACTAATATTAACTTTCACATCAGCCCATACAGGTAGGTATTCCAAGTTCAAATTAATTAAATTTAAAGAAAATCAAGTGCTGAGACATTTCTGGGATACCTGAGTACTTCATAGAATAAGATTTACCTCTGGAATACTTTTTCCCCCCGCTATTTCTTCTATATCTAACTGACATATCAGTTTTATGTATGGTTTATTGACTTCCTGTTCAGCCTCCTAATATAGTTTTACCACACACTTTAGTAAACAGGCATGTTAACATTGCTGTAATTATGTAAATAATAACCATTGCTATTCGAAGTTCCTTTCTCAGACAACTTTTGGCTTTTCCTATAATTAATAATTTCTTATTTGAAAGATCCCTCTGTTTAGTGTGTAGACTTTGAATAATCCCGTTGTTTTCAGCCTGGTGTCTTTCCAAGGTCCTTGCGTTCCCTGATGCCCACTGGCCCTAACCCTGAACGCTCAAGCATTCTGAAGAGTGACCCGACTCACTTTCTTTGAGCCTTCCCCCTTGCAGATACTTAGTTTGTCATGTCCTCTGCTTTATTCAGTCAGTAACCAGGATTATACCTATCTACCTGGTAGTATCAATACTTCTACATTATAATTTTTTAAAGATTTATTTATTCATTTTAGAGAGAAAGACAGAGTGAGTAGGGGGAGGGGCAGGAGAAGATATCCAAGTGGACCCCCGCTGAGTGTGGAGCCCAACACACTGGCTTGATCTCACAACCCAGGAGATCAGGACCTGAGCCAAAACCAAGAATCTGATGCTTAATGGACTGAGCCACCCAGGCGCCCCATACATTATAATTTTTAAAAGACTTGGGAAAGAAAAGAAACGTAACATGCATATTTAGAAGTCCAAAATTCCTCTCAATAAATTACATATTTCTCTCTTGTGGACTCAAGACTAACAGGCATCTTTCCCCAAGTTACCCCCAAGGTAGGCTCATTCATTCTCATCTCAAGCATCTGATATAATAGTCCACTATTTTCTTTCTTCACTTTCTCTGTAACTCTCCATCTCTCCTAATCTCTTCCATTTTACCAGTGGCCTTTTGATTAAGAGGAAAATGTCAAATGGTATAATGTGTTCAATGGGTAAATATTCTTACATATATGAATTGCACTTACTTCAATGAAAAATTAGAGAGTCAATCATTTATGTGGTAATAACTTTCCTCACCTCAATACATCTATGACAAATGAAATATTTTCTGAATTGATAAAGCAGCAGAAATTATACCAGGGAGAGAAAGGGCTTTTCAAAGTTCAGAATGTTGAGGGATTAATTTATCATCTTACTTCTCATTCTCACTAATGGCCTGGATCACATATCAATATATTTGAATAATTAAATGAGGTGCCTACTTTAGTCCAGGTGCTATAAGACTAGATAGAGCCTAAACTGAGAATCTTCAGCAAAATTTTAACTTATTGGTAGAAATGGCAGACTTCTGTAGTTGATATTCCTAGACTGCTTCATGTGTAATTTAATTGATTGCTTGGCATGTATATCCCATACCAGTGTTCTGTTAAGTATATTAGCTAACATACAGGAAAATAATATAGTGATAAAATAGTATTGGTTAATAATTTCATTATTCATGGAAAAAGAAATGCCATCAAGACCACTAGAATTCATGCTCTGAGTATTTTGGTACATGTTGGCTTTCAGAGGACAAGGACAATATCTTTCTAATTTTTAACACAGGGTTTGAGAGTATTCCAAAAATTCCCCAAAGTATTCCACGATTAGCATTGCCTGATGTAGCCCAGGCAGGAGGCAGTCTCTAATAGTTGCCTTCTGGACCACTTTGACTCTACCTTCTAAAAGAACAAGATTTCATCATTTAGAAGTTGCCCTGCCTCATATATATGTGGGGAATGAAAAGATCCATGACATTTCCACAAGCAATTTCTGTTGTAAATACATCTTTTCCGAGAGAAAAAGCATGTTCTTACATTGGCATGCAATGTTGGGCAAGGCAGACATACAAACTTACACATATAGTTTGCCACAGTATCCCAAATGTCTAGCATAGAATGGACACTCAACAGATATCTGATAATTGGCAATGTGTCTTTGCCATCATAGAATTTACAGTCCATTTGGGAAAAGAAAGCATATAACAAGAAATTATAATCAAATATTTTAAGTACAGAGGAAAATGGGGGCTTTATGGGCAGCACTTAAACCAGATTTGGGGAGTCAGTGAGGAGGTCTAAAGGAAGTGATGTCAGAGTGAGAACTGAGAAGTGGGATGTAGCCAGCCAGTGGTGGCTGTGTGGGTAATAGAGAGAATATGGGGGAAAGGGAACATTGAAGCAGGGACTGTTCCAGTAAGAGGGAATAGCATGAGCCAAGGCTTGGAGAAGAGCCAGAATTTGGAAAGAAATTGACAATGACTAGACAGTAGAATGAGGGGAGTGACTAAGAATAAAGAAGAGGAGGCAATAAGAAAGAGGCATAAAATTTGCATTTAAGAGTTTGAGTTTTATTCTAAATGCCATGGGCAACTATTGAAGGGTTCTAAGTGAGGGAGTGACAGAACTTAGCATGTCAGCTGGCATGATGTTCTCACAGAGATTTGGATTCTTGAATTCAGTGTTAAGGCAGAGGGGCATATATTATTCCTTTCACTTGGTCATATTCCAAGGTATATTTTTGAATATTGGCAAACTGAAATTCATAACTCCTACCAAAACTAAAATAACTCCTTGGATCTGATCCTGGCTATTTTTAATTACTTTCCAGATTTTGTGTAAAATTGACAACTGGTATTTATTAAGGTGGAATCCATTTCTCGAGACTCCTGGCAGTCAGGTCATATCAAAGAAGTTGCTCAAGCCCAAAATGTCATTTCTTTCCAGCTGTCCCCAACAACTTATGGATAACATTTCCTAATCTTGTGGGGTTTGAAATTTGTTACAAAAATCCATGCTGGATTTAATACCCAAATTAGGATATATAATTTCAATAAGGCAATATCCCAAATTGATATTTATTCTTTTTCAGGATCACCAGAGGAATTTTGTGGCAGGATATTCTGTTCAACCCATCACACTGATGAAGTAAGTAGGCCACTGAACGCTTCTCTGGTAAAATTGAATCTGGTGATTATATCATGAGAGTTTACTGTAGTGTTTTTCCATTCTTTCCCATCAAGGACTTGTTTACTAGTGCTGGTATAGCATTACCTATCATTCTCCTAACAGTGAAAACCCACCATGCAGCAGTGCCAGGTTGGCTCCTATGGTGTTTCCTCCTTGAGCACTCTGTGTAATGACTCTGACTTTCTTTGGCTTTCTGCTTCCTCTCTATTATTCCTGTACCCTGGTAATAGAATCCAGTGATGGAAGAAGCACAGAAAAACCTTGGTAATCACATGGGCCTGGGTTTAAATCTTGATTTTATTATCTACTCAGTGTATTATCAGGGGCATACTCAGCTTCATTTTCTTGTAAAACAATACTCAATATACAAGATTGTTGTAAGGATGAAATGAGATGATATGAATCAAGTACCTAGCCCAATGCCTGGTACATTTAATGCCAATAAATGGCAAATGCTGCTACATTCAGGAGGAAAATGTAAACCTTTGGCATTTGCCATTCTGAAAACCAAACCTGTACTTTAAAATAGGCCAGCACTTCAGCTTAGAGGAACATATACAAATCACATGCAGATGTAGCCTTTACCTTGGGGAAAATCCCAAAAGACAGCTGCTTCTTGTCATCAACAAGAAAATGTCACAGGGATTGAGGAAGGAATGGTCAGTGTGAGATTTGAGATATTGTTTCATATTGTTGATACTTAGTTTCCTCATCTATAAAATTAATATTTTAGATGAAATGGCTTCCAAGTAGTTTCAATTCCATATTTCTAAAGTGCCAGGGATATGTTTTAGCCATATTATAATTTTACTAAGGGCTAAGACCATTAAACATCTATGTACATCTAAGAACACAGTTGTACAGTGTTGTGTGTTTGGGAGGTGGTATCCGCAGAGCATATAAAAAGATCCATAAAATTCAAGAATATTTATTTCTAGTTCTTTATGTTGTCCAAAAATTTCAAAATATCTGATCACCACAGGGATGTTAATAAATGCTTACTCCTAACTCCACCCATGTTTATGACTATTTTAATCAAATTGCCCGCAAGAAATTGATTAAAAAAAACCCACAAGTCAATTAAATAATTAACTTTACTGTCTTTTTACTAACTTGATATTTCTTTTTCCTAAAGAATAAATCAAACAGTTAAACTGGTTTATGTAAAGAAAAAAACCCTCAATTTATTCATGTGTGTAGCCCCCGGTTTTTGAAGCTAAACTCTAATTTTTCTCAATGTTCACTGTCAACATTCCTGCCAGGCTTACATATATTTCTCTTAGAAGACTCATATCTTAGTGGATCTCTGTTTCTGTTACTAGTAGTTTCAATGGTCACGGGATCAATTTATTAGGGGAATATTGGGAATGTGACAGGGGAGGAAAAAACCCAAGTTTAGAGTTGGACCTATAAGGAGAGGAATGGATATTGTAAGCTGAAAAGAGAGGCATGAAAAAGTCTGGATGGGGGTCAGGGTGGAGGAGAATTTGAAAGCAGGTGGTGGGGCTGTGTTATAGGTAAGGATGCTATAGGTATTTAAGACGGAAAGCTTGGATTAGCAGAGACAGAATAATGGGGTTAGACACAACTGATGATCAAAACCAGGAGATTGTAGCTGAGTAAGAGGAACAAGAGAATAGGTGAAAACCAGAGGTCAACACCAGGTCACAGAAAAATTACCGGGAGAATGACAGCAGACACATACCCAAGAGATAAGAAAGCTTTGAAACAAAGGGATAGTCTATTCAGCAGGAAATCTCCTCTTTTCTCGCTGAAGCAGGAAACAGATGGTATAATTTACAAAGTAAGAACATCCCAAGGCCTTGAGGGCTAACACCAATGCCATCCTCAACAAGTCACTCTCCTAATAGATCCCAAGAGTGGGAGAGGGGGTAGGTGGGGCAGAGAGTCCCTTTGAGATTCTCAAATTAAATCAGTCATTTTTAAAGAACATATTGACTTTGTAATTATATTTTCCAAAGAAAAATTGGTCTTTGGTGGGTTGGCATTATGATATAGATTCTGACAACAGAAATATTTAATATTAGGACTATCTCAGAATATCCAGGCCAAACAGTTGCTATAGTTACTCTGAATTGGAAAAAGAGGGAGAGAGAGAGAAGAGTGGTTTTACATAGCATAAAGAATTGTAAATATAAGCTTCAGTTTCCCACAAAAGTGATTAATGTGATTCAGGCTCCAACAACAACATGAAAAAATGTAACAAATCTTATATCATACCAAGACTGAAATCTTGGGTAGGCCATTGTGGCCATAAAAATATAGACTTTATTAGTCTACTAATACTTTTTTTTTTAAGATTTTTTTTTTAATTTATTTGAGAGAGAGAGAAAACACGAGCAGGGAGGAGGGGCACAGGGAGGGGGAGAAGCAGATTCTCCACTGAGCAGGGAGCCCGATGTGGGACTTGATCCCAGGACCCTGGGACCATGACCTGAGCTGAAGGCAGACTCTTAACTGACTGAGCCACCCAGGTGCCCCAGTCTAGTAATACTTTATATTTTATTTTATAGAGAATATCTATCTCTGAGTACTCAACAGTAAAATAAAAAAAAAAAAACAGATTCACAATTAAACATATATGGAAGAGTGATTATAATAAAGTCACTTCTGATCCCTAAAAATGTAGATTTGTTTGAGGCAAATTAATACATTGTAACTCTGCTGGAGGAACAAAGTAATCATGAGGCCCATTTTGAAAGGGACAATCTATTCTAAGCAGTAAAGCAAGATGGTTTTCTTGGGGGGGGCTGATTTATAGTCAATAATGTACTGAGATTCTCACATATATAACTGCATGTAAGCAGCCCATTGTATTTCAGGGGAGTTTTACTAGCCAACTCTGAGGTTGTAGAGCAGTAAGAAAATTTAGAAAGATGAGAGCTATCAGAAATGAGATATAGGATTTTCAACTTTTGTGTGTGTGTGTGTGTGTGTGTGTGTGTGTGATCTTAATTATTTGAAGATAACTTTAAAAATCCTATTTCTAAAAATTTCCATTCAAATTAAGTCAATAAATGTATTTAAAATCCAATCTGGTAATTTGAACAAGTAGCATATATTTCCCCTCTAAAACATGTACTTACTAAAAATGTATTCTTACATAGATTGTTTTTTTCTAGAATCTTTTTTTTTAAGATTTTATTTATTTATTTGACAGAGAGAGAGAGCACAAGTAGGCAAAGTGGCTGGCAGATGGAGAGGGAGAAGCAGGCTCTCCGCTGAGCAGGGAGCCGGGTGTGGGGCTCGATCCCAAGACCCCAGGATCACGACCTGAGCCGAAGGCAGCTGCTTAATGCACTGAGCCATCCAGGAGCCCCTTTTTTCTAGAATCTTAAGAAATAATCTGAAAATGGTTTTCAAAGTACAGCATTTCTTTGGATCTTTGAAGGCAATAGTCTGATGAATTTAGCGAAATTTCTGGCTTTAACAAGGAGAAGGCTTGCTGGTAGTTGCACCAGTTGCTGAAAACACCTCGAATTTTATCCTTTTCCTAAGCACAAGCAACAAGACCTGTGCTTGTCCCTTTTTTCAAGGGGAGGGGCACCCAAGATGTTTCACATTCACCATGACAACCTACACAGACAGCATATGAACAGAGGAATTTCTATAGCAATTTTTAATGCAGTGCTTCTCAAGGTGAGATTTAGGGCCACGTGCTTTGGAGTCACCCTGCATGCTAATTAAAAATGTGGATCCCTGGGCCTCATTCTCAGATAATGAAATAGTGTCCCTAGTGGAGGATCATGGGAATCAAAATTCCCAACCAGCTCCCCAGGTGACTCTAATGCACTCTAAATTGGAAAGCTTCTGTTAGTGGCTCTTTTGCTCACTCTTGACAAATACTTTGCTTACCTTGATTATCATGGTTCTGGGGGAAAGAAGCAAAATTTTCCTCTAAGTCCTTAAGGAAAGCTGAGCCTGGAACAACTGCAGCCAACCAGTGAAGATGTCATTCTAGTATGATCTGAGATGCTCTCTTTGATGGAGTTTTGCAGTTTCAAGTTGAAGATTATGTTGCTGTTTCATTGTTTTGAGACTTTATAGTTTTCCTTTTTATAGTTTTTTCCCCATCTGACTGTGAAACAAAGACTTAATGGTTCTTTCTGTTTTTATTTTTGTATTTCTGTGTTTTCTTTTCCCTTCTATTCAGTACCTTTTTGTAATTTCACATTTTATTAGTTCAACTGAATAAATACATTTTGCCCACATGGTTGCTGCTTATGTTTTAGTACCCCTTTCTCTTCCTTCTTGCTTTCTTTGCTACTTTTGCTACTTTTCTTTTTTAATGTAAACTGTAAGTAAGAGTACTGATCAGTAACCTTTCTCTCAATGCAGTATCTTTTAAAAAATCTTCCTTCAGGGTAATTGTGTCTTTTTTCCTTTATATCTGGTTTTCTGGCTACTGATTAGGAAAGGACTCTGGCCTTCATTTCTGCTTCCTTTCACATTGGAGATAAGATAATGAGGAGGGACATCACTCAGATGGGTTCTGTCTCTGGCTTTTGATTCTGCAATTGTTGGATTTTTGCACATTCTTTCCCTTCTCACACAAAACCTCAGAAAAGCAGAACTCCATGGGTTTTGTGGTTTTCTCCAAGAGGAGAAAAGAAATCTATCTCCTGCTCTTCTCTTCCTTCTTCTCTTTTTTGTTTTTTCAAAGTTGCTATGCTCAAAAAGAAAATAATTAATTTTGTTATGATTCTTCAGAATTTCCAAAGGAGATCAGAGAGAAGGAGTAGAAGTTAGAAAGGAATCCTGGGCCACTTGTTTTCTAAACACCGAGTAACACAAACGCCATAGAAGTAAATAATTTGATAATCTGAACCCTACTTTTTACTACAAAAGACATTTCCTTGGGGAAATACAGCAATAAATTCTGAACATAATACTTGGATTTACCTTTACTAGATATAGACAACTATTTCATCAATGATAAAAGGGAATAAATATAGAATTAAAATTAACAAAAAATTCTCAAATTTTTCTATTTGAGTGATTTTTAAAAATTTTTTATTGTTATGTTTATCACCATATATTACATCATTTGTTTTGGTGTAGTGTTCCATGATTCATTGTTTGTTCATAACACCCAGTGCTCCATGCAGAATGTGCCCTCTTTAATACCCATCACCAGGCTAACCCATCCCCCTACCCTCCTCCCCTCTAGAACCCTCAGTTTGTTTTTCAGAGTCCATCATCTCTCCTGGTTCGTCTCCCCCTCTGACTTACTCCCCTTCATTCTTCCTCTCCTGCTATCTTCTTCTTTTTCTTTTTTCTTAAAATATGTTGCGTTATTTGTTTCAGAAGTACAGATCTGTGATTCAACAGTCTTGCACAATTCACAGCGCTCACCGTAGAACATACCCTCCCCAATGTCTATCACCCAGCCACCCCATCCCTTCCACCCCCAACCACTCCAGTAACACTCAGTTTGTTCCTGAGATTAAGAATTCCTCATATCAGTGAGGTCATAGGATACATGTCTTTCTCTGATTGACTTATTTCACTAAGCATAACACCCTCCAGTTCCATCCACGTCATTGCAAATGGCAAGATCTCATTCCTTTTGATGGCTGCATAATATTCCATTGTGTATATATACCACTTCTTCTTTATCCATTCATCTGTCGATGGACATCTTGGCTCTTTCCACAGTTTGGCTATTGTGGACATTGCTGCTATAAAATTGGGGTGCACGTACCCCTTCGGGTCCCTACATTTGTATCTTTGGGGTAAATACCCAGTAGTGCAATTGCTGGATCGAATGGTAGCTCTAATTTCAACTGTTTGAGGAACCTCCATACTGTTTTCCAGAGGGGTTGCACCAGCTTGCATTCCCACCAACAGTGTAGGAGGGTTCCCCTTTCTCCACATCCCCGCCAACATCTGTCGTTCCCTGACTTGTTAATTTTAGCCATTCTGACGGGTGTGAGGTGGTATCTCATTGAGGTTTTGATTTGGATTTCCCTGATGCCGAGCGATGTTGAGCACTTTTTCATGTGCCTGTTGGCCATTTGGATGTCTTCTTTGGAAAAATGTCTGTTCATGTTTTCTGCCCATTTCTTGATTGGATTATTTGTTCTTTGGGTGTTGAGTTTGATAAGTTCTTTATAGATTTTGGATACTAGCCCTTTATCTGATATGTCATTTGCAAATATTTTCTCCCATTCTGTCGGTTGTCTTTTGGTTTTGTGGACTGTTTCTTTTGCTGTGCAAAAGCTTTTTATCTTGATGAAATCCCAATAGTTCATTTTTGCCCTGGCTTCCCGTGCCTTTGGTGATGTTTCTAGGAAGAAGTTGCTGCGGCTGAGGTCGAAGAGGTTGCTACCTGTGTTCTCCTTTAGGATTTGGATGGACTCCTGTCTCACGTTTAGGTCTTTCAACCATTTGGAGTCTATTTTTGTGTGTGGTGTAAGGAAATGGTCCAGTTTCATTCTTCTGCATGTGGCTGTCCAATTTTCCCAACACCATTTGTTGAAGAGACTGTCTTTTTGCCATTGGACATTCTTTCCCGCTTTGTCAAAGATAAGTTGACCATAGAGTTGAGGGTCCATTTCTGGGCTCTCGATTCTGTTCCATTGATCTATGTGTCTGTTTTTGTGCCAGTATCATACTGTCTTGATGATGACAGCTTTGTAATAGAGCTGGGAGTCCGGAATTGTGATGCCGCCAGCTTTGCTTTTCTTTTTCAATATTCCTCTGGCTATTCGGGGTCTCTTCTGGTTCCATACAAATTTTAGGATTATTTGTTCCATTTCTTTGAAAAAAGTGGATGGTATTTTGATGGGGACTGCATTGAATGTGTAGATTGCTCTAGGTAGCATTGACATCTTCACAATGTTGGTTCTCCCAATCCATGAGCATGGAACGTTTTTCCATTTCTTTGTGTCTTCTTCAATTTCTTTCCTGAGTATTTTATAGTTTTCTGAGTACAGATCCTTTGCCTCTTTGGTTAAATTTATTCCTAGGTATATTATGGTTTTGGGTGCAATTGTGAATGGGATCGACTCCTTGATTTGTCTCTCTTCTGTCTTGTTGTTGGTGTATAGGAATGCCACTGATTTCTGTGCATTGATTTTATAGCCTGCTACTTGACTGAATTTCTGTAGGAGTTCTAGCAGTTTTGGGGTGGAGTCTTTTGGGTTTTCCACATAAAGTATCATATCATCTGCAAAGAGTGAGAGTTTGACTTCCTCTTTGCCGATTTGGATGCCTTTGATTTCTTTTTGTTGTCTGATTGCTGTGGCTAGGACTTCCAATACTATGTTGAATAGCAGTGGTGAGAGTGGACATCCCTGCCACGTTTATCATAGTCAATAGTTTCAAGTTTCTCTTTACTGTTTTTCCTACGAGTATAGTTCACAAGTAGATTTGATTTTCATCTTTTTTTCCCCCGATCATCTCATTCTCTCTAAAAGTTCCCTGAGTATGGGTGCTTGAATCTATATGGTGATAATATTATTTTCAGTAAGAGCTACCTTGAAGAGTTATGTGGACTGTTGACAAAATCCATTTTCTAGAAAATAGATTCAGGTTTGCTTCCCCATGACTGAATGAAAGAAGAGCATCTCTAGAGAATTAAAGGACTGCAAAGTTTGGTAATTCTTGGTTAGATGAGTCAATCACTTTGGTGTTCTTTTCCTTTTTATTAAGCACCTTTTCTAAAGTGTTAATTTCATTATTACTAGTTCAATTGAGGAATCAATGTATTTAATTTTAATTTTTTGCCTACTTTTTTGCTTTTGCTTTATATCCCCTCTTCCATACACACACACACACACACACACACACACACACACACACACACACACACCCCATTCAGGAATTTGAGTTGCTTTAGGATTCAGATATTCATTTCTTTCATCCAGTTCTATCATTTTTTGGACACCTCCAACTAACAACGAGCAAGCCAAATATTTAAAAAATGCAACGAGTAAAGTAAGACAAAAAAAACTTTTACTTATTTTTTCCCCCCACTTTGGACTTCCTAACAAGTACAGCTGACAGGAGGAATGGCTTAGGGAAATACATATTGAATGTCATAATAATTATATCACATTATTTCTGTTCCCTTTGTATTTGATAGACATTGCCATGTACTGGACTTCTCTGAGTTTTCACCCCTTCCACAGGAAGTTTTTCTTGTTCATTTTTTTAATCTTAATTCTACCTGACCTGACCTCAACCCATCATTTTTTTTTTTTTTTTAAAGAGAGAAAGAGAGAAAAAGAGAGAGCATGAGTGAGGTGAGGGGTAGAGGGAGAAGCTGCCTCCCTGCTGAGCGGGGAGCCCAATGCAGGGCTTGATCCTCTGGGATCATGGCCTGAGCCCAAGGCAGATGCTTAACTGATTGAGCCACTCAGGTGCCCCAACCGATCTTAATGGAAACATTCTTTTAGAGAAGAAAAAGAGGCAGCTTAGCTGAAGACTGGTAGAAGTCTCATTGAAATATCACTCATTAAATCTTTATGGTTAAGAAGAAGAAGGAGTGGTCTTAGCACACAACAGAACCTCCATATACAGTCATTTCATTTTTCTCACAAATCTAAATAAATTACCATTGCCATTGTATGTAATAGTTAAGACTGAATTAAGCAACATATACATGGCATATTTCAGAAATATTGCCACAGTAGTTAAGCTGCATCAAGTTAACTCATAAAAGTGTATTCTATTTGTTTCAGTGATTTTTTTTAAAAAAAATTTAATACTAAGAGTCTTCAACAATAGCGTATTTCTAGAGGGTTTTAAAAATTCATAATGCACAATGCTTGAATAGTGGACACTAGATGTTAAAGGATACCTGTTAATGCTGAATAAATGCTAGCTGGGATGTTTTATGATCAGATACAGAAGTCGCACAATGAAATAGCTATTTTCCACTTTAACCAACCCAAAGATTTTACTTGGCAAGCATTTTTTATTTTATTTTATTATGTTATGTTAATCACCATACATTACATCATTAGTTTTTGATGTAGTGTTCCACGCTTCACTGTTTGTGTATAACACCCAGGGCTCCATGTAGAACGTGCCCTCTTTAATACCCATCACCAGGCTAAACCATCCCCCCACCCCATCCCCTCTAGAACCCTCAGTTTGTTTCTCAGAGTCCATAGTCTCTCATGGTTTGTCTCCCCCTCCGATTACCTCCCCCTTCATTTTTCCCTTCCTACTATCTTCTTCTTTTTTTTTTTTTAACATATAATGTATTATTTGTTTCAGAGGTACAGGTCTGTGATTCATCAGTCTTACACTGTTCACAGTGCTCACCATAGCACATACCCTCCCCAATGTCTATCACCCAGCCACCCCAACCCTCCCACCCCCCACCACTCCAGCAACCCTCAGTTTGTTTCCTGAGATTAAGAATTCCTCATATCAGTGAGATCATATGATACTTGTCTTTCTCTGATTGACTTATTTTGCTCGCTTGGCAAGCATTTTTAAAAGCTTTGCTTCTGGTTGAACACTGTTTTCTTGTTTTAACAATTATTTGAGAAGTCTGACTTATTTATAATAAGTCCAGTCTTAACCTGTTTAAGTTGCTACCTCATTAAGGAAGCATTTGGAACTGTATCAGTGCTGATAAATTTCAAATAATGTAATTTAAGGAGAAACTAAAAATTAAGGAATAAAATTATTGTACCTAAAACAGATATGGGCTCTGCTTGCATTCACAGTCAGTTTACAAGAAGCAGGAAATACTACACATTTATCTACTTGCCTGGGTTTCATCGTGTGGTAAATAATTCAATCCAAGGTTCTTAGTCTGTGGTTAATATGGGTTAACTTCAAGGAGACCAGGAACCCTCATCTATTTATATATTCAATTGATAGTTTGGGAGAGCCTATGATGTGCCAAGTACTGTTATAGTAACTGGGGATATAGACATGAAAAAGACTAGTCCCTTGCCCTCATGGATATTACATTTCAGTGGGAAAGTCTGACACTTAAACATAATATGATGTCACTACTGAAATGAATGCAGAGCTTTCTGCCTTATGTTCATACATACATTTTTTTTTCTGGAGGGAGAGCTCACTGAATGCATGAAAGCGGTTTATGATCATATTAAGAAATTAAGAACCAGTAACCTATTACACCCTACTCATTTGATCGATGGGAGAAGCCAAGCGCAGGCACTGAGTGATATGCTATGAAGTTCATGCATTAGTGGCTGACTTAGGATCAGCACCCAGGCATCCTGGTGGCACTCAGTCACACTACTTCACACTGTAGGGGAGAAGATCTTTGATTTCTCACTTATTTTCTGTATTTATTCTCTTTTTCATAGTACCTACATAACATTTTGATTCAACAAATTCATTTCAAGAGTTGAGTGTCTGGTCAGACAGATCTCAATCCTAATTTCAGCATTACAATATATTAGCTTTGTGATTTCAAAAGTTGCTTCAACCCTCAGAGCCCCAGCTGCCACATCTGCAGAATGATGAGAACAAGTCATAACTGACAGATAGATTATTGTGAGGATTAAGTGAGATCATCTATACACACATACCCTCTCTGTCTCCCATTACTTGCTATAATGCTTTTCAGCTGATAAGCCCATCAGCTATTATTATTATTATTATTATTATTATTATTATTATTCTGTTTAAGATTTTACAAAGCGTGGCCTTTGGTGCCAGTTCCCCAGGCTCTAAAAAAATTATTCCCTCTCTCTTCACCAGACTATTATTTAAATGGCAGCTATTGGGCTTTCACTTAACTCAGGGGAGATGAAAAATGCAAAAGTGACTAACTACTAGAGCATGTACTCTGGAGCTTGGCTGCCTGAGTCCAAATCCTGGCTCTACCACTTACTGTGTATGTGATCTTGGGCCCATTACACAGATTTTCTGTGTCCTCAGTTTCCTCCCACACAGAATGGTGTCAATCAAGTAGCTACTTCATAGAACTGTTATGAGGATTAAATGGCTTAACGTGTTGTCACAATGTTGAGGTGGAGATTATTATGCTTGTTTTAAAAAAATCAGCTAAAACATTTTAAGAGGGTTGACTAGAGTTGCATTGCTATGTGTGGCAGAGCTATTATTTGAATTTAGAGTCAGTGCTTCCTCAATGTCATTAAAAAAAAAAAGTAGATTGGGAGGGCCTAGTGTGCCCTGTCTTCTCAGCATGGTCTTCTACAAATCTTTGGCCTCCTGGAGACAAATAAGAGAAACTGCCCGGAGTGCCCCCTCTTCACTGGCATTCAGCCAACCCTCTATGGACCCAACAAACACCCTGAGTGCTAAAATACGTACATCCAGTGATCTCTTTTGCCATCCTATTTGAGACTGCCTCAAATGCCATGTTTCTACAAGGTTATAAACTCCCTGAGAGCAACCTATGTGTCTTTGATAGTACTAACGGCATATTATACAATGCTAGGCACACAGATTCTCAAAAAATTATATACTTATTTCACGTGATTTTCTTATACTTTCTTCTTTTTGCTTTTAGATGTCTGAATTTTGTATAATAAGCATGTGGTAGTTTTTTAATTAAAAAAATTAAGCTATTTTCCCTGTAAAAAACAACATGTAGATTCATTTGTTGGTGACTTGCTGTATCTGTCCCTTTGAAATCCATCCTTTGTCTTGGCGAGGTAGGGTATGTGGCTGTCCTGGCCCAAAGGGCTTGTGGTTGATCTTTGCTGGCAATAGGGCTCAGCCTGCTCCTTCCTGCAGGGATAAAGGAGTGGCTTGGAAGAGCAGTCAGATCAGGAAGGCCCTGGAGGCCAGCTCTTTTTCCCACAGTCTTTTCCTCAGTCTCTGACCCAAAGTGAACCTGGCTCTGGTCTCTGGAATCCTCTTCGCTTTCTACACCTAGTGTTCCAGAGTTGTTTTCCAAACAAAGAACTGGACATGTAAAGTCTGTGACCTAAGCTTTATTGATATGTAAGAGAAAAGTGAAAGGGAAACCAGACCTTCTATGGCATTTGTGAACAAAATATTTTTTTAGAGAAAGCTAGTCCTTATATGAGAAGACCGATAGTGAGAAGTGGGCCAAATTCTTTGTGACATTTTTCTTATTCTCTTCCCTCTAGAAACTATCTCTACCTGCAGGAAGTGACATGCTTGATGGTGAAAAGACCTCCAAGGATTTCAGAATATATACTTAGACACCAACTTAGAATGCAAGTTATCTATATTGCTGAAGAAAATGGTATGTGTATTTTCTACTACATTGGTCATTTTGTTTTCAAAGAAGAGATACTTTTAGATTTCCTTAGGTCTATTCACCTCAAATGTTTCCACTGAAGTGTCCCTAAATGGGAGAGGAGTAAGAATGAATATCTTCAGTCTGTAGGGGAGCTGGATTTGGGAGTATATTCTCAAGCAGTATATAGGAAATTTGAGAATGATTTTGTGTTCTGTTATTTTAGAAAATCATACAAACTTTTATTTCAATCTTCAAACAGATGTTCCAGGAGAATGCATCAGGCTTATTGTTTGACTTGGATCACCCTTTATTTCTTAACATGTACTATGGTGCATTTCTGTTTATTACTATTTAAGAAGCATGGTCTTACATGGTGGATGGTTTTTTTTATTTGTTTGTTTGCTTTCTAGGATAAACAGGGACAAAAAAACAAAAAACAAACAACAACAACAAAAAACCACAGAGGACCTATCTATGGAGTTGTTCTAGAGTTTAGGGTCTCTAGGTTGTAGGGTCCTAAATTATTTGACAATGACATTTTTTTTAAAGAAGAAATTTCTTTTAGTCACTCTGCTCAGGAGGGGCTATGTGCATTGTACATATTTTATGGTGTTTTTATGTAATGAATGTCTAACTACTAGTATTTAACATATAATATTTGCATCATTTTGTAAACTATCTGACAAATAATTAGAACTTACAAAATATTCCTTTGTTTGAATACTCCTCTAAATTCACATGAATTATCATAATATGAACTGATACGTGAAAGAAAGAAACAAGAGTGGTGGGTTTAGTAATTAAAAGGGACCAATATCCCCATAAGAACAGACTCTAAGACCGGGAAAAGAAAAACCAGAAAAGACCTTGTTACTTTACCACATTAAGCAGGATTAAGAAGGCCTAGGAAGAAGTATAAGGCACATTATGGAGAAAACCCCCACCAATTTAAGGGACCAAGTTACATGTGCCTATGTTTGATTTTTAGGAATATATTAAAAATAATTTTTAGACATATATTAAAAATACAATTTATAGCAGAAAAGTCATGGAATTATTTAGCTAGAATGGACTTCAAGCAACATGATGTTTTTGTTTGCTTGTTTTTTAGCAACCATGATGTTTTATCATCATACACATCATCTTCATATCGTAGTTGGACAACTGAGGTAAAGAGTTGCCCAAGTTCATGTGACTGACAAGTGGTAAAACAGAGATCATCACACAGGTTTCCTGCATCCTTGTGCAGAATTCTTCCAGTTTATACTCTGTTGCTTTCCCATGAGTTAAATAGTTTTAGTGTGATTAGTGTCTTCTGGATAGTGGTTTAAGCATTTTGTTTTTTAAAAAATATACAACTTCGAGTGTTAGGGGCAATTTAAGTAATGGAGATAGGATTGTTACAAACAGTATACTTATTAACACTTATTAATTATCTTAGGCTTCAGTTTGGAGACTGGTACCTTAAATGAATGAATCATCCAGGTCCCAACTTAATGAAAATGATATATTCCTAGGTAATACGCTTATATGGAATTATTTTTTTTATTTATTTATATATTTTTTAAAAGACTTTATTTATTTATTTGACAGAGAGAGCAAGAGAGCACAAGCAGGGGGAGCAGTAGAGGGAGAGGGAGAAACAGGCTCCCCGCCAGGGAGCCCGATGTGGGGCTCGATCCCAGGGCCCTGGGATCATGATCTGAGCCGAAGGCAGATGCTTAACCATCTGAGCCACCCAGGTGCCCCTGGAATTATTTTAGTAGTCTAATTTTAAACAGCTGGAACTCATTTGTTAAGCTGTAGTCTATTCCGCATTTTGAAAATAAGTGGTTTTTTTTCCACACAGAAGCAGAACTTTCCAGAAAGTCTGAATACATCCCCCTACTTGAACTTTCAGGTTGGCTGGGT
The DNA here is from genome assembly GCF_037043125.1 of Eumetopias jubatus. NCBI lineage: Eukaryota > Metazoa > Chordata > Mammalia > Carnivora > Otariidae > Eumetopias > Eumetopias jubatus. The sequence continues at coordinate 115,978,761 of NW_028274811.1, forward strand.
AACTTGGGCCTTTTGTCCTCCACCTGTGTCCCGCTATTAGCATTATGCTGTGGTAAGTACTTTTTTCAAGACTGAGGGCCTGGCTGCCTTCCAGGATCCCATTGTTTATGACCTTCCTTTTATTTAATGTTCTATTTCTACAATTACAGATGTTGTTGAATCTAATCAAGAACCCAGGTGTGCTACCTTTGCAGGCCCATGTTATCTTAAAGGTCCAAGATCTATAGGCTAGTTGGAACATAGGAGTAGAGTAAGAAGAAAATATTGTCTTGACTCCAAAATATGGTGAGAGAATTTTGCAAAATACAGAACATTAAAAGATTGCCACAACTCCTTGACAGTTTCATTGTGGTTTGTTTTATATACCACTGCATGGTGTATGCAGATGGATCCCTATTTATGAGAAATGAGAAGCAGAGCATGGCCCACCCTGACTCCTCACCTTGCTCTTATCAGACTGCATCTGACAAATTAAACAACAGGAAGTTTTGCTGGAAGCTGTTGATAGCTGGGGTTAAACAGCAAGCAGTGAGTGGTCTAGAAATGTTACAATGCTAAGCATTGACCTTGTTTCCACCACAGTGTTATAAGTTCCAGGATAAAAATAGGACATGTATATATCGAAAGCAAACCTCTTTCAGCTCATACTACTCAGGTACACAACTAAGCCTCTCTGCAGAGAGAAGGAATAATGGAGTACAATGTAGTCATGGTTTAATACAAGCAAGGTGTCACTAATAAATTGCTAGGCACAGGTTAAAGTATTTTTGTCAGGTGCTCTCTGCTCTTCATTTACTTTAAGACCCTGACTCTTAGGGCTTAGGTGTATCTGGATTGGACCACAAGTTCTGAATCATTCATTCATCCGTGCAACAAGTTTTTACAGAATGCTGTGCACTGCGTCAGGTACTCAGGATTGGGAGAACTTGATAGTCATAACTCCTGATCATATGGATCTTATAGAGAACTTACTGCTTTTAACCTTAATCTGCTCTATAAAGCAGTCTTTCTCAACCAGTTCCATAAGAGAATTAAGCTGTACAGACAATGATTTGAGTGATGATTTTTGTAATTCTTCCAAGGATGAAAGTTGTTGGTACCATTCCTGATGCATAGGAGATAACTTAATTCATCACGTACAATGGATGCCTTAGGCCATTAGAGCTTAATTGACCTTGGTTGATGAGGATTTCTCAAAAGGAATAAGGTCTTATCTTCTGAGTCCCCACTACAACTTGGTCAAAACTAGTAGTAGACCTAGGGGCGCCTGGGTGGCTCAGTTGGTTAAGCGACTGCCTTCGGCTCAGGTCATGATCCTGGAGTCCCAGGATCGAGTCCCGCATCGGGCTCTCTGCTCAGCAGAGTCTGCTTCTCCTTCTCACCCTCCTCCCTCTCATGCTCTCTGTCTCTCATTCTCTCTCTCAAATAAATAAAAAAAATATTAAAAAAATAAACTAGTAGTAGACCACATTACTAATGATTAGAAGATTAACAACACTCTCTATCCCCCTTACATAACTAGATTTGAGGTTCTCTCGAGAAAAATAACTCCTGGTGTGGATGAATATTTTATGGAGGAAGATTCTGGTCAGAAGTGGTTGGTAATTGGTTGGTAAGAATTTGCCTGGGAAGGAAGAATGTAAAGTAGCTGAGAGTTTCTGAGGACTAAACAAATGTGAGGACCAGACTTTAATAGAAACAGCTGTGAGTATACAATGCTCTAGAATTCTTTAAGTGCTTTTGAGAGATGCAAGTAAAGATGTAAGTAAATGGAACTCCCATTTCACTCATGCTTATTTGAAGACAACACCTCTCTTGGCCTGGACCACATGGATTTGGGTTTTGGTAGGGTTATATTCTTATAAGCTCAGCTGCACCTGCTCACCAGTTTGCTGAAGTGCCTGTGATCTGACTCTTGGGTACTTGGCCTTTATTCTAACAGGTTCCCTACCTCTTGTATTTCAGACCCTCTATCCTGGATCACCTCTTTTCTCCTTCCTGTTCCTTCAGTGTATTAGTTTCTCCATAGAGACAGAGCCAATAGGGTATATATAATTAGATATTTAATACATTTTATATATATGTAAATTATCTGTATAATTTACATACATATATATAACAATGAGATATGTATATATACATTTATGGGCAGTTCTATCTCTACATATTTATGTATGTGTATATGGATATATAGAGACATACATAGATTTATTGCAAGGAATTTGTGGTTCATCTAATTATAGAGGCTGAAAAGTCCAGATGAGACACAGGAGAGCTAAGGGTATAGTTCCAATCTCAGTTCAAAGCCCTGAGAAGCAAAAAAGTCAATGGAGTAATTTCTAGTCTGAGTCTGAGTCCAAGGGCAGAAGACCAAATTCTCAGCTCAAAAACAGTGAGACAGAGAGTAAATGCTCCCTTACTCCTTTTGTTCTATTCAGGTCTCCCAACAGATTGCATGATGCCCACCCACTTTGGTAAGGGAAATCTGTTCTACTCAGTCCACCAATTCAAGTGTTAATCTCATCTGTAAATACCCTCACAGACACACCTAGAATAATGTTTAACCAAATATCTGGTACAGTGTGGACCAGTCAAATTGACAAATAAAATTAACCATTGCACTCAGTCAATTCTTTAAGTGGCTTTGTTGTTTATACTTGTACTTTTTTCTTCAGCCTTCCCATTCCATTTCCTGCTGATAAACTACCCCTCTGTCCCAAACATACATGCATATAAGACACTTTGCTCACATTTCTATCCTGAAGAAGCACTAAGTTGAAAAGTTCTATTTATCTTTCTGTAATATTCTTATTCAGGTATTCATATTATACAGTTGATGATGAGCTCCATTGACTTACATTAAAACTTAAAAGTATTTCAGGCTGCATATTTATATTGTAACACAGACTTCATTCTATCCCTTTTCCTCTCACTCCTGCATATTACCAGCCTCTCTCCTAGTTTAACTCCTCAATTTATAGTGATTTTGGTCAGGGGCAAGAGACTTACCCATGCAGGAGAAGCAGCGTGTGTCTGTACGGACTGATGTACAGGATTAAAATGTTTGGCTTTTTCAGTCTTCTGTATCTTGTCTCCATCTGTGTGCTACTGTGTTTGGGACCCTCATAATCCTGACTTGTTCTGTGAATAAAGATAAAATATTTAAATTCTATTTTAATTTCCCATCTTAAAAAAGAACTAATAGCTTAATTTTTCTTTACATTCATCTCTAAATTTCACCCCGTTCATCTGCCTAAACTTGATGAATCTGTTTGCAAGAGAAAATGTGGGAAAAAAAGAAACATCAATCATTTCTAAATAAGTTCTCAAACACTTATTAATTGTCCAGTGTGACCAGGGTCTTACCATTAAGTGTAAAAAATACAGGATGAAGAAGTGGAACATTTTGAATCAGAGGGGCTGAAATTATTATTGTTTATTAAAAAAAAATCCCACTTTTTTCTTATATCTCATTAAAAGAAATAAACAAGATCAATCATTTATTGGAAGTGGTCACCATACTATCAAAACTCTTGAAGAACCCTGCTTGACTAAGTATTGAATATAAATGTTTTAAAATACTAGGTAGAGGAACTTTATGACAGGAAATGCTTAAAAAAGATGAACCTCTAACATCTCAGATACCTTGATTCCTGTGCTAGATTAAGACACATTTTTGTTGTTTAGAATAAATGAAACAAATACTTGAGACATTTAGCTGTGTAGTGTGTGCTTGTGTGTGCATGCATATATGTATTTTAACTGAACATAGGCATAAACACATTCATTAGGAAATTAAGCACTCTACCTGAAAGTTTTTAGATAAATTTACTCAAAACTAGATCCTTTTACTTTGTCAACTTCAATCAAATTTCCATCATTCAAGTGGAGATTATTTAAATCTAGTTATGGTCCTTTGGCTCCATGCAGATTCCTTAACTCCTCTCTGCTTCTCTCCCAACAGCATCTCACTCCAGTGCAGAGGATCCTCTACTCTTTTTTTTTCCATTAGGAGTGGTCAACTGTGTATTAAGCATACATCTGTCTGAGATATTCAGGTTACTTAGACTTCCGATAAAATTATACAATGTATAATTTTGTATGCATGAGCACAAAACTCCAGATTTCAAATTCAATTTGGAGACATTATAAAGGGAAAGGGGCTTTATATTGACTTGCCTGGGCATCAGAAAACCTGTATTTAGTGCTTTTCTAGTACTAACCAGGTTGGTGACTTTTGAAAGTTAGTTTCCTCAGAAAGGAGATTTAGTGAGGAGTGGAGTCAGAATCGGCAGAAATAAATGAAGTAGTGCAGGGAAGAGGAAGAAATTGGACTGCAGTGAAGTTTCAACAAAGGCCTCAGCCAGTCCACTGGGGCACGTAACCTGGGATGATTCTGCAGAGCAGCTCTGACTTGAGTAAGGGGCGACTGGGTCTTTATACTGTTCTGCAAACCACTTGTTGAATGTGTGCTGCTTTTGAGAAGGAGGGCTTACATTGAGCAAGTTGGGTCTCCTCCCTTAAGGGCAATCTCTGGAGAAGACCTGGCTTGCAGTGGCAGAAATTGGAGAAACAGGTGCTTCAGTCCTGAAGAATGATCTAGGTATTTCATCAAAGTCCATCCCTTGAACTATTCAGATACACCTGGTTCATATGAATTTTGAGAATGCCTCCTTTGAGATTCTGATTGATGTCTCTGCCATTGCAGTGGATCCAACTGCTAGCTTTTCCCTTTTTACTATTCATTCTAGATTCCTCTTATCCTTGGCTTCCCTCCCTGCTGGTTTCGGTGGATTAACTGGTAGGGTGACCCAGACTCTCCTCCCTGAAAGGTCTGAACCCCAGGTTACCATGCTTCTTGCAGGCTATTGCTGATACACTTGTCCATTTATCATCACAATTGCACTAAAGAATGTTAAGAGATGACCAGGATGGCTGGGTGACGAACCCATTCTTTCCTGCCCTCATTGTGTAACAGCAGCTCTTACTGGTTAGGATAAAATACCCCTGCAGGATGATGACTTATTTCCTTGCCTGCTGTGTCCTGAAACCCGGAGTATGAGTGACCAGGGGCAGCTGTAGTTTAAATTTTGATGAAGCTTTTTCTATAGAGCCTAGGTTAAAGGGACAAAAAGCACAAATTCTCCAAACAAATTACTGGAAGTGATAGTTAAGTGAGAGAGGCACTCCTATTGTGACTTTAAGTCACTTCTACTGTAACTGCAATTGCTTGGCATTTCAACGGCCACATCTGTAAAAATGGAAGCCCTTGGTTTGGATGATCAATCTCTAACATTCTTTCCATTGCTGATAATCTGTGATTCTCCATATGATCTAAGATCATTCATATTTCAGAAACTTAGAACATATGTGCAAGTCAGCATCAAAAGGACTAAAAAAAAATAACTATTTGTGGTAAATATCCCTTTGAAAATGAAACCCATTTTGAGGAATTGGATAATTCTGATCTCACTGAAAGAATAATAGACTAAGATAAGATAAATGCCAATGATATTATTATTTCTATATATACATTGTTTCAGGTATACCCTGAAAGACAAAGGCTACCATTGTTAGAATTATTATATTTCTGGGCTTCAATCAGGTTTTCCATATTTTTGTTTATATTAATTTTCATTGTAACCTTTGTAAATTGGGTGATATTATAACTTAGTATTTTGAAGTCCAACATGTCTTAAGTTACCATGAGAGACTATTACTGGTTCTTACACTTTTCAAAATGGGTAACAGAAACATGAGGTTTACAATGGAACTTGATACATTATTTAAAAACTGAAACCAGCATGAAAATAAAACTAAAAAATATAAAATTTACCCTCTTGTTGAATAACACTTGTTAAATTAGCAAATTGCAAATACAAGCGGATTGTTATTCATTCCTCCCCAGTAGAAAAGGCACCCGCCCTTGACTTAGAACAATGTGACATCTATTTTCATAGTTCCCAGCCCTGTCTGCTATATACATAAGTGAAACAGAGCTGATTATTTTTATACTCTTTTGGTATGAATTCCTTTGATCTTTTGAAGTACAGATTTTACTTTGAAGTTTGCAATGTCCAAGCCATCAGTTGCAAAGCACAAAGAAGGCTATTACATGACATCTATGAGAAGACATTATTTCCTACCCTTTGTCAGTTGCCATGTTTTTAGCTGTGTCTGTCTGCGGTCAATGAGCAATGCTTAAGATCTTTTCAATGATATTTGAATATAAATATAAAGTAATATAATAGAGCAGTATGTTTTAAGACATGTAAAACACTATGTATTAAATACACATATTCATTTACATACATACATACATATATATACAAATACACATAACATATTTTTTTCTTCTACTTAGTAATGCTTTCATGCAATTGCATGTGACAATGAAAGGAGCTTGAGAAGGGATTTGAAGGACCTTGACTGTAGTTCAGACTCTACTACCTATTAGTAATGTGACCTTGGACAATTTTTTCAACACCTCCAGGGCTCAAATATGCCCTTTCTAAAATAAAAGGGGTTGATAGTGGTTCTTAATCTCTTTTTGGTTTTGGGCCCCTTTTTATGAGTGTGATGAAATCTATGGATACTCTCCCCAGAAAACATCAATAACATATAATTGCACTAAATTTTGTATGCCTCTGAAAAAGGTCATTGGCTTCCGGAAGTACATTCATGCATCTGAGGGTAAGAACGACCAGACATAACAGGTTTTGAACTTATATTTCTAAATGAAAGAATCTGTAAAATTACTGTAGGATCACGAACAATTCTTGATAAGTTCTCTGTGCTAACTTAGACCTTTCTTTTTAGTTCCTTCAGATTTATCTCAGGTTTATCTTTCCTGACACCAAACCTATGGCTTGGGCTTCTAATAAACAATCTTGTGGTTGGAACTTAGTACACAGTTTGTCAGAAGAAAATCAAATGTGAGTCCAGCCCATCTCTGGACCACCAGAAGGAAACAGAGTACTGACCCGTTTATAAAGGAACCAGAAACCTGACTTAATAGCAGCTCACACAAAACAGACTTGGGAATTTTACTTGATGACAACCTTGCTCTGAGACAAGAGTGTGATGTAGTTTCTAAAACTGTCTGTATAAGCCGATATACCCTTTAGAGATGCTGATTTTTCATATCCTGGATGGTAGAATTCCAGGGCACAGTACAGATCATGCCACATTTACAGTTTGGGGGGGATGTCATGGGGATCATAATTGGAGTGAAAAAAATTAAAGGAAGTGGACAAGAGGAAGAGGGACCTGGAAACTTGGCCATATGAGGAATGGTCACAAGGACCAGGGATGTTTCATCAAGGAAGAGAAATCTAGGTTGTCCTCAAATATGAACATGAATGTTAAGTGGAGCTATCTTACTCTGGGTAATTCTGGAGGTCAGAACTAAGACAGTGACTAGATTTAATTCAGTGTGAGCAAGAGCCTTCTAACAACACAATCTGGGCATATATAAGATGCACTCTTTTGTAAAGAGCTGGAGGGCAGCTGCAAGAGATGAAACAGAAGTTGCATAACCACCTTTCCAGAGAGATTTTGGAAGGGATCCAGTTTGGGGGTGGGAGTGGGAAGAGCAGTAGTTGGTGAGAGAGAAGATCTCAGTGAAACCTAAAAGGTTTCATTCCTAAAAGGAATTTCTTTTGTCTGTGAGATTCTATAACTCTAGGTTTTGTTTTGTTTTTTTGGGGGGGATGGGGTGGTTTGGGATAGGTCATTACTAGAAAGAAAGTATAGTCTTTTCTGAATCTATAAAGGACACCATGAAAGAGGCCTCCTGTTTGATCATTGATCCCAGAAGGTACAGGTTAGTATGACAGTTGAGGTAAACATGAGGAATAGGAGGCTGTCACTCACTGTGACGATTCGCAGATTACCTAGTAAAATACTTGCCCTACAGAATGAAAGAAGCTATTGTAAATACATCCTGGCCACATACTGAGACTGCATTAAGTAGAAATAAGCAGAAATGGTAGCAATACTGTCATACACACAATGTGTACAGGTAACCCTTGAACAACATCTGTTTGAACTGTGTGGGTCCAATTATACACAATTTTTGTGTGTTTTAAGAGTTGACAGCAAAAGCCACAAAGCATTCATTTACAACTGCTCACCCCAGTCTCCACTGGACTGAATTGAAGGTGATTGGCACAGAGGTCATGCTGCTGCCATCTGAGTACTTGGGGTGGTCCACCTTGGGGGCCCTGGAATAGGTCAGAGCTGCAGGTTAGGCTTGTGCCCTTGGGTCCAGCACCTAGGAGTGGTGTGCAGGAGACTGGGCTGAAGTGGAAAGATGTGCCCTAAGGGCAAGGATGGTGCTGTGCAAGGGGCTCTGTGGCCCTGCACGCCAACACCATGCCCCAGCCTCAGGCATCTGTGGGCCTGGGGGCTACGCCGGGTCACACCCCTCCCTGTGGCCATGCCCTGGCCCCTAGGCTGCACTCATGTGGAGCTGCAGCTGCCAATCACCATTGTTTGGTGGTATACCTCCAGCTGCGTTGTGCCTCCAATCCACTGTTCCCACCTGTGGGCCTGCCCAGTGGCTGCCTCTGGGAAGCCAAGGCCAACTGGCTACAGAGCATCACCATCCTGGGGCCAGGCATGGCCTGCCTATAAGCGGATTTTTTTCAGTAAGTACAGTATAGTACAGTAAATGTATTTTCTTTTTCTTATGATTTTCTTAATAACATGGTGTTTTCTCTAACTTCCTTTACTGTAAGAATACAGTATATAATACATATATCAAACAAAATAGGTGTTAATTGACTGTGTATGTTATCCATAAGGCTTCTAGTCAATAGTAGACTATTAGTAATTAAATTTTGAGGGAGTCAAAATTTTGTGTGGATTTTTGACTGCATGGGGGTTTGCACCATGAACACCCATGTTGTTCAAGAGTCAACTGTATTTCATTTAATCTTTACAACAACCCAACAGGGGAAGCCCTAATACCATTCTCATTATCATTTCACAGGAAGAAAACAGAAATTTAGATAAGGTAACATAGCAAGTAGTCATACAACTGGAACTTGAACTCAACAGTCTGAGTTCATATGCCATGTGGTTAACAATTATACCATACCATTGCCTCCAACAAATGTGTTCTTGAAAGAGGTCCACAGTGTTATTTACTCTTTTTCAGGTTTATGAACCATATGTTATACATCCACAGTGGTTTTCAGTATAAGATCATTTATAAGAGTCCTTGAACAAATATTCATTGAGCACTCTTACAGGCAGGCACTGGTCTAGGTGCTGAGGATACAGCAAGAAATAAAACAGACACAGACATCCATGTCCCACTTATATTCTAGTGGAGAGAAGCAGTCAATAACAAAAAGGACATATAACCTGTTAGAAAGCAATAAATATTATAAAGGAAAATAAACTAGAGCAAAAAGGGAGATGGGAGATGCTGGGGGAGCAGCTTTAAGTTGGGATGCAGGAAAAGTCCCATTGAAAGGCAATATTTGAAAGGTGGCAGGTCTTTCTTTGATCCAGGTAAATTGGAATTTTTTGCTTTCCATGCAAAGCATGGAAATGCTTGAGGAACCTTGGAGAAACCCCTGAGAGCAGTACAAGTTGCTATTTTAACCCATAGTTAAATACTAACCCATAGTATATACTTTAATGGGCCTGAAGGTAATGGATTAAGTAAAACGTGAAAATAAAAATGAGAAGGGCAGTGTTCGTCCTGGAATTGTTCATCAGTCTTGAAGACCAAAGTCCTTGGCTGCTGCATCCTCCCAGGTGAACTATGTGGGAAGAATAGGCCATCTGCTTCTGGCTCATGTAGCAGGAGGAAATGAACATTTCAGACCAATCAGTGACTCCCAGGGAAATACCAGACATCTCTTGAATAAATAGTATGCATTCTTGTGAGGTTTGTAGTGAACTCCGCCAACAAGAAAGATCTGATGGGATGTCCAGTGTTTCACTAACTACGTCTATTAAGTCATTCTTGCTGCTGCGTCAAACAGAACAAATTTTGTGGGAAACTTCTAATGTTTTGAAGGGTCCAATGCTTTTTTGTTCTCTTTCTTTACATATATGCAACTTTAGGCCAGAAGATTTATTTCTCATCCTTAGGTATAATCTTTTGCTCCAGACTGCTGAAGAAAAGTCACAGGAAACATGGGACATGCCTAGATTGACAAATTTTGAGCTTCTGGAGCTCTAGAATTATGGCTTATTCATATTTGTATCTAACCCAGAAGCTGTAACCATAACCATTTCTTGAATCTTGTAAGTAGGTAATAAATATCTGTTACAAGTTAAATAAGTGTGATTCTTCTACATGGCTATTTTAGAAACAATGGACACAAAAAATATATCATGCTTCTTAGTCCAAACAAGTATAAAATTCAACAACTACAACTTTTATTTGAAAATAATCAGGCAGGGGAGCACTGGCTCAGCCAGTAGAGTGTGTGACTCTTGGTCTCAGGGTTGTGAGTTCAAGCCCCACGCTGGGCATGGAGACTACTTAAAAAAAAAAAAAAAAGAAAGAAAAAAGAAAAGAAAAAAAAAGGCAGGCAAATTTAATATGCTAGGTTATCTTTCATTTAATTTGAGAGAAGAATAAAAATAAATAACCAAAAAGCAAGAAATATAGTTTGCTGCTTCAGAAAAAAGCTCATAGATACAGGAAGTAAACTGTTACCAGAGTGGAGAGGGATGTGGGGGGTGGGTGAGTGAAAGAGGTAAAGGAGATTGAGGCACAAACTTCCAGTTATAAGAAGAATAAGTCATGGTGATATACTGTATAGCACAGGAAATATAGGCAATTATATTGTAATAACTTTGTATGGTGACAGATGGTAACTAGACTTATTGTGGGGATTATTTTATAATGTATAAAAATATCAAATCATTATGATATACACCTGAAACTCACAGGATATTGTATGTCAATTACACTTCAATTAAAAAATTTACTTCTTGGTTTTTTGATTCTTAATATTCATTTTCTTTTTTGAAAAAAATTCCTTTACAGAATATGCAAGCAGATTAGTAGAAAATGATGTTTAGGGAGGAAATGAACACTAGCAAACCCAAACCACCAAATGTACCATCGTCTTTTTAAATAAGTTATTTTGTTCAGTTCTCTTTGTAAGCCATTTGCCTTCACATTTTGCAGTTTTTCTTTTCTTAATGTGCAAAGATGATAAATGTTGGTGGGGGGACACAAAGTCTCACTTATGTTTTGCTTTTTAGAATGGGAATTTGAGAATGGAAAGTAAAATTAAATGACAGAGAATCATCACGTTGTCTGTCCCGATTCCTCTGAAACTTCCTGTAATTTTTGTTTTTCCAAGCACTGAATGAAGACTTAAGTCTAACACTCTAGAGAAGAATGTTACTTGCATAGGAGTGACACTGAAATACCCAGCTAACAATTCTCTGGGTGTTCTTGGCATTTTAAGTAGAATCTGGCAGTAATTCACCTATATCTGCGTCAAAAATGTCCATGTTGTAAGAAAAAGTGACTTTTCTTAAACGTCATGTTTCTGTTTGCCTGTGAAAGACTGAATATCTTCACCATGACTGCTAATAAAATTAGTTTGTCAAATTTCCCCCTTACATAAATAGCCACTCTCACCTACTCTTGACCAGTCCTAAATGTCTTTTGATTCACTACAAAACAAAGTTTCTGATGGAAAAACTCTGAAAGAGAGAGAGAGAAAGCAAGCAAAGCAAGCCAGCCCAGGCTGTTAATCACCATGCTATACTGTCTCTCCCATTGTTTTAAATAGGAAATTTATTAGTCAGGAAAACAGAAATCACTCTGCGAATTTCAAGCATTAAAGAATTCAAAATAGAAATCAAGTGCTTATAAGGGCAGGAGGAGAAGTTACTTAAAGTTTGCTGCTTTTAGGATGTCAGGAAATTGAAGAAATTGCAGGCACTTGCTGACAATGATCACAGCTGTCTCTAGCACCAAAAAGGGTGGTTTCCAGGGAAATAAGTAGAGACCGCTATAATCTCATGTCTGTTGAAGTCCCTGGGTTTTATACTCCAGCCTCCTGAGGACCAAAAATATGGCTTCTGCTTCTTTTTCTTTCCCTCCTAAATTCCACATGAGTGCCTCCTGTCTAAGGTGGAAACTGCTGGCAGGGATTGTGGGAAATACAGTTCCTAGGTTTCTGGGTCTTCTGATTAAGGTATTATGCTAAGCAAAATAAGTCAACCAGAGAAAGACAATTATCATATGATTTCACTCATATGTGGAATTTAAGAAACAAAACAAAGGCTTATAGGGGAAGGGAGGGAAAAATAAAATAAGACAAAATCAGAGAGGGAGACCAACCAAAAGAGACTCTTAAAACAGGAAATAAACTGAGGGTTGCTGGAGAGAAGGGGGTGGGGGATGGGTTAATTGGGTGATGGACATTAAGGAGAGCACTTGACGTAATGAGCACTGGGTATTACATGCAATTGATGAATCATTAAACTCTACCTCTGAAACTAATAATACACTATATGTTAATTAATTGAATTTAAACTTCAAAAAAAAAGTTGAAAATATACAAGGGAGAAAATGATGCTGAGTTACTAGCAGATAATCTGCCACTGGGAAAAAAACACTTTGCTAGATGTGAGAAAATAACAAGACAGTCCAAGACAAAATCCTAGACAGACCGATAAACTAAGGCTTTGGACACACTCCAAAAGCAAAACGTTAATTATCATAAAGCCCATAGTTCCGGCAGAAACTAAAGCATGCTAAATAAACCTCACTTCCTTTATTTGATAGAGCACTATTACTGGATATTAAGACGATGGCACTGCCACTGTACCTCTTGTTTTGGAGGAAGGATATTAAGATTGTGTCACGCTATCCTTGTGCCTAACTATGAGCTGTTGTTATTTTTAGGGAATTTGTAATTGGTTAGTCACCTTTTTTTTCTTTCCTTTCCTTTCCTTCCCTTCCTTCCTTCCTTCGAGAGAAAGAGCAGATGTGTATGTGTGGGGGGGCGTTGCAGAGGGAGAGGGACAGAGTATCTTAAGCAGACTCCACGCTAAGCGCAGAGCCCACAGGGCTCCATCTCACGACCCCTGAGATCACAATCTGAGCCGAAATCAAGAGTCCGATGTTTAACTGACTGAGCCACCCAGGCACCCCATTTACTTTTTAAAAAAAAAAGTCATTAGTGGATCAATATTAATCTGTCTAGAGGAAGTTCTGAAGTAGTGAACTATAAGTCTCAGAATTTACCTCTACCTTGGGCAAAATGGCCTGGAACATAATCCTGGGAACTTTCTAAATTATATGAGCTGAAATGGCATTCTGCAACCAGCCACTGGAATGCCATATGGCATGCTATGTATAATTAAATATCATGTATAAATGTAAACAATAAAACACCTATTTGCATAATTTTTTCTCCCTGAATAATGAAAGAGCTCCTGTTACAACAGATGTTTTTCTTTTTTGAGCCAGTTTCATAGCTCCTTCTCATTTCTCCTGGTTCTGTGTAGCTTGATCCTACTTCTGGGCTAGGCACGAGGCAAAGATTGAATAGGATGCCTTTGTAGTTGTGTAAATTAGCTTGCTCTCTTTTTCCACTTCTCATCTATGCCAAATAGTTAAATACTAATGGAGAGGGATAGCTTTGGACTTGAACTGATGGGAGAGAAAAGCAGGGGGGCAGGACACATATATTCAATCAACCTCCTGTCAAACAGCTGTCTTACAGTGACTTCAAAATATGCCCAATATTATACTCATGATTTACTCGCTTGCTTACACACACACAAAAATGACGTTACCTTGAATTCTGCCCTCACTCACTGTATCTAAGGCAATCATCAATTCTTACCCATTTTACTACATAAACACCCCCCAAATCTAGTGATCTCCACCCTCCTCTCTCATCACCTTACTCTAGGTCACAGTCTTTGTTCAACTGCTTTAATGCAACTGCTTGTATTTAGGATTACACACTTTATCTACAGTGTCCATTGTTTCTTTTTTTTCCCCTTTTATTCTTTTTCAGAGTGACCTTGCCAGAGTGCACACCAAATCATCTCTCTTTCTTTAACACCTGTCAATAGCTCTAAATGTCCTTGGAATAAAGTTCAAATATAAACATGTGATATAAATTTTGTTATGACATGACCCTCCTTACCTGCCAGGCTCACCTCTTAATGCTTCAAGCACACTGTGTTACCTGAGACACTCCCACCTTGCCTGATTCTCCACTTTTCTTGCCTGTCCAATTTGTATGCATTCTTCAGTTCTTACTTAGATATCACATCTTCTGGGAAACCTCCCTCAATTCTCCGAGACTAAGATTAATTTCTTGTGCCACTAAAGCATCTTGTAACACTTATCATGTCATATAAGTTATTTATAAGCTCCATAGAGAATGTACCTTCTACATTTTCCTTAGCAGCATTCAGTCCACTATCTAGTATATGGTGAGTCCAAAACAAAGACACACAGTAAAGAATGAAAACTAGAAGTGTAACTATAACTCTAGTCACTGAGTTTATAAATAATGTCCCCTGCTATATAATATAGGCTCTATGAGTGCAGGAACCATGTCTATTTTATCCTTGGTATTTATCACATTGCCTAACACATAGAAACCAGTCATTAAAGAGAGATTTAATGAGTGAATTGACCATACTTATATCAGTGCTTTAAGATCAGGAGTAAGAATAGTTATTTTAAATTTAATCAAACCACCTTGAGTCCGTTCTAAGAGGATTGCCCAGGTGTTATCGACTGGTTATTTTGCTATGAGCTTTCTGCTTCTGTTTCTGATTTTTTATATGACTTCAGTTAGAGTAGTTTTTCTCAACCTTGGCACTAATGACATTTGTGACTGGATAATTCTTTGTTGTGTATGTGTGTGTGTGGGGGAGGGGTGGGGGGTGTTGTAGGATGTTTAGCAGCATCCCTAGCTTCTACCAACTAGACACCAATAACATCTCCCACCCACCCAGTTGTGACAACCAAAATTATCTCCAGACTTTGTCAAATGTCCCCTGGTGGCTGGGGGTAGGGGTGGGGAAAAATCTATCTGAGAACCACAGAGAGATATTTGTTTGTGTAGGAGGGTTTGTTGAGCAATTCCTATTTGTATCAAAAGGTGGTTTTTGGTTTAGGGTGGTAGTATTTGTTTTAAGATAAAAAAAAACTCTATATATCCTTTCCATCATAAAACAACTGTGTCTTTCTAGTATTTGTCCACTGTCTCCTACTTAATAGTGGCATCAGTAATGAACACATGATCTGTACCAATAAAGCTTCACAAACACTCTTAAATGGGTGGTTTGGGGAACTCTCTTGGTACTCTGTTGCTCAGGATGCCTTGTAACAATAAAAGTCACAGGGATGAGTCTGTAGACTCAAGAAGAACAAAAAAAAAAAAATTGTCAGTCTAGCACCACACATACCTCTGTTCCCACACGTCCCATTTTGCTCCTGCCTTTTGCCTCCTGACTAAACACATCAAAGATTTTAAAAATTCTTCTTCATCTCTCTTACTTAATTGCCAGTAGCTGCTATGCAAAATGTCTAAAGCTTCTCAGATGGAATTCAACAACATGCTGAAAGAGTCAAGATTGATTCATCACCTTTGTAATACTAGTTCACTACACATCCAGTCCTGGGATAAGTGCTTCATTGGCTTTGTCTCATATAACCCACACAAAAGCTGAATGAAGTCAGTAGCTTTAATTTTCTGGAGAAATTAGGTAGGTCAGTTGGCTTGCTAAAAATCACACAGATATAATAAATAACATACTGCACCTAAAACAGGGATCCACCAACCTTTTTTGGTAAAGAGCCAGTAAATATTTTGGCATTTGTGGCTCATATTGTCTCTGAACCCAGTTTGATTGTTGCAGTGTGAAAACAGGCATATAGATTATGTACATGACTGTGGCTAATAAAGTTTTATTAACATAAATAGGCTATGGGCTTAATTTTGACTGCGGGCTATCATTTGCTAAACCTAGGTCTAGAATTGAGGTTTATTCCTCTTAAGGTATACTGATATTAGAGATGAAGTATATGAAAAAATGTGTCTCCAAATTTTTCTGTAGCATTGTTGTGTTGGGCATTATTTTCCCTCTAAACATAAACAACAATAGCCCAACCCAAAGGCAAGCTAAGAGCATAGTATGCTAGGAGTTGCTTTAAATCTTTTCCAGGTGCATTCTGGTCATAAAATAATGTATTCTCTAACTTAGTGAACCACTGCATCTGTCAACCTGTTATTGGAGAGATTTGACATGATTTCTTACACGCCTTTCACCATTCAATAGTTGTCTAACTACCAGCCAATGACCTACGTTAGAACAGAGAACAGAACAAAGAGAATGGTAACTCTTGCTGGACTACAACTGTATGGAATTCTTACATAATTCAGTGTGATTCTGTTATCAATAATGTACATGGCAAAAATATTTGTCTCCACTTTTTAAGAAAGCCATACATCCTAAGTTTTGACAAATACCAGGTCATTTTGTGAGAGATTATTTTTGTTTATCAGACTTGTATATAGTTTATGAAATTTAATATGCCTGAAAAAGTGTATTCAGCACATAAAATTCATGCAGTCTCCACTAATACTACATAAACAAGAGTTATTCTATTTCTTTCCTACTTTTCTCCTTTCTATTGCTTCCTACTTTAGAAGAATAAGAGTATACTGCTCAGACCAGTAGAAAACACTTTTAGAGTTTCTGACCTCCCAATAAACATAAAATGGAAGACTTAAAATGACAGTAATATTTAAATCCAGCTCCTGCTGACTTGTTTTAGGCTCTGGGTATGTGAACCATGACAGTAGTCAGGGCTGTGTATAAAATGCAAAGACTGCTTTACGGTTATACAGTTGGGTATGAAGGCAGTGTCAGAGAGGGAGGTGGGGGTGGAATTCTGCAGCCTGTATTACATCCACCATATCATGTGCCCTAGGATGCAAATACCTTTTCCTATAGGCAGGGCATCCTTTTCCCAATGTGTCTTTCCTGGTAGAGATGCTTTTTCCATTAAATCCCTCCAAACATTTATATATTTCCATTACATCCCATCCATACATCTCTCCAGAGGGGGAGACATATGCTAGAGATGGTCTTGGTTAGAATTACTGTACTTTATTATCCTTTTGCTAAGTTACTGTTGTTCCTTTATGATTTTGGATGGTAAAACTTGGTACTATTCCATAGCCTCCGTTTACTAGAAAGTTTATGATTTGCTATTTTTAATGAAATCAAAGAAACCTGCAATTAGCCAGATAGGAATAGGGATTAGGATACTGAATTGTATGCTCTGTATCCAACTTGGATCCTTGGGCTTATTCACAGATACGATAATTGTGTGATTATTTTGAGTAAGATTTAGATTAAACCTTTCAAATATATGGGAACCTCTTGCTTTTTATTGACTTTAGTTTACAGGTCAGGGAATAGCTTTCTGGGATACATTCCTTCTAGCTCTTACAAAATTTAGAGAATACAACTATGGAGACTGTTAGGACTTGCTTTTGAAAAAGATTCAGGTTCATTTGCTTTTGAGAAAGACCTCCAAACTATGTTGACCTCTAAAAACATGAAAGATGATGCTGAAAATAACACCAGAGAGGGAATCCTCATGAGGTTTCTGATACTTCCTGCCCTGGTCAGGTCATAAATAACACGAAAGCATCATGCCTTTGGTATTTGAGCACTTCTACGTTCAGTCTTAACTCAGAGTGCAGAGGTGTGAGAAAAATGTGGGATTTCCATAATGAGCACAAGCTAGAGTTATTATTTGAGATTTGTGTGTAAAGTTTGGACTTTGCCATTAATACTCAAATTTTACATGTGGTTCCACTGATGGCTTCTCCTCTAGATTTAGTTAGTTGCTCTGTCATCTGAATAAATGGGAATTTAAATAATTTAATAGAAACTAATAAGTTCATGTGTGCAGAGATTTAAGGTTTCTCTAGGGCTTGTCCACCTCAAAAATATATGGCACTACTGATAATTTTTATAAGAATACTTAAGAAGTGATGTTGGAGCAAAAGGATGTTATCGTAGTTTCCTCAAGAAATACTCAGCTAGGTGCACCTGTATACACCTAATGAAGCAAAAACAAATCCCAATGCCATTGCAGGTCTAAGAAAATGAAGGGGAAAAAAAGGAAAAATGTTTAATTTTATTGGCTGGTTTGTATAATGCATGAGTCTAAGTTGACTGATTTCTGGCTCTGATAAAATTTTAACATTAGTCCCAGTTTCTGAGACTGAGAAAGAGTAACAGGTCTTTGTGCCTTAGTAAGTGTTGTGCCTAGAGCTGGATTCTAATGTGAGTCCATAATGAGAGGCTGATGTGATTCAAGAGAGATGATCTTAGTGAAGAAGTATCTCTTTAATTAATGTCAAAAATGTTTGCCTGTGTTTGTGTGTGTTTGCATGTGTGTGGTTTAACGTGTATTTCTCAACTTGTACAAAAGATATCGATATTTTTGCAAAGTAAATGATAAAGTAAATCTCTTTCGCCCATAGGACCCCAATTCTTTTCCTTATCCGGCCTCTCTCCTTCCTCCTAAACTTCTGTTTTAAGTTGAAAGTCCCACTCAACTCATTACCTCTTATAATTCTGCCCAAAGCATCTGTTGATAAAACTTTATGTCACTAATATTTGGGACACAACTGTAGAAAGCCTTTTCGTGGAGAGCAAAGTGGTGAGTTTGGTGTTTTGAACCAGAAAATGAAGAGGCAGGAGAACTGCCTGGTACCCTATTAATCAGATTACATAGTTCCTCTTGAGGTTGGCCTTATTCCTGGGAGCTGTTTTTAAGTCAAAGAGTTAAATATTTGCCTGCCTTCCAAAATTGCTTCTGTGGATTTTGATATTTTCCCCTAATATTTTACAAAAGAAAATCAGCCAAAATATTCTTAAAAATATCACTGGATTCTTTGCCTATGTATGGGATAGTAGGTGGTGTTCATGTGGCAAAGAGAGACTCTATTCCCAGCCCATAGCTATAATGACAGAAAGGAGCTAATTTCTAAGCTCTGGATGAAAGCAAACACCCACTCAAGAGAGAAAATCAGAAAAGAATTTATATCTGATAGCATGTATGGCCCTCAGTTCTGAGATGTCTTTTTATTTTTTAAGTTTTTTTTTTTTAAAGTGAAGGAAACAGTTTAGTGGTAGCTTACTTCAGAATAGTTTCCAAAAGTTGTTTGTTTGTTTGTTTCACCAGACTCACTTAATTTCACTCTGCACCTTATTATCGCTCAAACTATATTCTGGTCTACTATTTATCATTAACCTTGCTTTTCCAGAACTAAGCTATCCTTTATGATGCATCACGTACATCTGTGAATGCCTTGAATGATAGTTGCCAAGGCCTTTCGAAATAGAGTATTAACCTATAATTACATAAGATCAAACAGTTTAGATGGAAACAGGCCTCCTAAGATGTTCAAAATTATCATTGATGCAGTCTTTTGATGATCAGTAGTTAAAAAAAATAAACCCCAGCCCGTTCCAAATGTCAAGTAATAATTATGGCAGAATACAAGCACCAGAATTCTGGTCACAAAAGGGAGAAATAGTATTGCTGATAACATTCGAAAGGGCTTTCAGTGCTTCAGCTGTCGACCTTGTAGTGTGTAATCACAGCGTATGCTTGGGTTCTGATGCAATTGCAACTTCCCTGAAAAATGTGGCTTTCAAACAGTCATCAAGATGAAGGCATAACAAGAATGAAAATGAGAATATAAATTACATTTATTTATAAGGGTACATTTTTGTATATGACTAAATTCACATAGAAGGTTTTTGTTTTTGTTTTTAACTCTTGTCCCCAGTATGTTTTCCTGAATTTACTTGGCAAACATAACCTATTAATTTTAAAAGTCTGACCACTTTATTTATTTATTAAATTTTTATTTATTTCTATTTTTTTAAATTTTATTTTATTATGTTAATCACCATACATTACATTATTAGTTTTTGATGTTGTGTTCCATGATTTATTGTTTGCACAAAAGTCTGACCGCTTTAGCTCCTACACAGCCAGGCCACAACAGGCCTGGCTGTGAAGGAGCTAAAGCGGTCAGACTTTTGTCTGACACACTGGACACACCCTTTCAGACTTTCATCCTGATTTTCTCCTGGAGAAGCTTTGTTAATACATTGGCCAGGAACAAGATAGGAGTTTCCTGCTACCTTTAATTATTTGCCATATTGAACACTTTGGCGCCATATATCCCTCACATTAGGTAATCAGGAACATATAGAATGACAAATAAATGAATAAAATAAATTACTCCCATTTGACCCTCTTCTTTGGGTTAAGGTTATAAGAAGGCATTGTTGAAATACACATACCTTGCCAGAGACAGATAAACTATTGACAGATTTTAACCCACTATGAAGATGGTTTAGACAGTTTTCCAATTGTTATCCCGAAAAACAGAAAGGAGTATATACTGAGACTTGAAAAAAATTCACATTGTGTCAAGGGATAGGAAAAGGAAGGGAGAAAAAAATAACCACATCATTGAGGAGGCTCTTTGTGGTTTGTCTGAGAGAGATCTGGAGGACCTCATAAAACTGAAGACTTCGGAGAGAGAGGAATGCTGAATTCAGCTTACCTAACTATGGGATTTTTTTGTAGAGCTAGCAGAGCCTAAAGACAGGAAATTGTCTCTGTGTAGTTAGCAACTCTGGCTGTGTTAAAGGAAAGAACTTGGTTTATTACTATGATAATTATCAACAAAAATACCTTCTGTTATCTAACATAATCTAGATAGAAATCTATATCTACTATTTTTTTGTACTTAATAATATGACCATTGAATTTTATTTATTTATTTTTGGATCATACTTTTAAAAAAATTTATTATGTTACGTTAATCACCATACATTACACCATTAGTTTTTGATGTAATGTTCCATTATTCATTGTTTGCGTATAACACCCAGTGCTCCATGCAGTACGTGCCCTCCTTAATACCCATCACCAGGCTAACCCATCCCCCCACCCCCTTCCCCTCTAGAACCCTCAGTTTGTTTCTCAGAGTCCATAGTTTCTCATGGTTCGTCTCCCCCTCCGATTCCCCCACTTTATTTTTCCCTTCCTACTATCTTTTTTTTTTAACATATAAAGTTATTATTTGTTTCAGGGGTACAGGTCTGTGATTCATCAGTCTTACACAATTCACAGCGCTCACCATAGCACATACCCTCCCCAATGTCCATCACCCCGCCACCCCGTCCCTCCCACCCCCCACCACTCCAGCAACCCTCAGTTTGTTTCCTGAGATTAAGAATTCCTCATATCAGTGAGATCATATTTTTTAAAGATATTTATTTATTTATTTATTTATTTATTTATTTGACAGAGAGAGAGCGAGCCAGAGAGCACAAGCAGGCAGAGTGGCAGAGGCAGAAAGAGAGGGAGAAGCAGGCTCCCTGCTTAGCAGGGACCCTGACTTGGGACTTAATCCCAGGACCCTGGGATCACGACCCGAACCGCAGGCCGACACTCAACCGACTGAGCCCCTATATTTATTATAAATTAGAATTTATAAGGTAGTCTCAAAATATTCTGAATTGAGTCTAGCAATGACTCTAGAAGGTGCTATTATACTCCTCATTGTGGGACAAAATGGGGAATAAAGAAAGTTTAACCATTTGTTCAAGTTTTTATAGCTAAGGAAAAATAGGACTTCTTAATTTAAAATGTTTTATATATTAAATGTGAGATAATGATAAATAAAACTAGTAGAAAAGAAGAAAAAAAATACAGAATTTCACTATGGAAAGGAAACTACTATTAATATGTTAGTTATTTCCTACTGGTCCTTTAAAAAATTTTTTTATAGTGAAGTTAGGTTTATATTTTGTATACATTTTTGGTGTTGCATTCCCATGTATTATTATTACTTGTTCTTTTCCCCATGTAACTACAAATTCTTTGTATATGTAATTTTTTTGTTTTGATCCCCTTTTATTCATCCCTGGTAAAGGAGAGAGTTCCACCCTAGGGTTATAGGGATGGCTGAACACATGATCCTCAACACTGGAGAGATGAGATTGATGATGTTTCTTAGTCACTTAAACTCATAGCCTGATGGAAGGGGATACTGCATCACACAAGGCCATCTGAGGGTTTCACTCAAGAACAGGATGAACAACCAGGAGCTATGAGAGACAGGCTTTGTAGTATTAAGAGGGCAGGTGCCTTCTTGTTTTTGCAGAAGGAAGGATGTGGCTGGCTTGTTTGAATAATTCTTTGGGTGGGCAGGGAACTGAAACCCACTACTCAGGGCTAAGCAGGAACTGGCCTTGTTCCCTTGATGAAGAGGTTTGTTTGGTTAGGACACCTTATCGGTGGGAGCAGAGTGGGAAGGGGAACTTGTTGTTAGGCCATTTGAGATCCTCATGGTTTCACCAAATGTCAAGAGAGTACATAATACTGGACCTTAATTTTAGGCCTTACATCACATCTTAGGACAACATAATATTTTGCCATATCACTTGAATTTTTGCAGATGCTTACAATGTAAATGATATGCCAATGGCTATCTTTGTGCAAAGAGTTTAGTTTTAATATTACTTAGTATTTTAATATTTAAAAATAGGGTCCTAAGAGAAAAATATGAAGTCAAAGGATATGAATAGTTTAGTTACTTGATACTCCCAAATTTCTTTGAAATAAAACATCTGACTCTAAGTTTAAAACTTTCTATACCACATTGCTTCTGCCAATAATTGTGACTATTTACTCCCAAGTTTCTTTGAAATGAAACATCTGACTCTAAGTTTAGAACTTTCTATACCACATTGCTTCTGTCAATGATTGTGATGATGAAAGAATCTAAAAGAACTATTTTATTATTAAATCACGGTTTACATAATCATGTAATTTATGTAACAGCTTACTTTGTCATCTTCCTGGAATGTAGGTGCCTTGACCTACCAGGTTTGGGTTTGCAGAGTGAAAAATAAGGCCAAAGTCTGTTCAACAAGAGTAACATTTTAGTGAAGCACTAGTATAATTCTTAATAGAAATCTGAAGTTGTAGTCAAATCTCAATATAGACTATTAGCCAAATCTCTTTAAAAAAAACCTTACTTATCTAGAACTAATCTTTTCATTAATATTAATGACCAATAATTTTATTTTAATTTGTGTCCTCTTGGAATTGTACATATTGAATTTTGAAAAAGAACAAATGGTCTCCAACTCCCAAGGTGCATAGGCATAATATATTTTAATATATACTTGAATGTTACTTAAGAAATAAATATTGTATATGCAAAATACAATTTAGGGCTTAGTTTCACCAATAGTAATAAAAATTATCAAAATAACTTTAAAAATTGTTAGTAAAATCACGAGTCAGCTTAGTAGAAATGGAATAAAGATTGAAAATGTATAAAATGGCATTGTTGTAATGAGAAAGCTTAGTCAAATTTTTGTAACTGTACAAAAAACATTTGTTTTTATTTAGTTTAAATTATTTAAATATGTAGAGTCTATGAGAAAAGGAAGTACATACATTAAAAATAGTACTTAGGCTAATCCCAATGGAATGGAGGAATATTTATATGATTATATTTCAATAGTAATCATCACAGTCATATAATGTTTTCTATTCATTTCTTTAATGCTAAGTTAATCCAAATGTATACTTATAAATACAGTACATTTGGTGAAAAGCCTGAATTGTAGAATATTTAAATTAAATGCATCTTTATTACTTTAAAATAATGAATCTACACATCACTGGACTTTTAGTAACTTTGGTCCTTGAGATAAACACACATGCACATGCCCACACAAACACACATAAATGATTAAGGGACATGTAGGGACAAACTTAAAAGTTACAAAGTTCACACTCTTCCCAGGGATGAAATTTCAAGTGCTTAGGCCACATTCGACTGGTTCAGAATTGAATGTTAAGAAGAAACTTTGCAATCTTATATACTAGATTATCCAATAAAGAACAGAGTAAAGCAGTACAATAGAAGATCTGTTATCTGGAATATCTGGAATTGTGTTTTTCTGGGTTTGTTTTCCTTTTAGTATGAAGCTGTTAAATCTGGGGTCCCTTAATAGTACAGGAAACAGTTTTACACACTTTATATTCTTCACTGATAGAGTATAAAACTTGATCTTCCAAATGATGTCCTTGCATTAGAAAGAAAATATTTTTGAATTATTTTAAAAATATGCTGTTTATAAGAGGGAGATTTGTGAACATACTCTGGAAGATCTGGAAAATTCATATGTATTAAATAATTTATTCCCATATGATGTTTGAAAAATGACTTTCCTCCTGTATTGCACAATTTTAAATATAGATGTAATATGGATGTCAGTATAATTATGTTACAAATAAAGTATTTTATAATATATGCTATAAATACCAAAGGTCCATGTTATGGCATTCATTCTAAGTTTTCTATTAAATGAGAATCATGCGTACTATGGTCTGAATTGTGTTTCTCCCAAATTGTTATGTTGAAGTCCTAATGTCCAACGTGACCATATTTGGTTATAGGGCTTTTATAAAGATGGGGCCCTTATCCAATAGGATTACTGTCCCTATAAGAAGAGACACCAAAGAGTGCTCTCTCTCTTGCTCTCTCTCTCTCTCTCTCTGCCATATGAGGATACAACAAGAGGCAGTGTCTGCAAAGCCATGAAGAGAGATTTCACCTAAATAAGCCTTATCATGCTGGCATACTGATCTTTGACTTCCAGCCTCCAGAACCGTGAGAAAATACATTTTTGTTGTTTAAACCACCCAGTCAATGGTATTGATTTCTTAGCAGCCTGAGCTAAGAAAATGCATATTGATTAGAAGTATCATGAGTTCTGAATTCAATGGGGTTCAGATTAATTAGATTACTCTTTTAATCATTATGAATGATACACGAGTTTTCATAGCCTTTTAAAATGTATTTTGTCCCATTGATGTATTCCTGAAGCTTTGTGATATTTCACTCCCAAGAAAGATCCAGTTCATAGAAATTTGTTTATTTGTTGCTGACTCCCATCACTGGCTGAATTATAGCTATATGGTAGCAGTCATTATAGAATATATCTGAAAATATCACTCAAACTTATTGAAGCTTGCCTAAATTTTACTACAGCTGAACATAACACGTGTTTATATAATCCCATCCTTGCCATCACACCTATAGTCATAGGTTTCCATATACATGAGACCACAAAGTCCTCAGCTAAAAGCTGCTGTACAGCCTATTTCTTAATGATACAAAGATGTAAGTGCAAGAGTACAGAACTCACAGGACACACGCAGATACAATGATGAGCCCTGTCCCCTTTTCTTGGAATGTACACTTCACAGTTTTGAGCAGAATCTCAAGATGTACCACTACTGCCACTTTTGTAGTCAAAGTATGACTTTTAAAATGGACCTCTTTTAAGGAGGAGACATCATGACATGCTGTAGAGCCCCCAACTTCTGTAGGCCAGAAGTTGGGAGACTATAGTTCTTACATATGCTGTACTACTAGTGAGTTCTGCATCCTTGGGTAAGATATTCAGCCTGTTTAGGCTTAGTGTCCTTGCTTAAAAATAAACATACTGAACTAGATCAGAAATTTTCAAACAAGTCTCCCCAGGGATGGGTAGGATGGGGTGACTTAGAGAGTGAGTCTCTCACCCTCTCACCCATTCTTCAGCCTGGAAACTTTGTTTTTCTCTTCTAAGATTTCTTTAAAAGCAAGGGCTCTCCTGTTTTGTTGATTAAAGTTTTCAATGACTGAGTGATGACCTCAAATGTACTTCTTTTTAACTTGTAAGTAATTCTATGATTCTATATTAAGATCACAACTTAACTGATTAGACACCGACCTTGTCATAAATACCCATTTTGCTTGAAATATCATTGTTGACATTTAACAAGTTATTGCTTATTTTTGCATATTCTCTTGTGTATCCAGCTCTGTGCTAGATAACATAGTATTTGGGAAATAAAAAAATGGCATTTTGCCTACATTCAACTATGTAAATGCTATGATTTCCTACCTGGAATTTTTTCTCGGAACACCTTGGGATTTCCTGTTTTATTGCTCTTCTCTATTGCCCACAGTTTCAGTGCCACATAGATAGAAGGAATATATTTAACAATAGCTGCGTCTTAGGAGTAGTGTCTTTTATAAAACGTCTGGGGAGGACTAGTAAACTTGGGAAATTAATCTCTGGATCTTTTTTTTTTAAGATTTTATTTATTTATTTGACAGAGAGAAACACAGCGAGAGAGGGAACATAAGAAGGGGGAGTGGGAGAGGGAGAAGCGGCTTCCCGCTGAGCAGGGAGCCTGATGTGGGGCTTGATCCCAGGACCCTGGGATCATGACCTGAGCTGAAGGCAGACGCTTAACGACTGAGCCACCTAGGCGCCCTTAATCTCTGGATCTTAGAAATTTACTTTACCAATATTATCCCGAATCTCCTAAGTAATTTAAATCGCCTATTAGTGAAGAAATACATTTAAGAGTTTAAAGAACATTGACAGAACTACTACCTATTGGAAAGGCTCACAGCTACCAATGACAACAGGCATTATCTTGAAGAGAGTCTGCTTTTAGGTTCCCTCAGTCCCTGCCCCCTCATATATATTTGTGTCTGTGTATTATAGGGAGATAGGTAGATAGCTAGATCGATGATAGATGATAGATAGATAGATAGATAGATAGATAGATAGATAGATAAAGATGTACATGTTTCAGTCCTCCAATGGAAGAGAAAAAGAACAAAAAGCATGGAGTGAAATTCAGAAGATTTTTGAATTTTTAAGTCATAGGATGGATAAGAGAGAAAAATTCTTTAAAAATCATCTACAAGATGCTAACTCACAGCCTATGATGAAAAGCTAATTTAGCAGAAACATCAATAGATAAGAGGCACAGATATAAACAGAGAAAGGTTGGAAACTACATTAAAACATTGAGAAAATAGAAAAAGATGGTTAAATTAGAAATGAGAAGACGGATGAGCCAGATAGCATTAGGTAGGCTGATGTGGCTTTTTTCAAAAGAGTGAATACGAGCTCATTGCTATCTGTCACCCATGACACTTCACAAATCCACACTTGGCATCTTCTTAGTGAATGGTGGGGTTGATGAAAAGAAGGCAACGGGATTAAGTCAAACTTGCCAAACAGAACTCTGGTCTGTGCATTGAAAGGAGGCCATGTGTTATAGGGATTTTCCAGCTATTCTTAGGCTAGAATGGTAGGCAAAATAAGAAATGAAAAGAAGCAGATCTGGTGCATAAAATGGGGCCACGGTTGTGATATTTAGAAACCTCTAAGAGGGACACAGTGAATCACCACTTTCAGTCTATTCTACAATCAATAAAAGTGAAAGGAAAGTCTTTAGAATAGAGAATAAGAAATGCTCATTTGGGCACCTGGGTGGCTCAGATGGTTAAATGTCTGCCTTCAGCTCAGGTCATGATCCCAGGGTCCTGGGATCAAGTCCTGCATTGGGCTCCCTGCTAGACGGGGAGCCTACTTCTCCCTCTGCCTCTCTCTCTGTCTCTCTCTGACTCTCATGAATAAATAAATAAAACATGAAAAAATAAATAAATAAAAATAAAATGCCAAAAAAAAAAAAGAAATGCTCATTTATTTTATAAAAGGAAGCCAGCACAGGTTAGGTGCAAAGAATGATACTAACCAGCACTGAGAAAAGAGATTAAGGAAAGTGAGATAAAAAGGGAATTTGCAAATCTTCTAGAACATTCTGACTCACCAAGCAGTCATAAATTTGGCTCTCTTAATATGTTCTGTCTAGTTATCTTTATTGAGTTTATTTTATTACAGCTTTTTTGCTGGTTGTTACATCTACCTCAGCAAATAAAGGATGAGAAGTGTTCTACATGAAATATTCTTTGGGTTTATAGCCTTAATCTTAAAAGTAAAAGCTGAAGTAAAAAGCTGGAATAAAGAGAGTTTTAGTGTCCATTTCATGTATTTGAAAGCATGGTGAGAGGATAAAGTGAGATTCAGCACAGGGAAGAGAAAACTAACAGGAAGGAAGTATATGGAAAGATCCTGAGAGCAAAGACCACTTTTAAAGTGGAAGTCTGAGGATATGAGAAAAAAAAAAAAAAAGACAAAAGAATCTGAAGAATTGAAAACTGTTAGTATGGAGCCAAGATATGACTTCAGCGGGCCAGTGTGGGAAACTGCTGCTAAAGGAAATGGAGAGAGAGCTTCAAAGATTTTTGTCTGAATGGGGGAGGGAGAATGGCCCCTGGGCTTCATCACATAGCATGGCAATTGGAAGAAGACCTAGCCAAGAAGGCCTCAACAAGGGTCAGAATTTATTCTAATCAGCAAGATAATTACAGTAGAGTAGAAGATGCTGTTCATTGAGTACCTACTCTGCACCAGGCATTTTAGATAAGTATACAGCTCAGCTCTCACAAACAGGCATCGTTGTCCCAATTTTACAAAAAGGGAAAGCAAGACTACAAGAGTTAAATGATTCCCCTAAGGTCATAATATGGAGCAGAAGAACTGAGATGTAAGACGAGATGTATCTCTTTAGAGCCCAGGCATTTTCACAATATTACACTGCTTCCCATTGAATCTAGTTCAAACAATAAAGCATGTAGCCGTGACCACCCCCACACCACTCCCCCTGCTGCCTATTTTGAATTATAAGCAAAGAAGTGCTCCAGATAAAGACACACTAAATGGGTTAAATAAAATACAAGAAGGAACTACAGCCCATTATCTATGTGTTCAGGAAAGGAAAAGAAAAAGAAAATGCAAAGGCAAGAGAGACTCTGTTACTAAGGGCATTTAGGCTTTGACATTGGAGATACACTAAAGCACTGGTTCTTAGCATTCCCAACCTTGGCTTCACACTGGAATCACTTAGGGAGTGTCAAAAATCTTCATGTCTGGATCCCACCTGAGAGATTCTGAATTTAGTGGTTTGGGTCATTGAAGTTTGCATATGTGAAATACTTAGAACAGTGCCTGGTACATGGAAAGCACCAAATAATTTTATACTACTATTATAGAAAGAATGTTTTATTAAAATAAGTTTATAATGTTGTCTGTAAGCTTCTATCAACACTTTAGAAGAGGAAGGCTTTTAATAGATGTTCATCTAACTGGTCCAATTTATAGGACAATGCTAAAGAGGATTTTCACATGTTGCTCAGAACAGGTGTGGGATGGCAGTGGAGATGGTTTGGTTCTACTATTTACTCTTTACCTTGTCAATTTTACTTGAGGCCAACCTCACTGGACACAATATATGGCCAACATTCGTATGAATAAACTGCATAATCAGTTATTATGAGGCTGGTAGTAATATGAAAGTCTGGACATATGCATCTTTTGGTCCCTCATTTTCTTTGTTGTCCTTTTGCTTCCAAACAGGAATAAGGCAACAAGGGCAGTTGACACAGCTTGTGAAGAGTAATCAATCAATCAAGTTGGTTGACTGTGCAATGATTTTGAAGAAGCCTACATACATCTCATTCCCACTTCATCAGGCAAGAGGATGAGAGTTGGAGTGGAACCCTCTTAAGTAGGGGAAAAAAAGTGAACTGACACATACATGCTAGGTGTGTAAAGGAGTGAAATCTATAATTCAGGAAAGAATCCAGGTTATACTTCACAAAGATTTATTTGATAAGATAAAGAAGATGATAAAACTCAGGTTGTTGAAAAAGGATGTATATGGATAGGAATCATTTATATTAAATAGTTAGAAGTGATACTAAAATTTAAAGGTGTACAATAGTCTTAATCCAAATAGCCAGTTACCTCTAATTGGGGTTCCCTGGTGCAAATCAGAATGCCACTCCCTGTAAAGTTAATGTCCTACTTTAGCTGTAGTCTCAAGGAGATCATGGATCAACTGACAGAATCTGAGGACTAAGGATGGTTTATTTTGGGTTTCTGGCTGTGACATTTCTAGATTTCAAAACGACTGCCTTTATATTTATTTTTTCTCCTGGGAAAGAAGAGAAAAAACCCTTTACTGCATTCCCACTGTCTAGTATATTAACTGTTATAATTCCTATTGGCTGACCTCATGGAAGAGGACATTACATTTGACCAGCTCAGCTTTTCTTCCTCCTTTCTCACTATAGATGTTACTGTACAACACATACTGAATATTGGATTAGTCTCTGAGAAGCATTGTAACATGATCTGCACAAAGAGACAAGTAACTCTACACCATTTCCTTCCAAGCTCCAATTGGCACAGATAAAATTCCATTATAAAATTATAATTACAGTTTGTGACATTCTGGAAAATGCCTCATTTGGGTTTGGCTTAAAAATTAGTCTGCTGTTTTACCAAAAAAAGTAGAGATGTTTTAACATTCCATTTTTCAAGCAGTTATTAATCTATTGGTTAGTTCACAAGACCCTCCAAAATCTAAGATCGGCCATCATAGTTTTTTGTTCATGAGTGACAAACCCCTACTTGGGATTGCTTAGAACATGATTAAAGGTATACAGCAGAAAACCAAAGGTTTTTCTTTGTTCAAAGAACAGACAGACAATTCTCTACACATCTAACTGATTTAAAATCACCAATTGTTTTTCCTATGTTTGTTTTTGTGGCCCACAAGTGTGATTCAGCTGAATTCTTCTAGATGTAAAAAAAAAAAAAAAAAAAAAAAAAAAAAAGAAAGAAAAGAAACAAGAAACTTTGCCACAAAAGGACACAGAATATTCATACTTTAGGTTATTGTCCTGTGTCTCAATTCCTGAATCAGAATCACAGAGAGGCTACATAGGTTTGAGATAGTTTGAAATAGACTGATTAGGGCACTAATGTGGAATTACTGAGTCTCAAAAAGAGAATGATAGCTTCCATGTGCTCTCTCTTTAAACACTTGTGCTTGGAACCCTGGGCTATCACGTGAGAAGGCTAACTACACTGGCATTTAGTGAATGGGTGCCAGGGATGCTAGACCTCCTGCAATAATGGCATGGTTATGCCAAACAGAAAATGGTTACATATGTCTTTCAAATGTCCTATAAGGCATTCATGTATGTGAAAAAGCACATTTAAAATTTTCTAAATCATGGTTCTTGAAATTTGGCCTCCAGACCAACAGCACCAGTATCATCTGATAACTTGTTTTAAATGCGTATTTTTGGGCCCCACTCTAGACTACTGATAAAACTTTTCAGGGGTGGGAAAAGGAAATCTGTGTTATCAAGACTTCTATTGCATATTAACATTTGAGTATCGCTGATCTAAGTTGAGAACTCAAAGTTTATAGTATACACCCAATTTCCCAAGAATGTCAATGCTGTATACATTGAGAGAAGATTGTCTAATACCTTGTTCAGGCCTTTACCAAGAGATGTTAATCATTTTAAAAAATCACACTACGTATGTGATTAGATGGTATTACATAACATCTACAGTTATATTGGCGTGCATGTATATCTATCTATTTTATAGCTTAATTGGTTTAATTAACTGACTAATTCCTTACCTCTTCACGTATAATAGTGGTTGAGCATTTACAATATTTAAATACATATTGTTTTATTTTAAATTATTTTTATTCTTCAATTTATAGTTTGGGCTTTACATTGATTTAAAAACAACTGCATGAAGGCAGGCTATGTTTTTTACCAATTTTATTTTAGGATAGCTTATTACTCAATGGCTTTTTTAAAAGATGGTGAAACGTTGGGTCTAATAGAAATGAGAACCACTGTTGTAGGAGATTGATGAGAACCTGCAAAGTTAGTTTAGGGAATATTGGAGACACCCAATATCAACATATTATCTCAGAATATATCTGGTTCCCAGATTTCTGATAATATTTCCTTACCAGAAGAGCTGATGAAGAAGTATTTGAATTCTAGACAGGAAACTTTACCTTACAAACTGAGCTACCACCCATAATGTAAAAGAAAACAACAACAGAAGAAGAGGATTGTCCTACTTGTCCAAGATTTTTAAAACAAAAGAAACAGAACACTACAAATAAGTGGAAGCTCTCTTTTTCCTACTCTGAAATCTCTTTTTTCTTTCTCTCTCCTTCTTTCTCCAGGGAAAGTATTATTATGAATGAGGTGTGTAGTCAATATATGTGGTTATACTTTTATTGCATATATATGGATTGATAAACAATAGTTTTATGTTTTTTATATTTACTTAATACCATGTCACAGATAACATTGTGCAATTTGTTCTTTCCATTAGGTTATGAAGATCTACTCATGATATTTGCAGATCTAAACCATTTACTCAGTTTTTTGGGTATTATTCCATCCTATTAATATACCACAATTTATTGCACCTTCTCCTTTTAATTTTATTCTTTTAAAGATTTTATTTATTTGACAGAGAGAGACACAGCGAGAGAGGGAACACAAGCAGGGGGAGTGGGAGAGGGAGAAGCAGGCTTCCCGCGGAGCAGGGAGCCCGATGTGGGGCTAGATCCCAGGACCCTGGGATCATGACCCGAGCCAAAGGCAGACGCTTAACGACTGAGCCACCCAGGCACCCCTGAACCTTCTCCTTTTAAAGGATAAAGAAACTTAATCCATACAAACACACATAAGAATATGTGTGTGTGTGTGTGTGTGTGTGTGTGTGTGTGTGTGTGTGTGTGTGTGTATACGGATGTGTGTCCCATTTCTGGATTAGTCTTTCACATGTTTTTGTGGTTTATTAGTCTTTTTTTTTAAAAAGATTTTATTTACTTATTTGACAGGGAGAGCAAGAGAGAACAAGCAGGGGGAGCAGTAGAAGGAGAAGGAGAAGCAGGCTTCCCGCTGAGCAGGGAGCCCGATGCGGGGCTCGATCCCAGGACCCTGGGAACATGACCTGAGCCGAAGGCAGACGCTTAACCCATCGAGCCACCCAAGCGCCCTTATTAGTCTTTTCTAAGCAAACTGGGTCATGTAAACTCACTCATTAGCAGCATATAACTGGATTTTATATGTAATCAAATTTGATATTCTATTCTATTCTTAGAGTGGACGTAATTAATTCATAGTCTGTAATTATTGCCTTTTTGGGTATTTCTTTGGATATTTCTTTGGATATTTTCTTTTCTTTTTCTTTTCTTTTTCTCACATTCCACTTCCAATCCATCTGGAAGGTTTTTTTTTTTTTAATTTTTAAAATTTTGTTCAGTTAGCCAGCATATAGTACACCATTAGTTTTTGATGTAGTGTTCAAGTTGCGTATAACACCCAGTGCTCATCATAGCACGTGCCCTCCCTAATACCCATCACCGGTTTACCCTATCCCCCCCACCCCCCTCCCTTCTGTAATCCTCGGTTTATTTCCCGGAGTCCAGAGTCTCTCATGGTTTGTCTTCCTCTCTGATTTCTTCCCATTCAGTTTTCCCTCCCTTCCCCTGTGGTCCTCCACACTATTCCTTATGTTCCACATATGAGTGAAACCATATGATAATTGTCTTTCTCTGCCTGACTTATTTCACTTAGCATCATCCCCTCCAGTCTCATCCATGTTGATGCAAATGGTGGGTATTCATTCTTTCTGATGGCTGAGTAATAGTACATTGATATATGTACCACACTTTTTTTTATATTTGGATATTTCAATATAATTCATTGAATTGTATAATTCTTTAACACTTCTTCCCCTCTTCCCCCCCCCCTTAGTTTACTCCTTTTTTTGTTTTCTTTTTGATTGACAGAATTTCTCTCTGTTGTCTACTGGTTTATAGGCTATCAATTCTCTCTGTTGTCTACTGGTTTATAGGCTATCAATTTCATTCAACTTTTAAAATAATGGCTTATCTTAAATTTTACCTTGTATATTTAACTGAATCCTTCCCCCTTCCCCCTTTGACATAATATCTATAAAATACAAGGATCTCAGAACTATTTACTCTGAATGATCCCATATTATTGTTATCTGGTATTTTAATTCCAACATGTTTTAACATTGCCTCACATTTCATTATTAACATATTATATAGCCAATACTTGCATATTTACCAACAAACAAAAATAGTTTTAATTCCCTGCATTCTTTCCTTCTGGTTTCAATTTCTTTCTTGTTAAATCACCTGTTTTAGTATTTCTTTTAACAAAGGCCTACCAAACATAAGCTCTTTATCTATGTATGTTTGAAAATATCTGGATTTTATTTTATAAAGTAAGCATTATTGTTTTTTACTTTCATTTTGTAAATGAGTAATCTGAGTCACTGATTGGATAAATAAATTTCTTAGACTGGGAAATTCTTAAAAGCTACCAATAGTGAATGCCAGAGGCAATGGAAAATATAATTTGAAGATAAAATAACTGCTTCTCTAAAAAGGATGTCCATAGCTGACATCCACTGATGAAAAATATGTTGTCTAATTATTTTGCTCTCTTGGATAATGAATCTCTCTCTCTCTCTCTTTTTGGTTAAGTTTAAAGATTTTTATTTGATAGTCTGCAGGTACATTTAGATGGGGCTAGGTATAGATTTTATTTTCTTATCCAGCTGGTGACTTGAGGGGCTGCTTTGAGATTCTACATTGTTTTAAAGATTTTTTTACTTATTTATTTGAGACAGAGAGAGAGAAAGCAGAAGTGGGTAGAGGGGCGGAAGGAGAGGGAGAAACAGAATACCTGCAGAGCAGAGAGCCCGACATGGGGCTCGATCCCAGGGCCCTAGGATGATGATCTGAGCCGAAGGCAGTCACTTACCGACTGAACCAACCAGGCACCCTGAGATTACACAGTTTTTGAACGAAAGCCTTTAATTCTACTTCTTCCTTCTGTAACTCTTCCTACTGGGCCACTGGACCTTCCCATTCTATCTTTCGTGTACTTACATTTATCTTTGTCACTTTGTACTAAATTCCAGGTGATTTCCTCGAATTAGTTTTTCAATGTATTCATTTATATTTTCTTTGTGTCTGTTCTTGTGTTCAACTCACTCACTGATATTTTTAAATTTTATAAATGTGTGCAGGAAAGAGTTAACTCTTCAGGTGTGAGTTGCTCAAACCCTCCATATTTCCAAGAATGTCCTGTTTTCAGAATTGGCCTTTGGACAGCTCCTGAAAGTTGAGCTCTGAGTCCTTGGACTATTCTTCCTGATAAGAGCATTTTTTTTTGTATGCTTGGGGTGTTAGGCCACACACTACCAATTTGATCAGAGAGTTTATGCTAACAAATGTGATTCATGGTGAACCTCTGTTTTTGCTCTGTGGGGCTTAGGTCTAACTCCACTGATTCCATAGTGCTGGTACCCAGGGCTGTACATTTTTAAAAGGTAGATATAAATTTACCTACATTAGAACCCCAGGAGTTTTTCTGATTATGGACCAGTTTGTAAAGTAAAATTTCTGCCTGATGTGAATTAAATTTTAAATCCATGTAGAAAATAAGATTGGAGTTCTGATATTGTTTTTATTAAAATCTTTCTCCTCTTTACTGCTCTGGGTTTCAGCAGACATTTTGACTACTTTTCTAGGCTAATGAGTGGCATTTAAAGCCTTTCTTAATCTTTGCTGCATAGGAAAGATTGGGAAAGAGTATGTAAGATCTTTTCACCTTCTTCCATGCTTAAACAGAGTGTTTTAATGTTTAATGTACTGAGATAACTCTGCTACAAAGCTGTTTTATTCTGGGTTCACCTGTCTTAAACCATAAAAGCACTTATTTACATTAGGAGTCCAGTATACTTTTAAATCAATTTTTATGATTATATGAGAAATCTGCTTTGATTTCTCCTGTATTATCTGAATGACATCTTGTTTCAGAGTCAACTTCCCCCCCTTTTCCTTTTTGTTGAAAGTTTAATGTTGTACATGCATAGGTGCAATTCCTTTGTGTGTAGGATCAGGAGAGCCAAAATTATTAAGAGAATATCAATATATTATTATTATTACTATAATTAGTGAGCTCACTCTTTGAATACCATTTTGTCTATCTTGGTTTCTTCTAAACTCAGGGCCAAATCTTGTTTTTATAAGAATTCTTTATTCATAGCTCAATTAGGAATATAAAGAGAGCACTATGTACTAGCTTCCAAAGAATCTGTATGCCTAATCCCTCAAGAATGTGAATAGTTAATTATAAATATGGTTGAAGATCAGAAGTATGAATTTATAGAGCTATTTTAAAAAAGGAAGAAAAAATAAAAATAAAAAAGGAAGGAAAATTAAAGAAAAATGAAGAACTTGATAAAATGTTAATAAATGCTTTATATCAGTTGCCATGGAAGATGGTGTATGGGCAGAAAGTGAATAGATTTCCCAGGAAGGGATATCAAAGTTCTTATACAACAATTATGCAAGATTGAAGAGGAAGTCAGGATATCTAAACATTACTAAAACTCTAGGGAATGGCATGGCTTCAAGATTTTAAGTGCCCAAAAATATAGGTAAAACTTTAGAGATAAATCTATATCTTTATAAAGAAGAAAAATATAGAACAAATGAGCCAATGTTTATTTTTGCTAAGATTTAGAAGGTATCACTACTATTTACATTCAATGTTAGTATGGGGAATAGGTATATTTTGGAGAGTTTTTCTGTAAACATACCCCTTTTCCAATTCTTGTAGCCTTTTTATGGGTTACGGAGCATGTGAAAATAAAAAGACATTAAAAAGACTTAGTAATCAAAACAGTATGGTACTGGCACAAAAATGGATGCATAGATCTATGGGACAGAATAGAAAAATCTAGAAATAAAGCCACAATTATATGGTCAATTAATCTTTGACAAAGTGGGAAAGAATATCCATTGGGAAAAAGATAGTCACTTCAGCAAATGGTGTTGGGAAACCTAGACAGCAACATGCAGAAGAATGAAACTGGACCACTTTATTACACCATACACAAAAACAAATTCAAAATGGATTAAAGGCCTAAATGTGAGACCTGAAACCATAAAAATCCTAGAAGAGAACACAGACTGTAACTTCTTGATGTTGGCCATAGTAACATCTTTCTAGATATGTCTCCTGAGGCCAGGGAAACAAAAGCAAAAATAAACTATTGGGACTACATCAAAATAAAAAGCTTCTTCAGAGCAAAGGAAACAATCAACAAAAATAAAAGGCAAACTAAGGAATGGGAGAAGCTATTTGCAAATAACATATCTGATAAAGGGTTAGTATCCAAAATACATAAAGAATTTATAAAACTCAACATCCAAAAACCAAATAATCTAATTAAAAATGGGCAGAAGACATGAACAAACATTTCTCCAAAGAAGACCGATAGATGGCCAACAGACACAGGAAAAGGTGCTCATCATCACTTATCAGCAAGGAAAAGTAAATCAAAACTACAATAAGATATCTGTCAGAATGGCTAAAATCAACAACACAAGAAACAAGGGTTGGTGAGAATGTGGAGAAAAGGAAAATTCATGCACTGTTGGGA
Organism: Eumetopias jubatus; assembly: GCF_037043125.1. Taxonomy (NCBI): domain Eukaryota; kingdom Metazoa; phylum Chordata; class Mammalia; order Carnivora; family Otariidae; genus Eumetopias; species Eumetopias jubatus. Next base: position 116,016,153 of record NW_028274811.1, read on the forward strand.
ATGCAAACTGGTGCAGCCACTGTGGAAAACAGTGTGAGTGTTCCTCAAAAAGTTAAAAATAGAACTACCGTATGATCCAGCAATTGCACTATAGGTTTTTACTCAAAAACTACAAAAACACTAATTCAAAGGGATACATGCAACCCTGTGTTTATAGCAGCATTATTTACAATAGCCAAGCAGCCCAAATGCCCACCAGTTAATGAATAGATAAAGAAGAGGTGATACACACACACACACACACACACACACACACACACACACACACACACTGGAATATTATTCAGTCAAAAAAAGAATGAAATCTTGCCATTTGCCATGATATGGATGGAGCTAGAGATTATAATACTCAGTGAAGTAAGTCAGAGAAAGACAAATACCATATGATTTCACTCATATGTGGAGTTTAAGAAACAAAACAAAGGGAAAATAATGAGAGAGAGAGAAATAGATTCTTAATTATAGAAAACAAACTGAGGGTTACCAGAGGGGAGGGGGTTGGTTGTTGGGTTAAACAGGTGATGGGGACTGAGGAGTGCACTTGCCATGATGAACACAAAATGATCTATGGGAGTGTTGAATTACTATATTGTACACCTGAAACTAATAACACTGGTTAACATGTTAACTAACTGTAATTAAGATAAAACTCCCCAAAAAAGACATCAATAATTTTAGGACATTGACATGATATGTTTATTTTTCTACCTGTAAGAACAGATGTCAATTCCAAATTTGTGTGTGTGTGTGCGCGCGCGTGCACACACGCACTAGCACACGCAAAGAATAACTTTAAAAAAGATAGAACTCATACCTTGCATAGTTATGAAATGCTATGCTTAGTTATTTTAATATGCTCACTGGTTTTGCTGAGCAGGTCTTTAATAATGAATGTGGTGTGAAATTAGTAGGGACTATGAAGATAAGGAAGATTGGAAAATAGAAATAAAAATGCGTATATGTTTCTTCTTTTGTCCTAAAATCTTTCCCTGTATATCTTCCCATTTTGATTGACATCTGGATACATTCCTATCTCTCTCACCTTTTTCATATTAAATTTTTGTGTTCTCTTTTGTATTCTGCCATTTATTTGATTCCTTCATGTGACCCTTACTAGCTTCTTATTTATGTATGTAATTCCAGGCACAGAGATTTCCTCCTGTTTGCATTTCCCTCAACTTATACTGTTGTAGACAGTCTAGCCTAGTTTTTTCTTTTATGTTTACTCATATATCTAGATCCTGCAGTAGAGTCCCTGATTTCAGTCATTTCCCTTACACTTAAGGCCCACTTTGTCTACTCTCTGACAGAAATTGCCTTGAAATAAAATAAAACTGAATTAAAAATAATAAAAGACATCTAAGCAGATCACATAAATCTTCATATGCAATAAAACTGCATAGAACTAAATACAAATACAAATCAGTGCATAGTTTTGTCGGTGCATATATTTTTAAGGCTGATGGGTTGTATTAGTGTAACTTTCTTGGTTGTAATTTTGTACTATAGTTATGCAAGATGTACGCACTGGAGGACACTGTGTAAAGGGTCCACAGAATCTCTGTGTATTATCTTACAACTGCTTGTGAGTCTAAAATTATTTCAAAATGAAAAGTTTTCAAAAAGACATAAAAGTATAAACATAATTGAGTGTTTTGAGTTTTACTTTGTATCTTCTACTGAGTTAGTAATCTTGGAAAAGACTACAAATCATCGTCTAGCACCTTCACTGCACCCACCTCCTGTTTTTGAGTACAGCAAATTAAATGTTATATGCATTTTGATCCTTCAGCTGAATCCACTTATAAATCCTAAGTTATTTTTCAGTCATGCACCTATTCACTCTGTTGGCCAATAAATCTTTACTGACCACCTTTATGAACCAGGCACCCTAGAATTATAAGCAATGATTTTTTTTCCTGGCTTTAATTATGTTTATTTTCCTGAATGAAAAGCATTTGTGGTGTACAAAGATCTGTTGAGTTTGTAGTCTAGTTTGTATATATTCGCAGGCTGCTTCATTGGTACTGTCTTAATTTATGCTATGATGCATCCAAGTGCATTCCTTCAAACAGAATCATTTTTTTTTTCAGGTAAAGAACTCTCAAGATTAAAAATAAGCATCAAAACCCACAAAGTTTCAGAAATTGAAGGAACATGGAGATCTGTCTTGTGATGGAGACAGAATATTAACCAACCAAGAACTGTTTCATTTGAAAAGGACTGTTTGTGATAAACAAAATGACTCACCTCATCAAATAGAGATCTTCAGGCAAAGATGCTTGGGTAAACCACAATTGACAAGAGATGGAATTTCACTAAATTCTTAAGAGATTACAGACGGTTTTTAGCCTCAAATAGGCTCATTATTTCATCCCTGGATATATCCAACCATATTTTGAACTTAAATTGGATTATAGGAGATAGGTTTAATTTTATTTTTTATTTTGAAGTTTCCAGGGGAAATAAAAAGGAAGAAAATTAGGAAAATAGTCTCTAATTGAACTCATTTACTTATATTTCCATGTTTATGGATATATATCACTGAGTGAGAAACTAAAACTTCAAAATTTGTAGTATGGCTCCAGTTGTGATGGTGGCTATCTCTGCTCTTTGGTACTCTTATTTTCCCAGTTCAACAGAGGGCATTTCCTGTGGGATTTGCTTTCTAGGTGTTTTTCAGCCTCTGTTTTGTAGAGCATTTTCCCTGTGATAAGGAAAACTGATCTGTAAAAACAGTGATGACATTACAATCCCTGTAAACATTGGCCCATCAAAATTTGGGATTTTATGGAAACTAATATGGTCAAGAAGTGGCACTTGATGGAATCTTTATGTGCTTCATTCACTGGAATTTTCCTCTTTGATTACTATTAAGGATTATAGGTATAAGACTTGATGTGACTTGTCAACTTTCATATTCTCTTTCTCTCTTTCTACCACAGAAAGACTCTGTAGACTAGTGGTTCTTGCTTAACATGGCTCATGGTAAAAAAATCTGAGCTGACATGCTCTACCTTGCACAGCCACTGCTCTTGGACCTCAAGACTCTTACCCCTTTCACTCCATTTTATTCCATTTACAAACCTCCTCTAGGCCTACTTTCTTTGTTTTCTATATTGGATTTCATGGTCAGTCAGTTGTTTGCTTGTTTGTTTTTTCACCAATTCCATTCTAACCCTGACCTTAACCCTAACACTTTCCTGTGTCTTTCAACAAGACTCTTCCTATAGACCAACAACACTGTGTCAATCCTTTAATCTGGTGGACAAAAACATATAAACAATTGGATCAGTGGCACCAGGAATTCAGTTTTCAGTCTCAGTGGTTTAACATTTTGCTTGTTTACTATTTAAAACTATGCAATTCTCTCCCAATCTTCCTAATGGGATTTGATCATCATTGTGACTCGCAGGACACATTTTCTGGTGTTGTCATATGGATATGGGATATTCCCACATTTTGCTAGAGTGCATCTTGTAAGCTGCTTTGGAAAGAAAGCAAATATGGTAGGAAATAGTTTAGTTGTGTTTCCACAAAAAAAGCCACTTCGTAACCTGTGGTTATTCTATCCTATCACCTAACTCCTGACTGCATTTACAACTGGGCTTTGAATAACCAGCTGCTAAAAGTGATAAATCAGCAGTTGAAAATGACGAATGAGAGACTCATTGGAGCTCCAACTGAAATATAGGTGCTTTTCAACAATGTTAGATTGGTACTGGACATGGTATAAAGTTGTGATGCTGGTAAAATGTATATATATGTGTGTGTGTGTGTGTGTGTGTGTGTGTGTATAATGGTTACAATTATGCTTACTTATTTGAATTCTATTTGAAGTTCTCTTATTATTATAACATGTGGATTTTTTATTTTGAGGAACACTACTAACAATAAATCAGAACTAACATTTATTGAGTGTCAGTTATGTGCCAAGTCCAGGGCTAGGCTGAGGACTATTAGCTATGAAATGCCACTTACGGCGAATTATAATCTGCTTTCTGCACTATTGTATTGCCTTTAGATATAACAGGCATTCTGGATTTTAAAACCTATCTATAATGTTTCTAGTGTGGTTTATGCTTACTCAAATGGAATATTTTTCAGCTTGTTCCTTTCCAAGTGCTACTTATACACCTGTCATTCATGGCTCTTTTTATTCTGATTTTGATTTATTCAATTTGCCAGTGTTCCCTTGTTACTAGTCCATGTAATGGTCTGTTCATTTGTACATAAACATTTATACAAGATGGAAAAGTTGAAGTAATCTAAATTTAGACCATTTTTTTCCAGTGTGAATTGTGTGTCACTACAGTACTTCAATGAAAGGTTATTCATTGGCTTACTCTTGGCTTTTTTTATAGCTTCCAGGCATTTTTAATATCTGTGATTGACTGAATTTTTCAGGTTAACATCTGCATTTAATCACAAGTTATTACCCATTTCCTAGACTGACCGGTCAGAGTAACATTTCAATCACTCCTTCCTTCTTTCTCCACCCATGTAGTAAAAGATTCAAAGTCAGTTATACGTTCTCTCTTTCACAGCCATGCAACTGCACTTAAATAATATTTAAGAAAGTTATATTTCTTTTGAAGTGGTCACAGGAAGCATATGCTTAGTGTATATAAACAGAAAGGGTTGAGGCACTGATTTGGAAGGCTTGGTTGATTTATAGAGCTCTTGTATCTACATAGAAACATTTTGCTTCAGCAAGAAATGAAAGGCTCTATTGGACTCCAATAGCCTCACAGCTCCTGTACACGCTGAGATTTAAACAGCAAGGCTTCTTTCAACTTCACATTGCCCTATTTTTTTGGAATGGCTCAATGAACTTCTGAGAGGTCTCTGTTTTAAACACTCCTTGTTTCACTTCCCAAACTCTTTAATTTTTCAGTCATTTGATCATGGAGAATAAAACCTAAAGGATTAGTCATACTTCAGGTAAAAGGTGAAAAGGTCTCATTCCAGTTCTTTTTTCTACTGAACAGGATCATTTAAACAGATTTTCCCATTTTTCTCTGAGTTCTCCATAAACCTGTCATAAATGATTCAATTTAAGGAAGAAAAATATTAAAGCCAAACAGCTAAACATGTGGTAACGTCTGGCCACTATATTTTTGGCAAAACTTGACCTAATCCAGGAATTTGCTTCTCTTCCAAAATTGAGTATTTTTGTTGGGGAGGGAAAGAAGGGTATAGAACATGAACAACTATACCGGAATTTTAATTGACTGAGAAGTAGGGCTTGAGCAAAATTCTCTTTTTTTTTCCCAAGTATGGAGGCTACTGGACTACGATTAAAAAAGTATTAAGGGAATCTGCAGAATTCACACATTTCATCCAATCAAAATACATCTCACAACTAAGTTATTTGGACATATTTAATAATGAGCATAATCACTGTTGTTCTAGGAAGTTTTTAGGTATAATATACGTAAAAGAGTGCATAATGACAATGAAATGAACATCCCTATTATATAGTCAAAACCCTCATTTTTCTCAATTCACTTAGAAACTAAAGAAATCATTGTGTGCCTACTATGTGCAAGACCTTAATTGCCTTAAAGTTAGGAATGACATTTTGTTCATCATTTTATCACCAATGTCAAATACATTGGCTGATGATCGGTAGATACTCAAAGTTCATACAGAAATGCATAGTGTATGGGGCCTGTACCTGCTCTCTGCCTTTCAGAGTTCAAGTGGCTGTGAATGGTATGTGGAAAGAATGTCAACATTCACCAGGGTGGCGGCCAGAGGTGCCTCAGGGGGACTTAGAGAGCAAATGGGGATTACTTTGCATTGAGACCATCGGGGAAGGTCTCATCTGAAAGTGTGGGGAATGAGCACTTGGGGAACTTACCCTGTATTTAGTGAAGGAAGGAATAAGGCATGGCCTGTCAGTTACATGGATGTGGAACACTAGAGCACAGTTCTCCAGGGGTAGAATCTAAGCCTTTCTAGTTCATGTGTTCCAGAAGCAGGAGACCTTCAGGGGTAGAAAAGCCAAGGGCAGTTTTTTCTTGGCTGTGACCATTTAGTTCCCTGAAATCAACTGTACCAGGTTCACATGTAGAATTGACTTTCAGGTGACATTTCTGTGTCCATGCAGAAGTGCTCTTTATTCATGCACTTTTTACCAGTGAGTTCAGATACAGCTTCAGAATCTTTTCAAAATAGGACCTCAGGCAGCAACCATCAATGAACTCGGAGTTTAGAAATAAAACCAACTCTTGCTCCCAAAACAGGGACGATGGGACACACCTTCAGCTTCTATTTTGATTTCTTCTTGTCTTTCCCCAATAAAAGTTCCTTTAGTCAATCTCCACACTGCTTTGTGAGATTATCTCTGATAGACAATACAACAACTCCTTCAGCAATTAGAAAGCATAATTCAGTGCTTACACAACGTTCCAGCTTTCTGCCTATCTGTTCCCTCTTCGTGTGTTCTCTATGTCAACCCTTATGCTCATGCATCCTCTACGGGCACTTATTTTGAATAATGCCTTCCAAACTGTTACTTGCATGATCTGCCTTCCTACCTTTCTGTCTAGAAAGGCCTTATTAAGGTCTGGTCTAGGCCTGCTGCAGCCATATATGAGACCACCTATATTTTTTGTAATCCTCAGCAGTCTGGCTTCTTCTGTCCCTTCTGATCTCTACTGTTGCTGTTGCTATTTCTCCTTTATTGAGGACTAACTGTGGTCTAGGAATTAGGGTAAAATACATGTATAGTACCATGTAGTCCCTTAGAAAAGAACTCTAGGGGGTAAGTGCTGGGAACTGGGTATAAAGAGATTAAGTGATTTATGTAAGGCCACGCAGATAGTAAATGGAATAGGGTGCAATTAACTCTGATCTAACTATAAAGCCAATGCCCTTAAATGCCTTCAAAGACCACTTTCGTGTAGACTTTTCTTTCAGTCTTTTTTTCTTTTTTAAGATTTTATTTATTTATTTGAGATAGAGCAAGAGTGAGAGAGAGAGAGAGAGAGCAGCACAAGCAGGGGGAGGAGCAGGGTCTCTGAGCAGGGAGCCCGATGTGGGACTCCATCCCAGGACCCTGGGATCATGACCTGAGCCAAAGGCAGATGGTTAACCGACTGAGCCATCCAGGCGCCCCTCTTTCAGCCTTCATATTCTTCAACCAACACTGTCTAACTTCTGCCATGATGGGTTTGTTCTACATTTGCACTATTTTTTTTTTTAATGGAAGCCCCTTGCCACATAGGGTAGGGTGTTAAACACTTGAAATGTGACTAATGCAACCGAAAAACTACATTTTAAATTTGATTTAATTTAAATGTAAATAGGCATAAGTAGCTAATGGCTATCTTATTGGATAGCACAACTTTAATAACTCAATATCATTAGAGCTTGTCAATAGCTTCTTTATATTTATACCTTGCTTTCCCTCCATTTCAATGATCATGATGCCATGATTGTTTTGTTTTCTCCTCTTCTGGGTTCTTTTCTTCCTCCAGTTACCTATATGTAAGTTGTCCCCAACTTTCTTTCTCAACCTCTTTTTTTCCCTACATTTTATCCCTTCACATTAGTACTCATCCTTGTGTCTTTAAATATCTTCCTTGATGAAAGAAGAAATTGTACTTTCAGTCACAATTTTCTCTGACTTTTTAAACAGCTTTCCAGTTGCCTACTGAACATCCCTTCTTGGTGTACCACGGTCTCCAAGTATGTGACAGAAACAGAAGTAATCTTCCTTTTCAAAGTTCTTCTTCATGTACTCCCTGTTTCTATTAATGGTACCACTGGGCTTTCAATTTTTTCAGATTTAAAACTTCTAATTGTTCCTGGGTGAGTATCTCTTTTATTTGGCCCTGAATGAAATAATTTGCTAAGTTCCATTGATCCTGTCTTGCAAACATCCCAAGTTTATTCCCACTTCTTTGTTTTTCCACCTGCAACTCCATTTCTGGGATTCAAATATCAAGTTCCTCAGAATAGTTTGTCTGGAATATGACTGTAATTCTCTAAATGGCCTCTCTGTATCCAACTTTCATTGATTCAATTTCTCCTACTTATTGCTATCAAATTAATCATTTTGAAGCCTTGCTCTGAACATTCATTTTCATGCTTACAAAACTTTGAGGATCCTGATTCATTCTAATGAAAACTGGTGAACTTTAGTCTGGATTTTGGCCTCATGACTCTCTTAATTCCCCACATCCATTTTCTCTTCCCCATGAAATCTTTCTATCCTGTTTTCAGAAAAAAAAAATATTGTCTTTCCTTGATTTCTCACAGCAATATTGCTTCCTATCTTGCTATATTTTTATTCACATATATATCTTGAGACTTCCTTTAGATCCTAAGTGTAGAACATTGTTTATTTGTATTTGTAACCCCCAATATCTAGAACAATGACTTAAAAATCAAAACATTTATATAATTTAACTCAGTTCTGAACTACTTTTAAATTTAATTTGTAATTTATTGAGAGGCAACATATCCAATGATGCATGAATTATAGCCTCACTTCAAATTCTGGGTAAAAGGAAGCAGCAGGAGATTTTTTGAGATTTTTGAGAACAGCCCTTGGTCCTGAAACTCTTCCCCTGACTATTCCCAGAGGCTGGGACTGCTGGCCTCAGGGCCATAGAGGAAGACCCATCTGTTTTCTCAGGCTCTGCTCTTGGAGAGATGTGAAGGAAGCTCTGTGAATCCCCAGGGACTGGCTAGGATTCTTGAGACATGTTTATAGTGCAGCTCTGTGAAGAATCATCCATGACTATTAAGATGAGACATTTTATTCTATTTAAATATTCTTAGAAAATATTTTATTGCTGAAGTAGTTAATAAAAAAAACCCTAACACAATATTCTCTTCCTTTTTTTGTTGTTGTTCATTTTATAATTAAACTACAAATTTTAGAGACACATTCAAAATAATAAGGGCTGGGAATCATTTAGAAACACACAGATTTACATATATACATGTATCATTTTCATCTCTAATGACTTGAAAGTGGGGGTCTAAGATTAATGACCATTATTACATTAGTAAGTATTCACTTTGTGCAATTTATATAGTTCTATGTAATATTCCTTTTTGATTGACTATTAGAAATAATATATTTATGCATTCAATTCTTAAAATTATTTTAAAAACAGTTAAGTTTATTTTAATTTTATATTGGCCTGTACCACATCATAATCATTTTCCTCACATGCTTCCTGATTTGCTTTAATCAGTTAGGAATCTATTACCTAACCAGATGGAGCTCAAATTAAGTTATTCTGCTATCTTGTGGTTGCTAATTGAAATAGCAAAGCTATATTCCAGAGTTATACTTCAAGCTTAGCTTTTGAGATAGGAAAAAAAAATTAGATCACTGAGAGAGGGCTAAGTACCCTGAAAGAACACTTGATCTTAATCAAAAAATTTCAGTAGTTATCAAATCACCTTCCCTCAGTGTCCAGCCAGATTCTGGAAAGAAGTCAGTCATACTACAAAGTCACTAGGGATGGATCCAGAGCAAGACAGCATCTGAACAGTAATGGTTTAAATTATCCCTTAGTAGTCCTAAAGAATTAAAGCTCCTACTAATTTTCTCCCAGAAACTTGGACTCTGAGGACTCAAACCAAATGATTTTCTAATGAAGAAATTAATTCACTGAAGGTATATTAGATTTTCTTTTCCTTTTCATACTCAAACCAGGGTTAGAGTTGGACTCGGTAGGTGCTGGCTTATGACGATGGAAGAACCCCAGTTTTGTGGATGTTTTCCAGTGCAATGCTTTATTTGGGGTCCAGCAGTCATTTCTGATAGGAAGAGAGAGGTAAGAATAGAAAAAATACGGTTTTTAGTGTTTCCAGAGGTCTACAGTTTTGCTGATTCCCTTACCCCCCATTTATAAGCACTGTGAGACCATTCCTGGGGCAGCTTATTAGGTCTGAGGAAGTTCAGGGACTTGTCCCCATGCTGCTGCTCTTGTCCCCTGAGACAGTGAGCCTTGCAAAAGTGCCAAAGGCCATTCTATGTCACTACTATAAATCCTTCAGGCAGCTTACTTCCCATCTTGTGAAGGAAGGAATGACTGTTTATAGTGTTCATTTTTCCCCTTAAATCAAAATTCTGAAAACTATAAGAAGTCTCATTTTATAGAAACTCTGAAGGCTGTCCCAATGGTTAAGAAATAACTTTTAATTACAGTGTTAATTGCAGAGTGGATACTGGAAAAAAGTCTCTCTGAGTTGAATTGAATCTCTTCAGTTTCTTAGATAAATTGTGATTGATGTATATTGCTTATGCCTGAGTTTTAATTATTAAACCTTTATTCACTAAATTTCACTGTAATATAATCAGTGACTAGATACACATCTGCTCAGTCCTACTGCCACCTTTAAAAAACATCTTGTCCTTTACAAAGCCCTCTATTTCCTCTGGCAGATGCTGAAAGTATTAATGGTGTCCAAGAGGCTCCTGTCTCTTAACGAGTAGCAGGTGTCGTCAGAATGCCTTATTATTTATCACTTCCTCACCCAGGATATTGTTGATGCTTTTAAGACATTTATACAGGACTCCATCAATGGTCTCTTTATTTCATATGGAATATCTATGTGATTAAAAATGAATATTACCCTTCTCACTAAACCTTGACATTTGCTACCTCAGACACTATCTTTACTTACTGGGGACAGTGGGGGGTTGGGGGCCAGCTGGAGAAGCTCTACTAATGTGTCCCAGATTTGGGGATTATTTGAGGTCATGGGGTAAGGTAGTGGGTGGAAGGGAGGGGTATGGAGGAAGGAGGCTTCCTCCCTCTTATGATATGACTACATTTTTTGATACAGCTTTCATTTCTGGTCTTCACTGTATTATTGAAACCCTTCCCATGGTCTGATCACTCCAGATGGATTGGAATTAGTCCATTTTAGATTGCTGTGTTTGATGTTCTTCTGTGAGATTAGTGAGAAAAACACCTTTCTTTTTTGCATGATAGTTTTTCATCTTAAGGCTGAATCCAAATAACTGTAGGTTTTGGAATTCATTAAATTGGTACAGGATGAATTCTTTGATTGAGAATAGAGATTTTAGATGTTGGTACTGACCTTTCTGGAATTCTTCTGCCACTATGCTCAGAGCTTCTTAGACTCATGCTTGATTGAGGTTTTTTTTTCATTTATTTTTCATTTATTCAGATTTTCTTAGACCTGTTTTTTCTGTCAGGATTGATAGAAATGTCTGAAATTCTCACAGGCATAATTTTCTGGTTTAGTTTTAAAAAGGATCTTGGTGCAGGATTTGAATGACTGAAATCTTATAATTTAAAAGAAAGGTAAAAGTCTGGTGGCAGCCTTCTTCCTTACACCTAGATGGCTTATTGTCCACAACAGCGTCTGATTTCATTTGTTTTCCTTTTTATGGGACACTTATCCATGGAGATCCAATAAACCTAGGTAGATAAGTGTTAGGTCTTGGATTTTCCCTTAGATACCACCTATTAGCCATGAGATATTTAAAGAGTGAATTGAACTAAAGAGCAGAAGATCAAAGGATTGAATGTTTTAACATATTTTAAGCATAGAGTTGTTACCAAACTTTATAAGGAATTACTTCCATATAATGCTTATATGTATATAATTGTAATTTAAATGTTTATTATGAATCTATGTACATTTTTAACCATTAAAATCATTTTAAGCTTTAAGAAGTCTCATTTGATTGCTCTCTGGCTTTCAGGAATCTTTGAGAATGAAGTTCAGTGCTTGCTCACTATGTTTTTCTGGGACTGGGCCACTAAACATCCTCTGTTGGAGATAAGCCAAGTTTTTATAGCCAACATGGCTTTCTGGGAAGGAAGTGGTCATTCAGCCATAGTTTTGATTTCATGAACACTTCAAGAGAGCTTTCAAATAGGTAAGAGTCGATTGGACTGGTCTCCTGTATTTTGTTCTGACCATTCTAGTTCAACTTTCTAATTATTACATACATATCTAACTTGTATTTAAGAAGGAAGATGTCCGTAGCAACTATTTGATGTGTAGGTGGTCATAAGCCTCCTTAAGCCTTCCTTTCCTAAAAGCAGGAAGACACCATTTGCCAAATGTAAACAAAAATGAGCACCAAAGCCTGGAGGGTTGCTTTTGTAAGGAGGAACTCACAACTTCAAAAGTAGCAAGTTTAGCATCACACAGCTAGGGTGAAAATAATTTGATAAATACTTTTTATACTAATTGAAGAAATATTTATCAATTCACTCTAATGTTCAATATCTGTTTCTTATTTTCTGGTTTATCTTTCAGAAAGAATCTACAAAACACTGGACTTTGAAGTGTATAGCATTTTTTCTGTAATCTGAACAGCCTCTTATTAAAAATGTTTCAGAAATTTAACACACTGTATACAATGTACATCTATGGTCTTATTGTGCACTATGTATATCCATGGCCTTCATTCTTAACCTAAAGAATATAGTCCAGGATTTATTGCAACCAAAAGGGACAGTAAAAAACTGGTTCAGTCTGTTGAAAACAGAGTAGAACTATTTTAATCTGAAGTGGAAAAGAAAGAAATACTTTATGAGTATATATATATATATTTCTTACTTGCATCAGATGAAGGAAGTTGATATGTTAAAAGCAATTTTGTAGTTTTATGAGAAGAGAGAAACGTGACTTCCAACAGTAAGATAGCAAAGGTGCTAATAGCTAAAGAAGTTTATACTCCAATCAACGAAAGCACTTTTCTTCCTCATATTAAAAGTATTGACTTCACCAATGGTTGTTCTTACTTTGAGGCTCAAAGAGAGGATTATAGGCCCTGATTAGGACTGGTAGATTATCTCCTTGAAATTGGCTGAATGTCAGGTTTTTCCTAGAGGGTACAACTTTAAGGACAGTGAAACTATGTTGTCACTGGGAGCTAAGGCAAACCTAGAAGTTGAGCCTTGGAGATAGAGAATCTATAGTGATGTCTTAGCTTCTTTCAAGTGCAATTTTACCAGATTGGTATTTTTCTATTACTTCAAATGATCTCTTCCCACATTTATAGAAGACAGATAAGTTGACCAGAATGCAGACAACTAGACTATGTCTTGTGACATATTAATCGTAGAGAACAAAGGTTTACCAATGAAGGAAAATATAAATATTTAAGAAATATTTCTTAATAAAATGGAGGCAAAGAGTTGTATAGTAAGAATCAAGAGACCCACATCTGTCAGTAACTTGTCCCTTGCTTTTTGATGTACTTCCCTTTTGTAATAAAACATCTGTGTTACGTGCTATTCCTGAGAACCAGCTTAGTAGAAATCTCAGTGAAAGAGATCAGAATATAGGTTTTTCCAAATGCAAAAAAGATCCTGTGCCTGTGAATTCGGAAGGATGTGAGATATTTCCCAGCCTTCCTGTTTATTTTGAGAGGCACAAATCCTAGCTATTTGCTCCCGAATAAGCCATCAAAAGCAGATATTTTGGATTAGAGCAGGGTGTCTATCAACCCTAGGAAAAATTAAATTCTAGACCAATTGTGTTTTTATGAAACTCAAGCTTTCTCCATTTGCTATCTCTTTCCTGCTAGGTAACCATCAACTACCTATATTCTCTTTCAACTTTTTTTCAGCAAGGGCCAACTAATTCTTACTTAAGTGTTAACTGTGGAGGGGTTTTACCCTGCACGAGGATATTTGCCTTTTAATAAGGACTCCTGGAAGTCATGAAGTACTGGCTTTTCAATTAAAGGTATGAATCTAGAATGCTGGCAATTCAGTGCCTTCAAAGAGAAAGCATCATACTTCTGAGGACACTCTGGTGTTCTGCAAATCAGACTGTATGTGCAGCCACATATTCCATCGTGGCTATTCTTGTCCTAGATGTGCTGTGATATCTCTTCCTCCTTTGCTTGCAGCCTGCACCAAGCACTGTCAGGATTATAGGGGCTGGGTGTGTAGAGTTTATATTAAACTGGAAACAGCAGTGTTCTTCTTTAGAGGAAAGTCCCTGAGGGATGCCTTAAGAGAGTTATTATATCTTTTCTTCCTCTCATTCTTCTTCCAAAGTGTAGGAAAAATTGGGAATTAAGGGGCATTCTCTTTCTCTCCTGAGGGTGAGCAAGAATCCACAGGTTTTACTAATGGATACATCCTCTATAAAGCTAATCTTGACCACTCTCCACATACTATTTCAAACTATTCTATAGGTATCCTATTATTTTAGAGAACTTTATCTAGACGGTACTTGCTGATTTGATACCATCTGCTTATGTTTCCATTTTATTCAATTGCTATTCTTAGTGGAAGGAGTTAATGACATAATTCAGGAGAAAGAAAGCCTTGTGGAATTTGACAGTAGCAAGAAGCAGTGGTGCGCTAATTTGGTCATTGTACATATCCCAGCTTGTATCTCAATTTTAACAGTAGCTCAAGTGCTAAATCATGCATACAGATGTTGAAGATATGACCTCAGGGGCTCCTTCAGGCTGTGAAGGCTATTATACCTAGTGTACTTTGTTACTGAGACGCTCCTCCCTCCAGTGAGCAGCTAATTTATACAGAACACATGATCTTCTGCTTATTGGCTAAGAGTGGCAGAATACACACAATTCCTAAGGCAAGCTTTCAACTTGCAGTGCTAGTCTCTAGATATAACTTGTTTCAGAAGTCATAAATGGTAATTTTGGGTGGCTGTAACACAGAAGACTATATTATAGTCTATATATATAACACGTATATAGCCTATATATAGTCAGAATAGTTATTGATTTTGTTACACATTTAAAATATGGAAGAATAAATGATCACTTTAAACACTGGACTTATTTTAAAAATATGAAGATGGATTATTTATTTTGGTATGGGATATAATATTGCATTACATTTAAAGAACAAAACCATATTTTGCTGAGAAACTCTGCCCTGATGTTTAAAGTGTTTTTTATTCCCACCCCACCACCCCGAAAGTGTTTTTAATATAAAAAGATTAAGCTGTATTTAGATAAAATTTTTTAGAATTAAAAACATTTAAGGTATAATTTTTAACACTAAATTAACTTAAAAACCAAATCTTACCACATAAGACTTAGTATGTGACATTAATATAATTCTTGCTCTTTTTTTTAGTAAGAACATGAGGTCCTATCAGTTTCCTAATCAACTTAAATGTTTATTTTACCTTATTCAAATTAGTTAAAATAAGAAAAGATATGTATTTCTACTAATATAAAAATTGATCAGAGAGCTCCATCCTTCCTGCCTGTGTCAGCTTACAGAATAAAGTTCTCTTCAGTTTCCACAGATCTGATAATTTGTATCAGAAGACTGTGGGGATGGGGCACGGGGTGGGGGAGAGCAACTGTTCCCCACTGCTTACACAAAATAAAATCTGCACATTGTTAACAGGCTGAAAATAACCAAACAATAGTGATTGTAATAGATGGCTTTATCTGACCAATCTTATCTTTTCCAAGCTTAAGAAAGCTTTTAAAAATGAAAATCCTTATTCAAACTTGCTCACTGCCACTATCTAAGGCAGAGGCCTCCAAACCAGTAACCAAAAAGTAGGTTTTCCTAAATGGATAACTTCTAACTTTGTTTTCAGTCCCCTACATCAACTGGGAAGCCTGTAGATTAAATCTAACAAATATTCATTAAGGAAAAGTTCAAGAAAATGTTACTTTCTTTTTTCAAAGACATGTGGATATAATGAGTATCTCTGTCTCCATTTTTCTTTGTCTCTCTGTCTCTCTCTGCCTCTCCCTGTCTCTCATTGGTTTTGCTAGAATTAGATGATACAGTAAAATGGGCTCCATGTCATGGAGGTTTGATAATCCCATTTTATAAAATTAGTTTGTTAATAAGCTATATTTTTAGTCATAGAATTTCATATAATGTTCGTTCTTCTGGCATTTGTCTGAAGATAGGGCCAACTGTACTTGTTCTTTCTTCTGGAAGTTCTTCAGTGGCCTTTGACCAATCACAAGAAGTATTCTGACCTGATCCAGGATTAGGTCATTAAAAGTAACATCCTTTTCCCACATAAGAGATCAATTTTAACTATCTATGAGAAAAAAAGAGATTCATACTCTTTATTTTGATAAAAAAAGAACTTGAAGATTATGATGACTATGGTTTTAAGTTTGAGGTCTGTCTGTGTTTTCCATTCACATTTGACTGAGAATAACATAATGCAAGAGGAATGGGGTATTTTAGGACACCACTTTGAACCAAGAGGTCTAAGCTCTGTTAGGATAAATGACTAATCAATGGCTATGAATTGTTCTTATCAGTGAAATAAAAAAGTAAAATTGTAGGAGCACTAAATAACTTTCAGATTACAAAGTTACATGATTTATTGCAAAATGTAAACAGAACATTCAATTTTATGTTGTTGTGAATATTAATTAAAATAGTTTACATAGAGTCCCAAAAGTTCATTTTTGCTTTTGTTTCACTAGGTTTTGGAGAGGTATCTTGAAAGAAGTTGCTGTGGCCTATGTCAAAGAGGAAGCTTCTGCACAGCAAAGGAAACGGTCAACAAAACAAAGAGGCAACCCACAGAATGGGAAAAGATATTTGCAAATGACACTACAGATAAAGGGCTGGTATCCAAGATCTATAAAGAACTTCTCAAACTCAACACCCAAAAAACAAATAATCAAGCCAAAAAATGGGCAGAAGACGTGAAAAGACACTTCTCTGAAGAAGACATACAAATGGCTAATAGACACATGAAAAAATATTCATCATCATTAGCCATCAGGGGAATTCAAATCAAAACCACATTGAGATACCACCTTACACCAGTTAGAATGGCAAAAATGGACACAGAAAGAAACAACAAGTGTTGGAGAGGTTGTGGAGAAAGGGGAACCCTCTTACACTGTTGGTGGGAATGCAAGTTGGTACAGCCACTTTGGAAAACAGTGTGGAGGTTCCTCAAAAAGTTAAAAATAGAGCTACCCTATGACCCAGCAATTGCACTCCTGGGTATTTACCCCAAAGACACAGATGTAGTGAAAAGAAGGGCCATATGCACCCCAATGTTCATAGCAGCAATGTCTGCAATAGCCAAACTGTGGAAAGAGCCAAAATGCCCTTCGACGGATGAATGGATAAAGAAGATAAAGGTCCATATGGAATGGAATATTACTCAGCCATCAGAAAGGATGAATACCCAACTTTTACATCAACATGGATGGGACTGGAGGAGATTATGCTAAGTGAAATAAGTCAAGCAGAGAAAGTCAATTATCATATGTTTTCACTTATTTGTGGAACACAAGGAATAACATGGAGGACATTAGGAGAAGGAAGGGAAAAATGAAGGGGGGGGAATCGGAGGGAGAGATAAACCATGAGAGACTATGGATTCTGAGAAACAAACAGAGTTTTAGAGGGGAGAGGGGAGGGGGGATTGGTTAGCCCGGTGATGGTATTAAGGAGGGCACGTACTGCATGGAGCACTGGGTGTTCGTGGATCACCACATCAAAAACTAATGATGTATTGTACGGTGACTAACATAACATAATAAAATTAAAAATAAAATAAAATAAAATAGTTTACACAGAGTACCTAATACATGCCCGGTACTTAGAAAGGATCAATAAATAGCAGTGATGATTTTGATTTCTTAAATGAAATGCCCTACAGTAACCAATGCTCATTTAAAACATGTTATTTCAACAGCAGCCACAAGATGGGAGTATTTACCTTTATAGTTAAGTTTTTTTCTTTTTCCTTTCTTAATTCCACTGCTGAAGGAATTGTTTTGCTTTTGCTACTTCCTTGCAGAATAAATGAAGTGATTTTTTTTCACCTAAAATGAGCAGTTTTGCCACATATCTGTTTAACATAAACCAATTTTAATGCTGGTAAAGATCACATATCTTGGTAAATTTATCACCTAACAGTATGTTTTTTTTTCTGAAAATTTCTGAATCTGTTTTGATTCCTCTCTATGTGGACATGATGCTTCTCTAGGTAATAGGTTTGCCTTCGGCCTTCATATTTATGAGAATAAAAGTGAGCAATAAAATTTTAAAATTTGCACTTCAGATAGTGAAATACTGGGCATAAATTGAATAGAATAAAGCAGTCTAAAACTTGGGTTGATTTTTTAAATAAGAATTTTATTTTCTATGAAATGAAGGCTAACTAGCTAGAAAATATAATCTTAAAGAGATGTGAAAGGGGAAATCTACTTCAAAGCCTTTTGAAATCTATAAATGTGCATTGAATGGGGAAAGTGTGCTTTCTTATGACTGTGCATAACGGAAATACTTGATTCAAATAGGATTAACATGGAAATGTCAGCTATTACTAAAAAGAATTAGAATTGCTGAATTATTTAAATAGACTCTTTGCCTATGGCAGATTCCATTGCATTTGAAGGATCCACTTCGGTTCAGAGGGAAACATTTGCCAATGAAATATGTGGGAGTCACATGAATACATAGCATTATTGGCTAGCAAATATCAATGTTAATGAAAAGTCAGCTCAACTTTTGTTTCCTGTGAAAGGTTTTATGTACAAATTGATCTGTGTGGCACTAAAATAATGCAGGTGTTTTACAATTAAGTTTTTTCTTCTATTTTATTATGTTATGTTAATCACCATACATTACATCATTAGTTTTTGATGTAGTGTTCCATTTATAGACAACACTGAAGAAAATTATTCTTATTAAAATAAAGATATATAAATGAAGGAACTCTGGATTGACATTTTCCCCTATTGAGAACCTAGAAACTCCATTTTGGTAGCCTTCCTCATATCCATAAAATTCCACAGACTGTATACACAACTAATGAATGAAAAATATATATTTTGTTGGTGTATTGTGCATATGAGTGAGAATATTATACATTTTCTCTACAGTTCCTCACTGCTCTCTTTTGATGAAGGTGTACTATGCATATTAATTACTCTAAATTGGTGAAGACAGATTAATTTTGGAGAAGAAAAACTGCTACAAAATTCTGATATAGGTATACTGATGCAAACACCTATATTTCATAATGGAGTGATAAGTTTTAATTTGAAGAAATTCTATACCTTAAAATACTTGAGAACCACTTATCTGGGTCTTCCCTTCTCTTCATTTTATAGAAGAAGAACAAAGATTCAAAGAGGTTAAGAGATGGACTGAAATCACACCATGTAAACAATAGAACGCCAACCAGAACTCCAACCAAAACCCAGATCCTTGCCTCCAGGTTGTGGCTCTGTTCCTTTCCTACTGTGCATGACTCCAGTGGAATAGAACTGATACCTCCCTGCATTTCAAGAATGGATCTGCCACTTCTTTAAGGTATTGTTCAGCCTATCAAAAAATATCTTTTTCTCTCTCATGGCATTATGAGAAAATAGAAACTAAATCTTCTGTACTGAGTAATGAATAGCTTCAAGAAGGTTCTGTTAACTAATTGTTGTTACATTGTTAGAGAGAATGGTTCAAGATAATCTGTTTCAAAACCCAAATTACTGTTTTCAGCCAATGTCACCTAATATTTAATAGCTTGTGACCACCAAATTCTATTCAGCAGATCAAATACCATACAGTACATTTTGCAAACTAGAACTAGAATATAGTGGGGAGATACATTGCTCAAGTAAGACTTCAATCAGAGGGCGAGACGAACCATGAGAGACTATGGACTCCAAAAAACTGAGGGTTTTAGTGGGGACGCGGGTGGGGAGATGGGTTAGCCTGGTGATGCGCATTAAGGAGGGCATGTACTGCATGGAGCACTGGATGTTATATGCAAACAATGAATCATGGAACACTACATCAAAAACAAATGATGTGACTATCATAACATAACATAATAAAAATAAATTAATTAAAGAAAGATTAAAAAAGACTTCTATTGGTGCTATATTATTCCATGCTCTATGGCACGGAATTCTTGGGTCTTGGCTGTATATTTTCAGATTGCTGGAGCAGACCCAGAACTGTGTTTTGAGGAATTCTTTGCTCTGTCAATAGGACTTCCTTGACCCACCTGTATTTGTAGATAGGGAAGCCATCTCTTCAATAACAAGTCTTGATTAGGCTATTTAATTGCCATAGGAAC
Source organism: Eumetopias jubatus (assembly GCF_037043125.1). Lineage (NCBI taxonomy): Eukaryota > Metazoa > Chordata > Mammalia > Carnivora > Otariidae > Eumetopias > Eumetopias jubatus. The sequence goes on from NW_028274811.1 coordinate 116,036,196, forward strand.
CTGCTCAGCAGATTGTCAAAGAACACAGATTTGCCTTTAATCAGCAGGACACAATATCTACACTCTAAGTTCTATCTAAGGAATATAATTTTGAACTCTTTGCTATTTAATCCCTATCAAAATCTTGGTTTTGAGAAATTATAATCAAGGAGAATTGACTGAAAGCTATGCAAACCATCAAATGCTGTAGATGGTTTAAAAAATTTTGTATCAAGCCATCAGACTGTTACATATTTTTACCATGCAGTCTTAGCCTCTTCTAAAAATGTTTTCAGTGACATTGGGCATATGCCATTAACTTGCAGGGAAGAAAGGAAACTTACATAAAATTCTCAAAGGGACATTGCAGAGGAAGTGCTTCATTACATCTTAGAGTATCCTTCCAATGAAAATTTATGAGAATTCTTTTTATGACTTAGTGACAAGAAAGTCATCTGTTCCTGAGGGTTTGTTGTTGTTGTCGTCTTAATTCCTATGGATATCATGAATTTTTTTCACTGTTTTATTTCATTGTTTGCTTTGCTTTTATTTCTAGGAAGCACTGAATCAAATTTGCAGCCCAACTAGTACATATAGATGCGTTCACTAAATGCATTTTTTTTTAAAAAACATACTAATCAAACCTTTTTCCTTCCTCTATAGTTCCCTTCTGCATATTTTATCTTGTTTGTTTTTTGAGAAGTTGTCATGGATTTTTTTTGGAAAGTAATAGATCCATGTAAGTCAATACACATAAAATAATCAGATCTTAAGAAAGACTATATCCTGCTACTCAAGCTTATACAATGACATTTTATGTAAAAAAAACAATTTAATAATCAGCAATGGGAAGAAAATAGAAAATTTTCCAATAGGGAAACATATTTGGAAAGAAAAATCTAGAGCAGAAGAATTTTAGGTGGATATTTATGATAATTATTTTTAAAGGAGCCTAAAAGAATAGGACCTGCATGTTTCTCTGGGTCTCTGTGCTATCTCTTGTCCCAGTCATTGCCAAGACATATTATCTCTAATTTTCTTTTCATTTCCCCCATTCTCCTGCCTCTATTTCCACCAGCACTAGAACTATAATTAGAGAGAAATGCCTTTGTCCTCTTGTGGTAGGGAAGAATAGGTATTAGCAGATTTCAAGACATCATGTTGAAGGTATGTAAGATAAAGTGAAAAATGGTTAAATTGACTCCTTGGAAGAAGGGAAAAGGTAAAAAACAGGAAAGGGGGAAATGGGAAGGAGATGATTTGGAAAAATGTGAGATTTGACATTACCTGGGGGAAGAGGTAAGAAGGAAACTCCTGAAATATTTCCATTAGAAGACAGACACTTCACAGATCAAATTAGTTTTCTGGGCAATGAGCGTTGCACATCTCTACTCTGTTTTCCACTTGTAGTGCCTAATAAAGAATATCAATGTTAATTGTGGAAGTATATTTTTTCTGGATTTGAAGGGATGAGCTTTTTGCCCAGGGCCATGAGGATAGCCCAGAGAGAGAATGCTGGATGATGGGAGCCCAGAAATTTGGGTTAACGTAAGACCCTGGAATTTGTCAAAATCTCAGGGAACAATTTGGACTTCCAAAGTCCAGGACTGTGAGGGAAGGGAGAGACTTCTAGTCAAATTAACTGAAATCACTGAGTAACAAAAGATCCCACTGATACTTTGTTAGAACAAGTTGCTATACAAGTTACCATTTTGAGGATGGAAAGGGGTGCCATTAATAATATGCTATATAATAGCAGGTGTATATCAGTGCTGTTTCAGGCCAACTAGGATAAATGATTGCCCCAGATAAGGTCCCTAATAGTTTTTGATTTTTGAATAAAGATTTGAAAATGCACTTTTAGGAAATACCTATTTACATTAACTAGTTACAAAGAGTCTTGAATACACATGCTTTAAGTATTCAACTTGTGTTTGTGCTCATCATGATGTATTTTCCAGTCTTCCTCATTCTTTGCACCCCTTTCTCTCTTTGATCCTAGACCTGGCCATTCTCAACTGGCTTCTTTTTCTGTGATTCCGTAGACTGAGCCCACATCTCAGTTCTCAATTGCAAACCTTAACTGCAATGTACAGTGGTTTTGTCACCTTCTTCACTAAACTTTATTACCTATGGTTTACATTCGTATCACAATTTGTGGCACAAAAATATATTTAGTAATTGTCTATTAGATAATTGAATAAGTTGAAATATCTTTTTCTGTCAATGTCACATATTTTTTAGCCCATAATCTCTTGTGTCAACATGCCCTGAGGCAGCAGGCTGAGTCCTATACACTTGTATCATGAACCGTTTAGGCCCTTGGGTTAGACTGCCAGTTTGTAAGATAGGAAAAAAGCTGAGCAGTGTAATAGATAGAAACTGTTGTAAGTCAATTCCTGGGGGTCCCTAAGCCTAAGGGTTGATTGGTGAGATGCCAACCTCTCTCTCACTACCTGCAGGGAAAGCACTGCAGTTTCCTGATTCAGAGAATTACTGACTTTTGTTGGATTTTCTGATCTTATTAAATATGTTTTCTTCTAATGCACTGCCAACAAACCATAGATCTCTAAACATTTTGAGGTCTGTTATTTTTCATATTTTGAATGGCTGTGCAGTGACAAAGCTGTGCTATGGGAGGTGTGAGAGCTGACATAATAGACTCTAACAGCTCACTCAAAGTAGTGTTAAAGCCTGCCTCCTACAATAAATTCATATTCCATTTAGAGTGGGTCTGAATGTTTTTTCCCTTGATGCTTCAAAGACTAAGAATGTCTACATTATGTATTACTATCTGTTTTTTACGAGATTTGTTGCTATATTAATGTTTGAAATGCTTTCTGAAGACAGTATCTTCCAATTTTTGTAACTTTTAATAAGTGTTCTTCCACAATTAACTTCAGTAATTATGAGGAAAATGGCATTACACATTTCTCATAGGTATATGCAACCCAGAAAATAAAAGTTAGGATACTTCTCCTGAGGTTATATTTGTTGATGTTTGAGGTAATATGAATGAACTCTTTCTGGATCCTGTTCTGTTTTACAGACCTTACAATTTCTGGATCTTATGTGCCATCCTGATATTACCTTTCATCTCCTGCCCATCTTCCCTCTTCTAAAACATCATGCACAACAGATATAACCGGCAATCATGGTATTGTTGCTACTATTATTGCCTGTCTTCCAACCCCCCTCTTATGTAATAATAGCCCAATTTTGGCTTGGGATACTGAATGTCTCCTAGGAACAGCCACCTGTTTTGAGGAGTGCCCACTCTGCTCCAAGTTACAGCTTTGGGTCTAAGTGACGGAACTCAGTTGACAAATCCCATTCTTCCGGCCAGTTCAAAGGCTGGCAACAACCCAATCAGAGTTCATGAGATAAAAGGAAATATTTACTGATGTTCTGGAACACAGTGTTTTCCCTCTTCCCACGGTTGATATGGTGAGAGGATGCATGGTTTGGAGCTGGTATGTCACCTGTTATCACCAGAGCAGAGCCCCAAACTACTGCGAGGACTCTTTGGAGAGTCTGAGGATGAAGTGAATACCATGGAAAGCAGAGCAAAGAAAAAGAGAAGAACCGAGTTTTCGTGATCTTGGAACTGCTGGATCAAGCCTCTTGTGGATTGAGAACTACCTTTGGATTTTCAGTTACATGAGCCAATTATTACCTATTACAGTTCTAAGCTAGTTTGGGAATTTCTACACCTTGGAACTAAAAACAAAAAAAATCTTATAGGTAAAGATTTCTGAAAGCATCAGAAATGCTTTGATTTCTTATAATTTTCTGATTTGGAAAATGATGGTTGAGAATGGGTGGAAATTGGGATAGGGAGTTAGAATGTTTGGTCTCAGAGGGAACACTGACTACACCACCATTTTGGGGAATGGGTAGGAGTTAACCACTTTTAAGCTGACTCCTTTTCCTACTAAAGACCCTTAGAATTGAGGAAAGATCTATCATGGCTATGGTAGGTGGGGTTGAGATATTGATTATAAAATGTCTGTAAGACCCACTATGGATCATGGCTTACTTCTTATAGAGATATGATACAGTTTATTATGATGCTTTATAATTTTGAACCCCAAATGACATATTTCTTAAAATCTTTACTGAAAAACATAGGTAACATATAATCCTTGTTACATTGTTACTTGTGGCAATTTTTTTTTGCAATATCTCATTCATGTATTTACCTCCTTAATCTTCCTCATTGAGTGTTCATTTTCTTAGACTTATGTTTTTCTCCTTCCTTTTTCTTTTTATTCTGTTTAATTTACCAGACAATAGTGCCCATGGATGGCAGCCACAGGTATTACCTAGTGTTACTATTAGTATTGGGCAAGAAATTTCATTGTATATTAATTTCATAGTAATTTCTTTTTTATTTACAAGAAACATGTTTTTGGTGGTTCATGTTCTCATATCTAAGTTCGATATGAACACAGCCTTAGACTTATCTTTCATAATGATTCAAATAGATTTAAAAATTATAGAGCTCATTGACATTGATATAAATATGAATTTTACTTTTAAAAGTAAACAATAAGAGCTCTAGAACACAACTTTTCCAGGGAACCAACTCAAATGCAAAAAAAAAAAAAAAGAATTACCAAGGAGTATGAAATTAGAGTAAGAACAATTTTCTGACTATCCAATACAAGTTTTTGTGTGGCAAATTGCCACAAAATAGAAATTGGTTAAGTAACAGTTACAGTATAGTTGACTCTTTTCCCAGAGTAGAGTTTCATCTGCATTTTGGACTTAATATCTGGATATTATAAGTACCCTTTTTATTTGCAAGATAATATTTTTTTCAAAGTAATTTCAACATTTTTTTTATTTGATCCTAATAACTGTTATAGTGTTAAGGTGTTAAGGTAAGGTAGTAAGATAATTGAAGCAGAGAGGGTAAATAATGTGTGAAACAACAATTACTGTTCTTTCCTTTTTTTCTTTATTCTGTATACTTGTTTAGCAAGCTTCTTAGCCTTCCTGTGGCTCAAGGTCTCTAACTGTAAAATCTTCACTATAACATTACCTACTTCATTAATGTATTTTCTATAATATTCATTTGATCATTTATAATTGAAAATTTGAGACCATGTAAATGGCCAAAATAGAGGAATAGGTAAACAAATTTTGGTACATACATGTGATGCAGTAGATAACCTTTAAAATCATTTTTTAAAAAATAATGGATTAATATTATGATATAAGATTAAGTGTAATACAAAGCAGGAAACACAATGAAATATATAGCATTAGCCAAACATATATAATATTTTATACACTTGGGAAAATTATTCAAAATAAGTAAATATTTCAAAATAGTATCAGAGATTATCTTTTTAAGGAGGGATTCATTTCTTAGTTCAGACTGCTAAAACTAAAATACCACACACAGAGTGACTTAAACAACAGAAATTTTTCCTCACAGCTCTGGAAAAGCCAAGATCAAGGTGCCCGTCCATTTGGTTCCTGGCAAAAGCTCTCTTCTTGGTTTGCAGAAGAATGCTTTCCTGTTGTATCCTCATATATTGGAGAAAGAGAGAGCTCTAGTTTATTTCTTTCTTATAAGGACACCAATACCATCATGGGGGGCTCTACCTTCATGACCTCATCTTAACTTATTTAGCTCCCAAAGGCCCCATCTCCTAACACCATCTCATCTGCTTTCAACATATGATTTTTTTGGGGAAGGCAACTATGCAACCCATCACAGTTACATTTTGGGGATATTTTTATACACACTTCACACCTTTTTTCTGTATTAAGTCCAGCTACCTGTATAGAAAATGTATTGCAGTAGTTTTTCTAATAGCAAAAGAACAGATGAATAGATAAAGAAGATGTGGTCCATATATACAATGGAATATTACTCAGCCATCAGAAAGGAAGAATACCCAACTTTTACATCAACATGGATGGGACTGGAGGAGATTATGCTAAGTGAAATAAGTAGAGAAAGTCAATTATCATATGGTTTCACTTATTTGTGGAACATAAGGAATAGCTTGGAGGACATTAGGAGAAGGAAGGGAAAAAGGAAGGGGGGGAAATCGGAGGGAGAGAGATGAACCATGAGAGACTATGGAGTCTGAGAAACAAACAGCATTTTAGAGGGGAGGGGGCTGGGGGGATGGGTTAGCCCAGTGATGGGTATTAAGGAGGGCATGTACTGCATGGAGCACTGGGTGTTATACGAAAACAATGGATCATGGATTACCATATCAAAAACTAATGATGTATTGTATGGTGACTAACATAATAAAATTAAAAAAAAAGAACAGGAAGAGGCTAAATCTCCATCAAAAGGGAAATACCTAACTGTAGTATGGAACAGTCTTATCAGAAAATACTAGTCTATTGTTAAGAAGAATGGAAAGGTATCCAAGACCATGTATGGAAGTGTTGAATCACTATATTGTACACCCAAAACTAATATAACACTGTATGTTAACTAATTGGAATTAAAATTAAAAACTTAAAAAAAAGTAGAAAAAGATGTCCAAGATTTACTTGGTTTAAAAAACAAGTACCACGTGATTCCCGAGGTCGGGCAGTCCATAAGGATTGGTCTGAATTCTGAATTTGTGGATTTACTCACTTAAAATTATTCTCACTTTTACTACCCAAGCAACAACTGAGCACTATGGAGGATGCACCAGAGATTGAGCATATCAGTGAATCTGCTCTTAAGTTCCTAATAGAAGCTTACACAAACCCTGGAGATCCCCCAAATTTATGGGAAATGGGGAATCTCATAGGATAGGAAATGAATGATGAAGATGGTAGGTGGGAGCATAAGACACAAAGACCCACCCACTTACTCTACAAGCAACTTTTGCTGGCCTCTGTCATCTCTATTTTGTTACAGGGCTTAATCTAGTTTTAGTGTACCAGACCTAGGAACAGTTTATCCAGTATCATTTATTTGGGAGAAAAGTTGCATACAAATGCAAAGCAAGGTACATATTCAATTGTTCACAGTAATTACCTCTGGGAGGAAAACCCAGTTGAGAGACTGTATGGGGGATTTGATCATTTCCTGTATATACTTCTAAATTTGATTTTTTTTTCAAAATTCATCTCCTGGTTGGGTAATAAAGAAAACAGTAATACTTATTAGACAATGATTATGTAGGTCTTACCTGTTTTAGTATAAAAGTGAATAAATTATAGTTTAATAACTTTTATGATATATATAATAGAATAATATTGAGTCAAAGAAACTTGACAAATGAGTTTGTCAGCATGGTCTCCAATAACTTAATAAGGACAAGTAACCAGTACTATAGTCAATTCAAGGACTGTTACATGCCACTTGAACAGATTCCACCTACCTATCCTTAATCTGTTTTCCTGTGAATAAGTCTTTGTCCATGACCCTAAATATGTTTTAGCGAGAAGTATCAGTAGAGTGTATTGGACAAGATGTGGACTAAATGTGGCATTTATTTATCATTTTCTAAGCAGCTGATATATTTTAGTCATCAGGAAATACAGGGATGCATAATAAGCAGCCTATGCCCTCAGGGAGCTTGTTGTTGGGCAGGTAAGGCAGGCCATTGCATGGAGTATTGGCATAGGATTCAAGGGTGAGGCTCTGGAGTCAGACTGGGTTAGGAGCTGCTGTGTGATCTAGGAGGAATGACCTAATCTCACCTCCGCTCAGTTTCTTCATCTGTAACATAGGACAATCATGGTGTCTCCTTCTTCAGGCTACTGTATGGACCAACTGAGATAACACATATAAAGGTTAACTTATTACAGTTATATTTAAGTAGATAATTTTATTTTTTTAAAAGATTTTATTTATTTGACAGAGAGAGAGAGAGAGACAGTGAGAGAGAGAACACAAGTAGGGGGAGTGGGAGAGGGAGAAGCCGGTTTCCTGTGGAGCAGGGAACTGGATGAGGGGCTCAATCCCAGAACCCCAGGATCATGAACTGAGCCAAAGGCAGATGCTGAACAACTGAGCCACCCAGGGACCCCAAAGTAGGTAATTTTAATATATTGTTTTTTTTAAAGATTTTATTTATTTGAGAGAAAGAATGAGAGAGAGTATGAAGGGGGGAGGGTCAGAGGGAGAAGCAGACTCCCTGCTGAGCAGGGAGCCTGATGCAGGACTCGATTCCAGGATTCCAGGATCATGACCTGAGCTGAAGGCAGTTGCTTAACCAACTGAGCCACCCAGGCGCCCCTTTAATATATTGTGACAAGCAATAGCAGTCAGCAAAAATGATGTTTTGGTAGCTGTGATGATGTACTCCAGTGAAAATTCTCATGTACCATCAGTATCTTCTGTACGCCTGGTTCATAATATGAGCACATGGATCCTGAAGTAGGATGTTGGCACTGTCTTTATTGGTTTGAGAAGTTCCATTAGTAAGGTCTCTGCCTTTTAGGAGCAGTCTGGCAGACTGTGCTTGTTCAGTCTGTTCACTGTTCACTCTTATGCTCACAGAACACTGTTTCATGACCCACTAAGAGATCTCAGTCTGATGTCAACTAGGCAGTATGTGGGAGATGTGAATCCCTTTCCATTGTATACTTCCAAGAAAGGGCACAGTGCTTGTGAGCTGGAGTCCAGATCTGGTTCCAGTATGTCCAGGTGTGTGGACCAGCCCACTGCTCTGTCTTTTGTTCTTGCTCTGTCTTCAGTGTTCTTTTCTCAGAATTGGTTGCAGGCTTTTCTCTTCTGCTGGACAGAGTACTAGAGTCCATTAATACACTATAGCTGGAGACTGTTACAAAGGGAGTGGGAGGTGGCCAAGCAGATTCCATTTTCCTGTCACATAGGAGAAAACTGCACTGAGGTGTTTCAAAGGGATTGGGACTTAGAATAAAGGTGGTCCTCTTGACCCTTGCAAGCTGTTTAAGAAGTGGTGAAATTGTTTTTCTGAGAAGTTAATTGTTATGACTCTTGCAGTTAAAAAATGCTTTTAATGATGCCTCAAGGCACTAAATGATTTAAGGGTAGATTTTATGCAAAACCACTTTTTCTGCTCAACTAACTCATAGGTTCTAAATGGCTCATGAGTATCTTTTAAATCCCTATTATGATAAATGAGACCAAATGGCATGTTTTGCTATACTGTCTAAATTGGTCACATTTTTCTACATATTGCCTGACTCCTCTAATATTGTAAAATAGGTTAGGAGATGAATGCTCCAGAATTCAGCCTCTTGCTTGATAGTACACTTCTCTCTTAAAGAAAGAGGAAACTCAGGAAAAAGTTAGTTGGATTTGTGACAAATATTCCTGCCTTCATTGTAAAGACTCTTTTCACTTCTCTTTACTTTTTGATCTTTATGCTTATCATAGACAGAAATCTTCTGGGTCCCTAAATATCTTAAGGCCACAGGTGAAGGGGGAGCCTGAAAAGTCAGTGCCTGCCATAAGCCCATGTTGCTTAATTAAATTGATCTTGGTGTTCAAAATAGATATCACTGGTTCCTAGGGACTCTCTCTGGAATGTCATCAGAACTAAAAAAAAAAAAAAGACTCCACCTGTTGAAGGAGGGAGAATGTCAGTGGGGCGGAAGCCTGTATATTGTCTATGTGACTCATCACAGACTGTACACTGTAAATATTCAGAGTGTGAAAGCAGGGCAATCAAATTCTGTGAGCCTCAATTTTCTTCTCTGTACAATAGGTCAAACCTGTTATACCAATTTGTTTGGCTTTCATGTAATTTATCAGTTGTAGGCTTATTTAATTAGATCAAAGTGTTTTACCTAGGATAGGTTCATAAAGGAAGAGGAAACTCATTAATAACCCTCTGTAGTAGGCGGAATACTCTCCCCTGACAAAGACATACAAACACTAATCTCTGGGAAAGTGAATATGTGCAGACCTGAAAATAAGGAGATTATCCTGGATTATCCAAGTGGGTTCAATTTCATCACATGAACCTTTAAAGGCAAAGAACTTTCCCTGACTAGAAAAAGAGGAAGGGGGAAAAATGCAGCAGAAGGGGTAGAGATGTGAAACAAGAGAGAAACTCACCCTGTTGTTGCTGAAGGGAGGTCACATGGAACACCTGAGTAGGAACACAGGCAGCCTGTAGAAGCAAAGACCTGTCCCTGCTGACAGCCAGCAAGGAAATGGGGACCTCAGTCTTAACGACGACAAGGAGCTGAATTTGTTCAATGACCTGAAAGAGCTTAGAAGGAAATTTTTCTCTAGAGTCTCCAGAAAGAAACCTTGATCTTGCCCTTGTAAGACTCTAAGCAGAACCCCCCACTGAGCCACACTGTGCCCAGACTTTTGATCTATGTAACTGTGAAATAATTAATGGGTATTGGTTTAAGACACTAGATTTGGGATAATCTGTTACAGTAGTGATAGGAAATTTGTATAATTTGATTGCTGGAAGAAAACAAACTTGAAGGAAGTAATAAAGTATACAGCTCCTATACCAATCTTCCTCACCCTCCCAAGTCCTCAGAGGCTGAAGACTTTAGAAGGGGACATGTGCTGGAAAAGGGAGGGCCCCTGGAAGGAGGTCTCTGCACACGGTATTCTACCAACTGGGTTGGCAGTGCATTACCTCATGGTAAAGGCAACTTAGCAGTGTCATTTGCTTAGGAAAGAGGAGGCCCTGAAGTTGAATTTTGCTGGGCAGTGGTTGGTTCCTATGTGCATAGGTGAAACCAAGGATTTCAAGCTCTACTGCAGGGTTTGAGGGGCAGCTGAAAGCCAACATGGGGCTCATTGTCACAGGAAACTTTTTGGAGCCCTAAACAAACAGAGCAGAGATTATGAGCTGTCATAGTTGTGGAATTCAGATGGAAATGCAAATAAAGCAGGCAGCATTGCTTTGGAGGCTAGAGGGACAGAGTGCCAGAGGGCAGTGCTCAGAGCAGACTACCTTCCTTATTCTCTCTGTTGTGAGGTGGTAGGAAACACACACTTCCTTCTCTTTGGCATATACATTCAGATGTAATTTTGTAGAGGAGCCAGAGAGATGGAGAGAAGACTGAGAAAAGTCTTTACTATTCTAAAGGAACCATTTAAGTAATCAGATCACAATTAAGTTAAAAACCTGACAGAAGTTGTTTCTATTCTGCTACCAATAACTCAGGGCTCGGGAGGAAAGACAAATTAATTAAAAACAAAATAATTTTATTTTCTCATTATGATGGGATAATTTTATGTGTTAACTTGATTGATTTAAAGGATGGCCCAATATCTGGTAAAATACTGTTTCTGGGTATGTCCATGAAGATGTTCTGGAAGAGATTAGCATTTGAATCAATAGACTGAAGAAAGAAGATCACCTTCAACAATGCAGGTGGGCTTTATCCAATTGTTGAGAACCTGAGTAGAACAAAAAGGTGGAGGGATACCTGGGTGGCTCAATCGTTAAGCGTCTGCCTTCGGCTCAGGTCATGATCCCAGAGTCCTGGGATTGAGCCCTGTGTTGGGCTCCCTGCCCAGTGGGAAGCCTGCTTCTCCCTCTCCCACTCCCCCTGTTTGTGTTCCCTCTCTCACTGTCTCTCTCTCTCTGTCAAGTGAATAAATAAAATCTTAAAACAAAAAAAAGGCAGAGGAAGGGAGAATTTACTGAGGTGGGGCATCCATCCCTTCCTGTTTTTGGACATCAGTGCCCCTGGTTCTCAGCTTTTGGATTCAAGTCAGAATTAACACCATTAGCCCCTTGATTCTTAGGCCTTTGGACTTGGACTGCATCATACCACTGGCTTTCCTAGTTCTTTAGCTTGCAGACAACAGATTATGGGACTTTTTGGGCTCCATTATCTCATGAGATAATTTCTATAAAAATCTCCTCATATAAATATATCTATATATAAATCCTACTGGTTCTGTCTCTCTGGAGAACCCTGACTAATATATTCATGTTGTGCTAATTTTACTTTTTACCATGCTACTGTATAAGCCTTCACACTCCATAAAAGTGTCAGCTCTCAGAGGTCAGGGCCTAGCATCTTCTATCCGTTGTATCCTTCACTGTTCTTGTTTTTCGGAGCAAACAGTGATTTGATGCAGATAACTGGCCTGTCCCTGCCAGTTTAAAATGCCAGCATTTGTTCAGATTGGTCAATCCCCATACTGCTCCAGTTGTTAAATATTCTTTTTAAAGATTTTATTTATTTATTTGAGAGAGAGAGAGAATGAGAGGTAGAAAGCACGAGAGGGAAGAGGGTCAGAGGGAGAAGCAGACTCCCTGCCGAGCAGGAAGCCCGATGTGGGACTCGATCCCGGGACTCCAGGACCATGACCTGAGCTGAAGGCAGTCGCTTAACCAACTGAGCCACCCAGGTGCCCCAGTTGTTAAATATTTTAATATGTCAATATAATCTTTTTTATTATGATAATTTTAAATATACAGAATGTTTAAAGAATAATACATTGTACATCTATACACCCACTAACTAGATTCTGTAGTTACTGCTATATTTGCTTTATCACACATATATCCATCATCCCTCCAGCCATCCATCAATTCACCTTATTTTTTGATGTTCTTAAAAGTTTCAGACTTCACCCTTAAGTACTTCTGCACATACACCATTATTTAAGATGGGGGCTGAACATATATTTTGTATTTGTAGACACACAGAGTAATTAAAATTAACACAGTGATAGCTTGACCAATGGAAGGATACTGTGAACAGCTGATATTTGAGTGAGGAATTGATAGACCAAGATGAATTTTTGATTACAACAGCAAATACAGATTCTCTTTATTATCTTTCTTATCAGCAAAGTTTATTTCAAATTAATAGGAGAGAAAGTCTGGTACATTCCAGGAGTCTGAAGTCTCAAGATAAAGGCTGATTGTAATGGAAACTCTCTAGATTGTGATGAATCATGTAGCTTTCCCAGCAAAGGTTAAAGGAATATTGATGAAGTCAGAAACCCCTTCAGTGGTTTTAAAACTCTCAGTTTTTTGACCTATGCTATCAAGTTATGAGACTAATATTTTCTCCACCAGTTGAAGAACAAGCTACACAAATCATTAAAATAGTACACTTAGACAACTGTCTTACTTCATCATAACCTTTGTGCTAAGTCTTTTGGTTCTAACTATTGCTACCATCTGGAAAACTTTGTAACTTATATAATGTGTGCACCATTTTAAGTATTATCCAATGTTCACACAAAAGGAGGGGAAACATTGTTCCTTTGATGATAACTTGGTAAGTTCTTGAAAAACTAATTATATTGCATCCAGTTATTCCAACATGTTGCATTTTCACTGCCCTCCTTCCATCTCCCCCAACCTCTTTTCTCATGTTGGGGAGGAAATGGCCTTCATTTTGAATTATTTGATTATTATTGATTATGGAATTGTTTTTACTTTTCTTCTGCTTTGGTATGCAAAATCTCAAAAGTAACTGAGGGAGTTGAAAGAGTTTGAAAAACTTGCTATTAGCAAGATTAGCAAGGAACAGGTAAAAATTGATTGGATTTGGTTTTCATCTATGAAATTTTATCCCTGGTAAGCTTGAGGTTTTGCATTGCAAACAGATCAATCCAGTCTGATCTTTCAAAGTCTGCAAAGGCTTAAATGGGCTTTGGTATAGAGTCTGCCCAAAGGACATGGATTTTGTCTTTTACAATACAGAAGTGATCCAATCTCAAATTAAGATAAAGGTAAGTATATACTGCAAGGTGTATTTTCTGAAGCATTTTAGGGACCCTTCTACTCTTGTGGCAATCTTCAACAAAAGATGGGAAGAGGCTCAGGTTGATGAGCAAACTGTATGAGGAAGGAAAGGCTAAATTCTTATTGCTACCTAGCCCCAAATTGTCATTTCTAGAGCACTATCAAAGTCTTCATGGATAGAATTTTGTTGACACAGATATTCTAGAGTCACATAATTCCTGGCACATAGGAAGTAATTCATACATGGGCCTGGTACTTGCTGATTGAAATTGCACAATTTAGTAGCTAAAGCAGTGAGCAGAGGATCATAATCAAAGTCCCTGCTCACACTAGAAGTCTAGGTTCTAAAGAATCCTTCCACAGAAAAATGCCTGACAATTGATACGGATGTATCTTCATCTGGGGATATTTTATGCCACAGATTGCAAATTTCAAATTTTTAGAGGACAGGTTTGTGCTTAAGAGCCTGAAACAGGCTTAGTGTGGGAAAAATAGCACAAGTATAGAAATGATTTTCAGCCACAGCCTCCGGGAGAGAAGAGGGAGTGGTGGCGACTGTGGCAAACTAAAAATCCATGCCCTGTCTAAACTGGGCAGCTGCATTCAGCTCGTTGTTTAATAAACATATGAGAGTTTATTATTTTCGTGTTTATTTCTTCCATTTGCCCATGTATGGCATAACTAAGCTACTACCATAACTCACAATATGGAGTAACTTCAGTTTCATTTTAGGTTACTATGTAACAGACATCAAGATACCAAAGTGTTGCAAGACAAGAACCCCTTCTACCTACCACCCACATATGCAGAGTTTACAAAGGGAATGGAGAGAGATTCTGTTCCATAACTCTTAGACTCTTAGCAAGATCAAAAGTTTTTCAAAGGGAGGCCAGACAGAGGATTTTGTGAAAAGGGATACTAGTAAGTATATATGTGTGTGTGTGTGTGTGTGTGTGTGTGTGTGTGTATATATATATTTGGTGAGAGCAGTTGTGGTATTGTGAGACTCCTGACCCATCTTTGGTAATGGGTAGGGTGTAGTTATACTAACTCTGACCTTAGAGAGAAGGGCTTTGAGGGGCCTTCTGAAAACTGGGAAACGCAGAGGATGATGTCTTCCTGGGGAAATTCAAAAGCAAGGGAAGGGTTGACTTAGCTACTTTGTTGGAAAGAACCAGGACAGTCACTTGGTGTAGTATTGAGAATAGTCTAAGAGTTTGTTGGGTAAAAGAATGCATGGGTGTTCCCCAAGCAGATGTGGGCCATACTACATAGACAACCAGAAAGAAATCAACTTGGACTCTCTTCCATAAAGTCTGCAATAGGCATGGAAGTTTCCGCATAAGGAGGCTGGATTTCCTGGATGCCCAGGATCTAAGGATCTTAGTCAAAGGGAATGGAAGAGAGTTTTAACAGGGAACCTCCAAGAAGACTTGAAAGCTCACCATTACATTTGCTTAACTCTACATATCTTCCAATCTGGAAAGAAAGAATTTATCAAGCCCAGTATGTATGACCTGTGCTATCCTTATCTCTCCAAAATTTCCCACTTTTCATCCTTGAAGGAGTACAAAAGTAGTGGGAAGCAAGGGTAAGATAGCAAGCAGGGAGATGAGAGAAGAAGGCAACCAGGAATCCCCTTCACACTTCAAGTTCCAACCTTCAGGAGAAGAGAAGGTTCAAGCTGAGGTTAGGTTTTTTTATTTTTGCAGAGAGAAGAAAAATCTAATTTCTGACTTGAGTTTATTTGCCACCTAAATCAATTATAGGATTGTCTATTACCTAAGAGTGAATAGAAAATTTACAGATCTTTTGTTTTCTTACAGGGACAGAGGAAAGTTTAAAGAAATGATTAGAGAAAGAGTTAGAGGCATTTTGATGACAGTTCCACAGCATACTTATTTAACATACTAGTTACACTCATTATTGAAATACTTTCTACAGATAGAATTCTGGGATTTGAATTATAATTTTGTCAGTTCATTTTCTTTAATTTTCCTTGCAACATTCAATTAAAGTTCTGTGAGAGATAATCAGATCATAACTAAAAATGCAGTAATTCCATGAAAAACATAACTTGACACAAAGCATTTTAGTATTCTGGCAATATATATTTCCAAATGAGTCATAAAATATATGCTAAAATGTAAAGAACTCAAGTTCTTTCTGTTCTATGTTATTTATGAGGCCAGAAGAACCACTGTCAATGAGGAATTGCAGAGTAATGAGGAGATCCACCATGTTCTTTTGTCTACTGAGGCACTATCCTGCTTTTGCAAATATCAGCCATACCTGTTTAGGAAGGAGGTCGTTCTCTCATTTAGGACATCCCAATTATTTTCATTTGCTGGTGTATTTGTAAATCTTTAATTTTTATTAATGCATTTGTTCCTGAGTCTGCAGGAGTTGTCATTTCTTCTTTTAAAAAATGAGTTATTCCCAGGCACCTGGGTGGCTCAGATGGTTGAGCGTCTGCCTTCGGCTCGGGTCATGGTCTCAGGGTCCTGGGATCGAGTCCCGCATCGGGCTCCCTGCTCCTTGGGAGCCTGCTTCTCCCTCTGCTTCTCTCTCTCTCTCTCTGTCTCTCATGAATAAATAAATAAATCTTTAAAAAAAATGAGTTATTCCCATCAAAGCATTTTCCTCTTTGTTTTAGTACAGTGAATTCTTGGCAAAGTTCAGATCATGAAAAGAGAAATAGTTTATTCAAATTCAAGTATTTTTAACTAGTGGTCTACCTCCTGAGTATGAAACTAGCAGTGCATGACATCCCTTGCCCATTTGAACAGCACTGATGACCTGCACTCTTCTTTCACTACCTTGTGATCAACATGATAAAGGAATCAGACTTCTGTACTTCAAAGTTAGTATAAAAGCTAGGACTGATCATACTTCCTACAATAATTTTTTCCCTCTTTTTAGTTTTTCTAGTGCATTTTTTTAGCAGAACTGATTATAGAAGTTTAATATCAGATGTAAGAGATATCTGTAAGGTAAATAAACTATGTAGAAACATGCAATTCTGTTTTTTCAAAATAAAAGTGCTATTTTTTATTAATGTCTTTAATTCACCACTAAACTTGAGCTGTAGAGAGTGGGATGCTGCAAGTTAGCTCCTTATCTACAGAAAAATATCAATTCCAAGCTGATTACAGAAGCTTCCAATTTAGGTCCTGTGAATACATTTATAAATTGTCATATTTATTGAATGAACATAATTTAATATGATAATTCAAAGAGAACTAGTTGAAAAGAAACTATTATAGTAATTAACTGGGAAGCTCATTTTAATAAAAGTTTAAAAAGTTAAAGAATGAAGGGGGGGAAATCGGAGGGGGAGACGAACCATGAGAGACTATGGACTCTGAGAAATAAACTGAGGGTCCTAGAGGGGAGGGGGTTGGGGGGATGGGTTAGCCTGGTGATGGGTATTAAAGAGTGCACGTTCTGCATATAGCACTGGGTGTTATATGCAAACAATGAATCATGAAACACTACATCAAAAACTAATGATGTAATGTATGGTGATTAACATAACATAATAATAAAAAAAAAGTTAATTTATCCTGATTTCATGAGAAGGTAATTCCTGTTTTTAAGAGTAGATAATTAATGTAAAAAGGCTTCCTCAAGCTTTTGCACATTTAGAAAAGATTGATAAGACAAAATTATTTGTTTTTATTGTAGTTGAAAGGAAAATTTGGTGCGTGCTTCTGGAATAATTTTGCAGATGTAGCTTGCTTTGAAATAATGAATTCAGCACATACATTTTGAAAACTAGGATTCATTATTGGGCTATAAACTGATGTAGCAAGATTTTAAAAATAAAACATACAAAAAATGCTTTAAAATTCTTCTCTCTGGCTTTAAGTAGGTTATGATGCCTGCATGAAGATTTTATTCTTGGTGCCTTACGAAAAATATTTTTCGTATATTTTTGTCTTTTACATTGTGGATTCTATCTTTAGAATTTTTAGTTAAAATACTTTATCTTTGTATCTTTATGATCTGGAAATTTGTTATTAAACTTGATTATTTAGAAGATTTTAGTGAAGGTATTACATACACTCTTGGAGACAACAGTTTAGTGAAAATGGCATGGCTACTTTTCTTGTTATGTGATAGTAACTGCATCCAAAAATTGTTAAAACTGTAGCTGTGTCTTAATTAACCCATAAAATTAAATATGATCTATGGACTTTAAATCATTTCTCTCATTGACATTATAGCTCAATATCTACTTGTTTCATTTTTGTTTCTTCACTTAATTATTAATATATTGCAATTCTCCAAGGTTTCCAAATGTAAAATTGTGATATTTTTGTCTAACCGCATTTCCTCATTTCCACACCAGGTAAGGCGTTTGTAGCTTTATCCCAAGCTTTGTGGAGGCTGCATCTATTGCTGTTTATCTTTGCTTTTTCTGCTGCATTTAGCATCAAGTTTTGTGTATAGTAGGTTCTCAATAAATGTAACTGAATGAGGGGAATTTAAATGCTTGTTTAAATTCATACATTAGGTTTTTGAGCCGGGAGTATTATTCAGATAGATCTTCACTGTTGATTTTATTAGTAATTATGTTAAGGTGTTGCCTAGCATATATATTCTTTTTTCCATCCATTCAACCAAAAAAGATTTAGTGGGTATTTCTTATGAGCTGGGAACTGTCCTAGAGTCTAATAATAGAGTGGTAAGCAAAAAAAAAAAAAAAAAAAAGGCATAGTCATTGTTGTGAGAAACTTAGTAATCTAGTGGGAAAAGATAGATATAAGTTATAATCGTAGGGGAAGATAATTTTTGAGCATTTATTTTGTGCCAGGCACTGTACTAAGTACTCTGTGTACATTATTTCATTTTACTCTTAAACATATTAGTCCTATCCATTTATTTAACAAATAGTTTTGATAATACATTTTGTGCTAGGCACTATTTTCTATAGTGTTATAGGAGAAAATGAAGCATAAAAGGGGATAATGGTAAGGAAAAGTGGTCTTTTTTCTTTTTTAAATAGAAGAACTGGGGAAGGTGTCTCTGAAGAGGTTATATACTAGTAGAAGCAAGAATGTCTTGAGTAGATTTAGAGGTAAAGTGTTCCAGAGAAGGAACAAGAAGTGCTACCATACTGAGGTGGGAATGAGCTTACTTAAGAAACTGAGAGACACATGTGAATCTCATGTGGAATCACTGGGGAGCAAGGTTTTGGAATATGGGGTGGAAAGAGTGGAGAAGTAGAAGGCTGAAGATACTAGCAAGGACCAGATAATGTGGGACTGATTAGATGATAACAAGAAGTTTGGATTTTATTCTAAATATGATAGGAAGCCCTTAGAGAACTTTGATCTGGGGAGTATTATGATCTCATCTATATTTTCAAAAGTTTTTTCTAGCTATCCTGAGATAACTCCCCTTTCCAATATATCACATATGTCTTAGTTTGTTCAGACTTCATTTCTTCACCTCATTTTTTTTTCTTTTCTTTCCCTTATTTATGTTAAAGAGATATATGAACATATTTTTAAACTGAAAAGGATTCACTGATTTCATGTGGTATTCAGTTAAGCTATCTCAGAAGAAAAATTTTCATTTTGTTTTGAAAAGTCTTCAGATATGAAATGAAACAATTACCTGCCACTCTGATGCCAAAGATACATTTTGTTTTCTATTTTAAGAGACTGTGTCAAAGATCCCTGGTTCCAAATAGTATTAGTGTCATCGTTCATAAAAATCAATTGGAAACTCATTCTTTGCCTGCCTAGAGAGACTGAGCTTTTCTAAGTCACCATGAGTTTTCAGATTTCCTCCAGCCATGTGGCAGGAACAGTGAGCCAGAAGCAGAATTCCAAAGCCAAACATTTGTCCAGAAGTGGTCACAGGAGCTAGAGTCTTACTTTGAGAAGAACTGAAGAGAAAGTAGAAAGGAAAATAATGACAAAGTGTTCAGAGGAAATGAAGCAGGTGTCAATTAGAGGGCAGCCAGAAGGGGGAAGTGGGCAGAGCCCAAGAAGAGAGCAAAATGAGACAGGAAGCAGGCTAAATGCTGACAGCAAGTATTGAAAAATAAATGTGTAGCTCAAAGAGGATTTTCTTTTCCTGAAAAGTTGAAAATCAAAGCCATGAAACATTTAATAGTTGGAAATGGAAACACTAAGGTCTTGAACAAAAAGGTAAGTTTACTGACAAAAGATTTCATTATAAACTTGAAGGAACTGAGTGATCAACAGGTAAATGTACAAGGAAATCATAATAAAACTGGTCAGAATATTTTCAAAAGTAAAATTGAGATTTTGAGAAGGGTTTTATTCATAAATGGAGACAGTTTCCACTAATTACACTTCAATTTTGATACTTCATCTGTTTTGAGTATTTGTTTCACCTTGTATTCTTCAAAGGTGAATTTAAATCCACTTTTCCAATGCAAAATACCCTCATTTGTTTAATGTGTTCTTATCTCTTTGAATCCTATAAGCTCTGATTCAATTAGGTAGATGGTGACTCCTGGGTTGCCTTCAGATTTATGGAGACATATTTATCATTTTTAAAACAAATCAGATAAGGAAAGGTCTGCTCAATGAAATACAATAATTTATCATTTTTAGGAGAGGGAAATTTGTTTGCTATTTTATCACTGCTGTGAATCCAAATTATCTTACAGGTGTTTTAGAGATCTGTCTAGATCTGATAAGTTCTTCCTATTTAGAGTAAACTGGTTCTATCTTCTCGGAGAGGGTAACTGGGCCATATGCCCTGACTGTTCACAGAAACCAGTAAACCCGGGAATATGAACATGAAATACAATGGGCTGTTGAATTTAGAAAAAGTAGAAGTGTCCTCAGAAGCAGATTGTTTCCTCACAAGCAGCTGATCATTCATTATTATTTTAGACCTTTGAGCTAATCATAAAGGAAGCTATTAGCAGGTAATGGATTAAATAAGGTAGCTCATATTTGTAAAAATTTCTTTAATATGAAAGAATAAAAATAGTTCCTAGACCAACTTTTGTCAAATCTTTATATTACACATGAAATGCTCTTAAAAGGGTCTGAAGGCCATAAACTTTCTTTTGATTAAATGTGAAAGACTCAGGATTGCTATTCTCTTCATTGAAAGCACACTTTTAGATCTAAAGACAAAAAAAAAATTAAAGCTGAAAAGATGTGGCTGATGAAGAAACTAAAGCTCTGGAAGGATAAATGGCTTGTCTGAAGTTTAGTTGGTATACTCTGGAATGAAAACTTGGGTCTTCTGAAACATTATTTGTGTTGTGGATTGATCCTTGATCATCTTTTTCTCTTTTTGTTCTTACCTTAGCATACTGAACCTAGTGTCATCATTGTCTCCTTGCCATGCCAATATGAAAACAAGCTTTCAGTGTTACATGGAAAGAACAATAGCAAGTGTCAGGGAAGTGATGTATAAGGAAATTAGAGAGCTCTGCAGATTGGTTGATGTTATTAAAATATTTTAAAAGAACGAAAGAGTGTGATAGATATCTAGCAAAAAAAAATGTTTGTCCCTTTCAAATAGAAAAAGGTCTCCTTTCCCCTCAAATATCTGCAATGAGCAGCAATTAAAAAATAACTGACAGGTAATTATTGGCAATATCAATAACTGAACATTTAAGTATCTTTTTTGTATTCATTTTTCAGGATTCTAAATAACCATGCATAGTAATTCACTCTTAAGTCAGTCCTGTTCCCTCTTTATGTGAACATTTATTTCCAGATAGTAACATTACAGTTGTCTGCTTGTGCTTCTCAGATATAACTGTGTCATTGAAGGCTCCCTTCAGAAGGCTAAACTAAGCCAAGCCAAGCCGTCATGGCCCATCTGGGAATGGTAAGAAAGAGGACAATGCTACAACACACCAAAGTTGCTGAAAGAAGCCAGAACAGTAGCAGCTTGAAGGATTTTGCCCAGAGCATAGCATGTGCTCTGTGTTTAGTTTCACAGCTCATTATTGGACAGACACCCCCTGATTGTGAGCAATTTTTGTTCCTTGAGGCCTGCTGATACGGGCTATGGTTCCATCATTGATTTGAGCATAATCTGCGTGTTGCATCTTTATTGGATTGCCATGATTCATTTAAAAGGAAATGTTTTTGATCCTTGCTGACTGGCTTTCATGGTGAGGTGAAGTGGGTAGGGGGTTGGTGAGCAGCCTAGAAAAGAAAGCGCTTTCAATGTTGCTCTTGGGTTTATGGCTGGAAGGGAGGACAGCTAAAACACATTAGTCCTTTTGCTATTCAGAGGTTTGACTGCTTTAGCTAGGGGGTCCAGATTCATGATCCATTTTCTGTTTCCTGTCCAGCATCTATTTGATGCAATATGCTCCATGTCTCTTTTCATTAACTGAGATCTATATGATGTCAATTGAGAAAAACAGTAGCTGATGTTATGACAAAGATCTGCTATAAAGGCCTTTTACTTGGTTCTATTGTATATTTTACTATTGTGTTTTATGCCTGCAGCTTGGCTGTTTTGAAAGAAAATATTTCAGCTGGGCCCTGCTGGGTTTTTTTTAACTTGCCTTTGAAATGCTAGATAAGTGAGCTCCAGCTATGGCAAACTCCTGACATTAACAAATGTGGGACAAGTAACCCCACCAAGGCATATAACAGCCATGCAAACATTCAAGACCAAACCTACAAATAGAGGTATAATCTGCTCTAAGGGTAAATGAGATTTGGATTAACTTTAGTGTCACAGAGAAAGCACCGTTTTCGACTGTAAACTATATCCTGCGACGAAGTGTGAGGTGGACCCCCAGTACATTTGGTTCTGAAAGGAGAGAGGTAACATGTGCTTAAGATGAGGAATATGAAACTTTATTGTTAAGTCAAGATGTATATGGAGTTCAAAGAATCAGGAAACAAGTATTCTTTCTCCTTGCTAGTGTACCTTTTTTTAAAAATTTTATTTTATTTTATTATGTTCTGTTAGTCACCATACATCATTAGTTTTTGATGTAGTGATTCATGATTCATTGTTTTTGTAGTGTACCTTAAGACCAGATAATGTACCAAATAAGGTACATTAAGATAATGCACCTTAAGACCAGATAGTTCCTTGAACAGTTTGAGATGAATTAGTGCTCTACTGCTATATCACATTAATGGAAAAGATGATATGAAAACCTCACATTTTGCTGTAATCTCAACAATGTGAAGCAATGCAACAAAACAAAATTAGGAACTGGCAAATAGTTTGAAGGAAATTATAGAGATGAAAAATGATCTTAGCTTTAATGATACACACTAATTGATGGATCTCTGATTTATATTGCTCTTAGTGATTATATTTTAATTACTAAATTAATTAATAAGTACTATAGATTGTGAATGCACTATCCATGTACAACAATAACATGCATAAAAATAACTACTAAAAAAGTTCCACACATTAAATTTATATTACAAATACATAAAGTTCTAAGACAGCATACTAAGCAATTACTTGTCAAAGATCAACAATTGGTATCACTACTTAATAACAAGAATGCATTTTAAAGCTATGTAATTAATAATATTAATTTAACCTTATTGCATTTCTTTCTCTAATTTTTGAAAGCATATAGAAAGTCTTTCTAAATATCAATTTTTAAAAAAATTTTATTATGTTATGTTAGTCACCATACAATACATCATTAGTTTTGATGTGGTGATCCACGATCCGTTATTTTCGTATAACACCCAGTGCTCCAAAATCTGGATTTTCTTTAACATTGATAAAAATAAATAAGCTCCTGACAAACTGGAGTCAATGTGCACTAACAAGTCAGTTTTCATGACTGCTCAACAGCTGCCTCTATATTATGCAATTCATTCAACGTCCCTTCAGGGGAGGTTCACTTAATCTCTTCTTAGTGTTTGATCTATAGATCACTATATTTAAATATGTGGATCTACCATTATTGAAAACTACACAAAAAACGTTAAACATCCTTTGAAGGGTTAAATTTATTGGCATCTGTTTCAAGCAATATGTCTTTAGTAAGCTGTCATTCCAAACTCTACATTATTTGTAAAACTAGTCCATGAATGAAGATTTTAAAACCGTTAGTTGTCTCGTTTCTATGGAAACCAGCAGTAATTGACACTGATTGCTGAACTCAGGGAAAGTAGAATCAGAAGGTACCATTATGAAGAAGGCACCTCTATAAACTATAAAGGTAAATTAGCTGCCAGAAATAACTGTTTTACATGAGGTTTATTATCCATGTAAAGTAACTTTCTGTACATAAAGCCCAGTTTATGTGCAATGAGGTACTAAAAGGCTACTTTCCCTTTCCCCAGAAAATGCATCTATTAAGGTGTGAATATATATGTGTGTCTATTTGTATGAGAAAAATAGTGCCAAACTGACAGTTTTTAAAAATTGCAGATACCAATAATGGTCTACTACATCACTGGGTCCAGGGGTACAGCATCAATGTGGCTATTCTTCTGTGATACCTTTGAAACTGACTTGGGGTTGGGTATAATAAACTGGGATACTCTTCTGGGTTCATTGGAAGCAACAAGTTCAAATTAGAAAACCGTTATTTAATCTTCTTATCTGTGAGTATGGTGGGAAAAAACAAAAACAGAAAACAAAAAAACCGGAAATTATCAGAAAATAAGCATCAAGTCATTTCTTTTAAGGTTGTGCACATCAAAATTTAAACAATCTTCATAAATAACTTATTTTAGTTTTCCTAATAGTGAAGACATTAAAGGGATAGAACTAGGGATTTTTATAAATTGCACTTGTAAAGTAGGTTGTAGAAACGTCATTATTATTATTTAAATGATTTTCCTTTTAATTATTTATGACATTGTGTGTAGCACACATGATTTCTGAACACTAGAAACTTATGTTTGAAAACAGGCACTTACATTTTATTTTTATTTTTTTTTAAAGATTTTGTTTATTTATTTGACAGAGAGAGACACGGCAAGAGAGGGAACACAAGCAGGGGGAGTGGGAGAGGGAGAAGCAGGCTTCCTGCTGAGCAGGGAGCCCGATGTGGGGCTCGATCCCAGGACCCTGGGATCACGACAGGAGCCGAAGGCAGATGCTTAATAACTGAGCCACCCAGGTGCCCCAGGCAGGCACTTACATTTTAAAGGTTCTCAGAGTTTTGTGATAGAAAATTCTACATGGGCAACTGATAAAACTCATAGCTAGTAAGTAGGGTTCATTAATTATATCTAGTTGTCCGTGGGTGGCTTCTTGGTTGTCCGTGAACCCCTAAAACCATATGCAAAGTGTTTGTATATGTACATATGTCTAGAATGAGGATGAACAAGTTTCAGTAATTCCTCAAGACTCCTGTAACCAGTAGGTAAAACACACACAGCAGCAGTTTTTAAAGGCTTGTTCATGAAACCCTAGGGGTCCTTAAGATTCTTGGGGTGGGGGATGGTCCAAAGTTCAAAACTATCTACATAATAATACCAAGACATTACTTGCCTTCCACTACGTCATGACACAAAATTGACAGTGGGTAAAATGGCCCTTTAGTACAAAATCAAAGCATTTACATAAAACTCTATTATTGTCAGTATAGTTTTCACTGCCATACATTCAAAGTTAAAGATAAAAAGCTTCAACCTGTAAATAATGAAGCATAAAAATTAATTTTATTGAACTTTGACCACTGGCTATGTGTCTTTTTAATATTCCACATGCTAAAGTGGGAAGCATGTGTAAAACAGTTGTGGGGCATATAGAAATACGGTGGTTGTCTCAAGGAAAAGCACTTGCACAGTTACTGGCAAAGATGCTTTAACTAGATGCTTTTGTCCCTCCCCAAAGCACCATTTTTATTCTAAAGAATGAATGAAAGATTATGGTTATTTGGATTTAGGTATCCGACACATAGTTTCTGGTAAGTGAATTAAATGATTCTGTTACAGGAAAACAACTGACGGTATATGTTACCAATGATAAAATATGAGCATTCAAAAGGAAACTAGAATTTTGAGGGCCTTGTATTTGCCACAATGAACTTGACAATATGTGAAAATTTCTCTGATGAGATTAGTAGTGATATTATTGAATATATATTTTGATACGGTATTATGAAATGTGTCAACATTTGGAAGATCTGTATGACTCAGGGAACCACTAGCTTCTAAATGACTAATTCATGAGGTAAAAAATCACATATGCACCTCATCAAAAAAGATTTAGAGATGGTAAGTAAGTATATGAGAAGAGGCTTATATCATATGTCATTAGAGAATCACAAAATAATGAGATACTTCTACACACATATTATGTTGATGAAAATCCAAAGCACTGATACCACCAAATGCTCGCAAGTATGGGGAGCAACGGGAACTCTCATTCATAACTGTGGGGATGTAAAATGGTGCAGCCACTTTGGAAGACAGTTTGGCAGTTCCTTACAAAACTGAACAATGCTTTCTTTTTTGCGGTTTGTTTTTCTTTCTCTTTTTAAAGACTTATTTATTTTAGAGAGAGAGCTTGCACAGGGGAGGGGCAGAAGGAGAGAGAGTCTTAAACAGACACCATGCTGAGTGAGGAGTCCCATGCAGGGCTTGATCTCACGACCCTGAGATCCCTACCTGAGCCGAAACCAAGAATAGGTCACTTAACGGACTATGCCACACAGGTACCCCTGTTTAGTTACCCTTTGAACTAGCAATTGCTCTTCTTGGTATTTAAAAGTTGAAAATTTATGTTCACACAAAAGGCTGCATTTGGATGATTACAGCAGCTTTATTCCTAATTGACAAAACTTGGAGGCAACTAAGATGTCCTTCAGTAGGTGAATGGATAAATAAACTGTGGTCCATCTTAAGCAATGGAATACTATCTAGTGCTAAAAAGAAATGAGCTATCAGGACATGTAAAGACATGAAGGAACTTAAATGCATATTACTAAGTGAAAGAAATCAATCTGAAAAGGCTACAAACCATATGATTCCAACTTTATAGCATTCTGGAAAAGGCAAAACTATGAGGACAGTAAAAAGAGCAGTGGTTGTCAGAGGTTATGGGGGAGGGAGGGAGGGATGAATAAGCATAGCACAGGGGATTTTTAGGACAATAAAACTACTTTGTATGATACTATAATGGTACATGTCACTGTACATTTGTCAAAATGTAGAATGTACAACACCAAGAATAAACCTTAATGTAAATGATGGACTTTGCGTGATAACGATGTGACAATGTGGGTACATGGATTGTAACACGTACCACTTTGATGAAGGACATTGATAGTTGGGGACACTACGCTTGTTTAGGGTGGGAGGTAGAGTTGATTCAAACAATGTATGGATGAGAGGTGCTGAAGTCCTGAGCACTTGAAAATCTGGGTAT
This sequence comes from Eumetopias jubatus, assembly GCF_037043125.1. Taxonomy (NCBI): domain Eukaryota; kingdom Metazoa; phylum Chordata; class Mammalia; order Carnivora; family Otariidae; genus Eumetopias; species Eumetopias jubatus. The sequence continues at coordinate 116,063,156 of NW_028274811.1, forward strand.
AACTTTTGCCTCCTACAAAATGTAACTACTCCTACTATTAACTGAATGCCTTACTGATAACATAAACACTCAACTGACACATATTTTGTATGCTATATGCATTATATACTGTATTCTTATAACAAAGTAAGCTAGAGAGAAGATATTGTCATTTAGAAAATCATAAGGAATAGAAAATACATTTATAGTACTGTACTATATTTATTGAAAAAACCCACATATAAGTGGACCAGGCAGCTCAAACCCATGTTGTTCAAAGGTCAACTTAAATGGGAACTCAGTACTTTCTGCTTAATTCTGCTGTGAACCTAAAACTGCTCTAAAAGATAAAGTCTATTAAAAATCACTTATGGATAAAAATTTGATACAAAATGCCATACATAATAAAAAATTCCATACAGATGATAAAGAATTTTAATGCAGCAGGATACAAAAAAGTTCACTGATATGGTTACAGAGTCCACATAACAAAGAATCTTTAGGAAACTACCACTTATTGAGTTTGCTGTAGCACTAAGGAAGAACATCCACAATTATGTGAAAAATCTATTAAAATACTTCTCCATTTTCCAACTACATATCATTGTGATTTCTGATTTTCTTCGTTTATTTCAACTAAAATGACATACTCAACAGATTAAATGTAAATGCAGATGTGAGACTCTAGCTATCTTCAGTTAAGACACGTTAAATTTGAAAAAAAAATGCCATTTTTTTCATTATTTTTTGAAAAGTGTAGTTATTTTTCTTAAAACTATCACTTGCTTTACATGTAAAATGTTTATCATCGTTTAAAATTAAATTAATGCATAAAATTTTAAAATGTCTCAGTTTTAATTTTTAATGAGGTAAATATCAATTGATTAGAACCCACATAAACCAAAGCTCTTTGGAGTAATCAATAATTATTAAAGAGTATAAAATTGTCCTGAGACCAAAATATTTGGGAAACCCTGAACTGCAGTAATGTCTCTTGTGTTAGTCAAAAATGTGTATATTATTCTCTGAACTTCATATATTTAGATTCCTTGTTCCTCATTCTCTTCAATGACTGAACTTCTAAAAATTTAACAATTAGTATGAGTTTACCTAATTTAGTTATGCTGACTAATGTTTTATATACTTGTTTCCCAAGCTGCCTGAAACAAGACCTGCCCAATTGTATGGCTGTTTATTCTGCTAATTTGTTTTGTTAAGAAGATACGTTTTTCTTTTTCAAAATATGAAATTCAAGGGTTAGTGCTTTTGAAAAAATAAATTTTATCTTTATTTCTCTGGGAGGATAATGTATCTTCCACTTAGCATACAGGGACTCTATGCACATTATGAAGATAAATAAGCATTAATGTAAATTCAATTGACTGGTTTATATTGTGGAGCAAAATATATAAGGAGACAAAATTCTCCAGTTTACACAAAATCAAACATGAAATCCAAACAAGTGACTAAAATGTCAGTCAACAGTCAGTATTAATATGTACCTTGGCCAAAAGTAAGAACAATTTTTAGACAAAATACATCATACGCTCTACAAAATCATAACAAAAGATGAACGTTTTTTTCTAGCCACCTTGATTTAATCATTCCATATTTAAAGGGAACATAAGTATAATGTTAAAACTATCCATTTAAGATTTTCAATAATTCTCTGAACGTTGTCATTGTTGATGAACCACAAAAGCACATGAGGCCCTGGTGAAAGTCTGAGTTCTTTTTCCTTCCTCAGAAAACCTAGATGTCTTATGCCTTTTTTTCTTTTCTTTATGATTGTGACACCACATGAGGTGTGCCTATTAGGTCATATTCTTAATGAAACTAACTTTCAGTTCAAAAGGCATTGAACTTTATCTAGTAATCAATCAAATCACTCCATGTGGTCATTTAAGGTCAGTGCAGTGTCTTTCCTATTCATGGCTTTCCTAATCTCATTTTAGCTTAGAGGAAAAGCTACTCTTAGTATATTATATTTCTTTTTTTGTGAACTTTCCTATCAACATATTTGGAAATAAGTTTTTGATTAATATTCAAAAAAAGCATAATAGTCTGTGATAGAATGGACCTTAAATTTGTTTTAACACCCGTATTGATGGCACATGACTTACTCAATGCCACGGAAATAATAAATAGAATAGAAAGATAAGAACCCATGCTGAAATCTGTTTACCATTTTATTACAGATACTTATTATTAGCTTAGTTGTGGAAAATAGTCAACATTCATTGAAAACAATTATGAGGAAAGGGAAATTTTAGTTTTTTCTTTTTTAAAGATTTTATTTATTTATTTGAGAGAGAGAGACACAGCGAGAGAGGGAACACAAGCAGGGGGAGTGGGAGAGGGAGAAGCAGGCTTCCCACGGAGCAGGGAGCCCGATGCGGGGCTTGATCCCAGGACCCTGAGATCATGACCTGAGCCGAAGGCAGACGCTTAATGACTGAGCCACCCAGGCACCCCAGGTAAATTTTAGTTTTAATTAATTAACAAGTCAAGGACACAAACCAAGCTTATCAAACTGCAGGGGAGCCACTGTGCATGACTTGTCTTCAAATGCAGACAGATAAGGCATATTGGGCACTGATGATGAATTAAAATGGTGCTTGGCAATTGTGAGAAGCATTTTAACTGAGACTCCAAGCAGCAATAGCTGCTTCACACTAAAAGAGCTTTAAACCCAATAGGCCCACCACTTAGCAAGGACCATAGCAGGTATTAGAAGCTGAATGCTCCAGACCCAAGGCAGCCTTTAGGAGCAGAGATGCAGAGAAAGTACATTGCACTGTGATACAGCACTGCATGGGAAGAACTACCATCTTAACCTATTAGAGGGTAGCAGAATCTTCCTAAAAGGCAAGTCTTAGTACTCAGTTAACTATACTTGAGTCAAGTGCATGAGCAATAATTAAAAATAAGAGTTCTAAGTGAAAAGCAGGCATCCTTACATAGCCAGGCCTTGGTGGGACATTAGTATTGGAATCACAGAAGAAGATTCAAGAGGGGCTATTCTGGAGACCACTGCCTGAGCCATGCTTGTTAAGGATTTCATCACCAATTCCTTAGACAGGAAGAAATGGAACTGTAATAAGAATCTACCGTGCTTTGTCATATTCACCGTATATAGATATATCAAAGTATGTAATTCTCATTGTGAAAGTGGGTTTAGATATTATCAATTGATCCTTCTGTGTTTTTTTTTTACAACAAACTTCTCATCTTTGAGGTAGATATATAGGTATTTGATTGGGTCAGTGCATTTGTCTGAGTATTTGAATCAGGATTCTGATACTCAGAATGGGCAAGGGCAGCAGCACCCCATCCTGCCCATTCTGAGTCACTGGCCCAAGTTTTCTTCACATGGACCTTTCCCTAGAGAATCTGATTTGTTCAGTGTTACCTCTGTGAAGCTCTGCTATGGTGTTAATTATCTCAGAGTTCATTATTTTGATAATTTCACGCTTCAGCAGAATACCATACATTGCAAGCATGCAGAAAACAGCTTTTCAATTTGCAAAGAAACCCCTCAATGAGATCTTAGCAGAAGCTCTTTGCAATAGTCCAAGAAGAAATTCCTTTTACATAACAAAGCATTATTTCCAAGATTTAATTTCGTTTTCTGTAAAAGACTGCTTGATACAAAAGGTCAAGGTATCAGCAAAACATAGACAGATTTTTGCTGAATGACACAAACCTGTCAGAATGCTGAGCTTTGATGTTCCATTAAGTGATCGATGTAGATTACTGACTTTTGGCTAAATGCTACTCAACCAGATAAGGTCAATACCTGTTAGTTCATTGGTGGAATAATTAATCAATCAATACAGGATGCTTGAAGTCAGGGAGAATTATTGCTAGGCTTGTATCTCCGGCTTTGGTCACAGAAATTATTTAAAAACATCCTTGCAGCATTAACCCTCTGTGTGCAGGGTTTATTGTGACATTATGTATCCAGGGGAAGGGAGGAAAAAAAATTCCAGTGAGCAGCACTTCTTGTAACCTTGAGCTCCCCAGAAGGAAAAGCCTCTAACAAGCTGAGTGCATCATCATTAGTTCTTCCTTTCACATCATCGCACTCTGCTTGTAAAATAATTACATGCAATTTTTCTATTTTACAGTTGGACCACATGACTCCCTGTTCTTTTTGCACAGTGACTCACCCCTCCCCCAGACTCCCTGGTTGAAGGCTGGAACTGCTCACCTTTAAACATCTCAGCCGGAGGCTTTTATGGTGGCTGGCTACAGTATTTCCTAAGAGCTAAAAAATAATCCATCTGGTTCACAGAAAAATTTTCTCTCCTCACTATTTCCTATTTCCAATGCAACCAAAATTTTCCTTCTTAGAAATGCACTATGCAAGGATTCTTTGTATTTTTCAGAGTTGTATAGTTGTAATTTCTTTTAACTTGTGAGTTTGGGACAATTGATAATATTTCCTGCTGAAGTTAATTACTTAGTAGTTCTAATTACTTGCTGGTTTTTATTCTATGAGATCAAAGCATCTTTTCTGTATAATTTTACAAGCTACTATTATTTTTTTTGCAGAACTAATGACAATGCATTTATTCATTTCAACAAATAGTTATTGCATATTTATTATGATCCAGGCATAGTACTGATATTTGCTCTCAAGAAATTTAGACATTTAAGGTACATTCTAGTTTTCACATCACTTCTACTTGTCTTACTCCATTTAATCTTTTCACACCCCAGTGAGATAGGTAGTAGAAGGATTAGGAGAAATATATTAGAAGAAACTGAATCATGAACCCTGCCTAGACAAGCTTTGAACACATCTGCCTGTACTTTCATCCACTTCCCCACACCCCAGATCACTCACATCATAGTAATCACAAGCAGAGACAAATGGCTCCCCCAAAATGAGATGAGAAGAAGGTCAGCTGCATAGTTGAGGTAGAAATAAGAATTGAGTTGCTCAAAGCCACTTGTTGGCTAGTGAGAGAAATGACCTTAGGACATGCCTGGCCCATGGTTGGGGCAAGGTGCTGGCATGCTAATGGATACACTAGGAAACAGGTGTGCATTCTCCTCTCAAGAGGGTCGGTGTGGGATTATAAAGGAGTGGGATCTCCCCAGCTGAGCAGGACTCCTCTAGGAAGTGTGTAATTTCCATCTCCATGCTTGCTTGTCCACGTGCTTTCAAATAGCATAGTATATGACTATTATGTGAATTGTGAACACTGAGATGTGGTACTCCTACAGTGCATAATTCAAACACCCATGTTTTAGGTTGTGTTGCCCTAGAAGTTGGTCTTAAATTTTTGTTACCCCTGCCCCCTTGAATCAGGTTGTTTTCTTTGTCAACTCAATATTGCAGATGTAACTCTGTATAAGTTTCTGAGCCCAGATATTAAGTAAGAGATCAGCAGCTTCCAATAGCTGAATCTCAGAGCACTCCCTCTGGGAGTCCTGTAATGTTAGGTAGGAAGCCTGAATACCCTGAGACCATCATGTTGGAGAGATCAGAAGTTGCCATTTTGGTTGACAGTCCCAGCTAAGTCCAGCCTTTCAGTCATCCCTGCCAATTCATCAAGCATGCAAGTGGAACGATCTCAGATACCATAGACCAGCCAATCCACCAGCTGACTACTGACTGGGCATAGTCAAAACAGAAGGATCAGCCAAATGGGTCCTGCTTGAATTTTTGATCTACAAAATTGTGAGCAAAACAAAGTGGTTGTTATTTTAAAGTCACTATGTTTTGAGGTAATTTGTTACATGATGATTGGTAACTCAAACAGGTGATGATCAAAGGAAGTACTGGTAGGGGCATAGGAAAGTGGGACAGGGAAAGGAAGGAAGTGAATATATGGAATCCATTAATGAACAGGTTCTGTGGATAACTGAGCTTCAATTCCCCGAGTGGAATTCAGCTCAGGGTTGAGGGCTCTTGGTGGGGCTGAGCTGGCATTCCTGTTTATTCTGCTTTAGGCCTAATGTGTTCCTGAGCTCAGAGAAAGTCTTCAGACAGAGTTCAGTATGTACAGTTAAGAAGCTGAGGGTATGCACATAAAGGTGAATATCAAGGGGAAGGATGGGAACGACAGAATTTGGTACAACATGTAGGGTCTTTGAAAGCAATTTTAGGGAAAATATACTACTGTTGCTTCTTGAGAATGATTTCTCTGCCAAACATACAAGTGACTGCAGACACATGTGTTCTGCCTTTATTCCCTATTCCCAGGGACTTAATTACTTAAGGCCCAACTCAAATAGCAACTATCCCTTAATGCCTTCTTTGACCTACTCTAAGTAAAATTAGTCTTTCCCGCATTCGACACTCCATGACACACTTCTAAAATTCAGGTCCATAGGACTGAGTGTCTTATCACATTTTGTCATAATTTAGTGTCAGTCCTTTCATTTCCTGACCCCCTTCACTGCATCTAAACTCCAGTAGGGAAATAGACTGATGGGCCAAGTCTTATGAATCTTTTTTATTTATCATACTAGGACCTAATGGGAGGCTTGAGAGGTGACACACTGAAGATGCTCAAGATTTGTTTATTGAATTACTGAAGTAAATGTTTCACTTGTCTTATGCCTTTCAAAAGCACTTACATCTTATTAAAAAGAAGGCAGAAAATTTCCTATGTATTTTAATTTAAATATGTTTCCAACAAAAATCCATTGCACTCAGTGGACCATATTTATTTGACAGATATATCTTGGGGAATTAGACACACAGCAACAACGGTAAAAATAAATATTCTCCAAGATTCTTGGTGGTCTGCCAGTTCTCATGAGGTCTTTGGTGAAATAATAGTGACCGAGATATGGTAGGGCCAGGGAAAATGTGCTCAAGGCCTCTCTCTACTTAGGTAATTATTTTTGGCATATCTCTAGATAATTTTGAATTATTACCCAGGTAATAAATGCAGCAAGAAAGTGTTCTTTGAAAAACCATTAGTGTATTCACCAAGAGTTTCCAAATACCTATAAAAAATTCCTATAATGTCAACATGTTGGTGGTCATTTCTCACTTTCTAGTAAGGCCATTTGGATTTGGTAGTTCTTGCAACACAAAAAATAAAGTCATAAGAGCTAAGAATAAAGCCTTAGCTCTTCATTAATTTGTGATTAGGATATCACAAGTATCTTGGCTGCAAATAGTATGTGTTTGAATCCTTAGTATAGCAGTAAACTTTCCAACATGAGCTCATTTGAAGGCAGAGTTGAGTTTCTTTGGTCTCATTATTAATATAACCACTTTCGAAACTGAATACAAAGAAAAGAAAAATAACTTCATTATCCTTCAGTTCACCTAACAACCCAAGATGCAAACTCCTAACAGGGAGCATTTCACACCATGTTCTGGTGATCCTTCTGGTCTCTGTTTGATCTCGGGCCTCAGTCTCCATGTATCTTAGCACATCCATTTCTAACACGCATGCCTTTTCTCAGGCTGCCTACTTGCCTAGATTTCCTTCTTCTAATCCAGCTGCTGATTCTTGGTCACTTGTACGATTAGTGCTGGTATCATCTTGTGCAAAAAGCCTGACAGGGTGAGATGATATGCCTCAACACTTTTCTAATATACTACTTGTAATGTCCTGCATATAACTTCTCACTTACCACATTTCAGCTTTGTGTGTGTGTGTGTGTGGGGGGTATACTTTACCTTCTATAAAATACACCCATTTAAAGTGTACAATTCAATGATTTTTTAGTAGATTACAGAGCTGTGCACCTATCACTGCAATCCAGTTTAGAAGGTTTCTATCCCCCCCAAATTCCTTTGTCTCATTTTCTGTCAATTTCTGGACACACCTCCAGGTCTAGATTGATCTCTTTCTGTCTCTATAGATTTGACACCCCCCCTTGCATTTCACATACAAAATGAAGCTTTTTGCATTTCTCTTATTTCATTTAACATTTTTTGGTGTTCACCCATGTTGTAGTGTTTATAAGTAGTTCATTCTTTTTTATTGCTGTATAGTATCCCATTATATAATTTTACCACATTTTTTTTAATCAAATCACCAGAAGATGGACATTTATTTCCACTTTGAGGCTATTGTGAATAATACTGCTATGAACATTTACATACAATCTTTGGGTTGATACGAGTTTTCATTTCTCTTGGGTGGGTATCTAGGAGTTGAATTGTTGGGTTGTATGGTCAGTTTATGTTTAACTTTGTAAGAAACTGTCAAGTTGTTTAGCAAAATGCCTGCATGATTTTACATTTCCACAAGCAATGTGAGACAATTTCAGTTTTTGCATCTTTGACAATAGTTGTTAGTCTGCCTTTTAATTATAACCCTTCTATTAGGAGTCAAGTGGTATGTCACTGTGGTTTAAATATGCGTTTCCTTAATGGATAATGTTGTTGAACATTATTTTCATGTTCTTATTAGGCATTCTTTGGTAAAGTATCTATTTATATCTTTGCTCATTTTTTGAGTTGTTTGTCATCTTATTATAGAGTTGCAAGGGTTCTTTACATATTCTAAATACAAATTGTTCATCAGATATATTATTTGAAATATTTTCTTCCAATCTGTGGATTCTTTTCATTTTCTTCATGGTGTCTTTGAAGCACTAAAAATTTTAACCACACTGTCTTAAGAAATTGTTTTATAAGTCAATCTTTCCTACTAACATCCTTGAGAGCAGAAACTGAGCACATGGATTGACAAGTATTGATATATCCACCTACTTGCACAGTGCTCCTTAAGAATTATTGAGAAACTGCTTGGAAGTGCACTAAGTTCTCTGAATGGATTAGTATTTTTAATCTTTGTAGGAACCCTATGCAATAGGTACTATTAAAACTGAGGTTCAGCCAAGTAAGTTACTCCTAAGGTCACATGAAGGAAATGTCAGGCCTGGGATTCTGACCCTGGAGCTCAGGCCCCCGATCCCCACACTGCTTTTTCCGGAATCAGTGCATATCCCTAGAGATTATTAGATGCAAATATGTACTTTCCCAGCTATTGACAAATGATTTCTTTTATTATTATCACATAGTCATTAGACTCAAGAAAAAATGCCATTTAAGTCTTGTGAACCAGAAGCTGAATTACCACTAAATTCAATATGATGAATAATCACAGGGACCTATTTGGTCACCAGGATTTCAGCTCTCAAATTATTTTTCACTTGACGGAAATAACAATGTGAAATGTTGGTGCAAAGTCCTCTGTTTGGAGAGTAGCAATTGTGGGTAAATGAACTGGCTAAATGGCTCTCAGATTCCTCATGAAGTGATTGCACCTGTTTTATAGTATGATTATGAGAAACAAGTAACAGATGTTATTTAAAAAAATGCGTCATGCTTTATAAATATCAGCTATAAAATGATTGCTAGTACCTTATTTACAGGACAAGGATTAAATGAGATGATTTTCATAAAGGGTTTTGCCTAGTGTCTGGGAACTAGTTAAATGCTTGAAAAAGTAGCTATAATAATTTTTGCACTTTTTATAAGACACATCTTGCTTCCTTTCTGTCCTGCTCTCAACTTTCCTGATTTGATAAATACAGTAATTGTATGCATTATAAATATATTTACTTCTAGTAAACACCCTTACAAAGCTTTTACAGACTGTCCTGTCAAACAGCCTGATTTAAATAGATGAGCATTTTAGTTAAGTTTATGAAATAAAAACTTTTACACACAAAACTATCACCCTATTCCATAGAATTGCCACTGTTACCTAAAGGAAATGCTAATATTCAGTATAATTATTTTTTAAAATACGGTCTTGGAAAAGTATATTAGAGTGAAGGCAATGTTGGCTAAAGTTAGACAAAAGAAGGGTTGGTATGTTTTAACTTTTCTTCATTTTAGTTGCAAAAAAGGCAGAACAAATAACTGATTTATTTTTTTATATCAGTAAGAACTTACTTTTCAAAACAGATAAAACTTCATAAATGTTCATATATATGTGTGTGTGTGTATATATATAGATAGATAGATAGATAGATACTTCTATTTCAGTTTAGTTTTTCCAGCTTTATTGAGGTATGATTGACAAGTAAAAGCATGTATATTTAGGTTATACAACATGATTGTTTATAGGTGTACAATCTGAAGATTTAATATATGTAGACATTGTGAAATGATTACTACAATCAAGTTAACCACACTTCTATTACCTCATAGATTTTCTCTCTCTCTTTCTCTTTCTTTCTTTCTGTTGTTGAGAATACTTAAGATCTACTCTCTTAGCAAATTTTAAGTATATTATACAGTAATATAGTATTATTAACTATAATCACCATGCTGTATATTAGATTCCCACACCTAATTCATCTTATAACTTAAAGATATAGCTTTCTATAAGACATTATTTCTTATATGTCTTTTGTTTATTTGTTTTGTTTTGCAAACATTCTTGTAACTATAACCATATAGGTCTAACAGACTATCAGACAAGGGTTTATAATTTCATAATGCTTTGTCATTGCAGGTTACACCAATTATTGGAGAAAGTTAAATTTTTTCCAATTGGTATTATATTTCACCTTTGTTTTAATATGAGCTACAATTAATTCTATAAATATCTGTCTTCCTTTTTAGCTTTGACACTTGTCAGGGAAGTATAGATTTAATCAGAAAATATGACTTCATTTATGCCTATTGCTTATAATTATTAAATCAAAGCAGAACCTTAGCTCTAAGTATATAATAATTTGTATTTGAAATAATAAAACTCCATGAAAGCAAATGCAAATAATTAGGTAGGTATATTTTATTCAATCTATTTATAAAGACATTCTTATATTTTAATGAAAAATCAGAATTAACTCTTTTAGAATAAAACACATTTTAGAATATATAAACTTTCAAAGTGTCTTAGGACATGTTTATTAGCTTCATATTCAGACCTTCATCATTCACCAATTCCTTAAGCAGTGTTAAGACATTTCAGAAAGGCAACTGTTCTATTTGCTTTCATTTAAAACAAAAAGAAACAAACAAAAAAAGCCATCACTGTAAGGGGTGGGGAAAAGACTATTTCTAAATATTGAAAACCATATATCATAAGTCTGGTAAGGCTAGAAACAGTCACTGTAAAGTTGCCATGCTGGGAATGATGCCCCACTAGGCCCAGAAATTCATGTGAGTACAGCTCACTACAACACAAGTATTTTAATATTATAGCAGAAAATCGACTTCCTCCTGCCCAAGGTTGTCATAAGTGCTTAAATCTTTGAACAGAGTGTCAGTTTTAAACCCCTTAAGGAAACTAGAATTGATAGTAAAATAGCTGATGCCCAGGGATCACCCCCCACCCCAACCCAGGCTTTGACTCTTACCTTCCTATTATGCTAACCCCCTGAGCGTTACTGAACAGAAACTGAGCATACACTACACAGTGTGATGAAGTGGTAGGCATTTAGAAACCCTGTATAGAAAGATACAGGTTTCTGTTAAGCTTTCACTCTGCCATTGCCACCAAATAGACAGGCTCCTAGTCCAAACTTGGAATTTGCCCAGATAAAAAAACTTGTCATGCTAATTCAGTATGACAAATGTCACCCTTATTCTGCATTCTCTTCCTTATGAAGGAAATATTTCATCCTTTATAAGAAATGTTGCAGAAAATTAAAAATCCTGATCATTTTCTCCTTTGTTAAATGTTGGCAAAAAAATAGCATTAAATGTTTTGATCGACACACTGTAGAGATTTATAATGTATATATGAGACATTCTAAAATCCTATTTTTGAATTAAGTTATGTTTTAGAATTTGTGTAGATTCAATTCACTAGTATTTTAACATTGGTATAGCTTGGCCAAATAAACTTCACATAACTGGAAATGGCCTTGTTGGCCTTCACCCAGTACTGAGGGAAATTTATTTATTTAAAAATTAGTCATGCAGATCATGTTGCACAATTAGCTATTATATCAGAAGAGGCTGCTGCTGTCTTAGACAAGACTCCAGATATAAGTTGCTTAATGCGGCCAGTGAGTTCTTATTCATGCAAAGTCTGCTATCAAACCAGGTAATTGTCCAAAGCAACTAGTTACTCATGAGGAGGGCTCTTTCCTTTCTCTGTCTCCCCTCACCCACCTCTCCCTATACATACAAGTGTAGTGGACCACCCTGAATCTGTGGCCTTCTTAGTTGATGCATCAGAAGAGTCAAGGTGGTCTTGCCTTGCTTTTCTATGTTTTACCTTGGAATTCACGTCACTTCCACCCACAGCCTACTGCCCAGACCTAGTCTTGTGACCTCGTTTAACTGCCTGTAAAGGGAGGAGAACTGGAGAGTACTGAATGACACCATTGATTAAAGAAGAGGTGCAAAAGATACCATCCTCGCAAGATCCAGAGCCACTCTCAGACAGTCAAAAGAAAGGCAAACAGACAATTTCCCAGAAAGCTGGCAACAGTCCGTAGGACCTTAGTCACAAATGGGGCACAACCCACATTTCTGTCTGGCAATAATTTTGTATTGCCAATCTCATGGTTAAGCTGCCTGTATAGGCAAGAATTGACAAACTGCATGCCCCAGGCAGGTAGAAAACCGAAGTCTCAGACACAAAACAAGAAGGCAACAGCTATCTCTGACAGAGAAATTATTGATAACCAATGGGCATCCCAAAGCCAAATTCACAAGAGTCTAGCTTTGGAAAGGAAGGGACAACAAGAAATTTATACCTTGTGAGTCTCCTACTGGCTGCCACCCATCGTTGACTTCCCATATGACCACACTGGTACATTTCCAGGACCCCAGAACCTTTCTGGGAATTTTAATAAATCCCAGAATCTTTCTGGGATGCAGAAGATTTTTGGTAATTTTAATGAACTCTGGAACCTTTCTGAAACCCCAGAACCTTTCTGGGAACTATGTATAGGTGTATATATAATTATGACATTAATATAATATAATAAATATAATATGATATAATATAATATAATATAATATAATATATAATATAAAAGTTTGCTTGAATCGGAGAGCTGCACACAAGAGTGGAGCCCAAATCCGACAATGACTTACCCACAGCCGGGGGTAAGGACAGGAGCCTGAATACAAAGGGTTCAGCAGGTGCCTCGCTGGTGACTCTAGTTCTTTCGCAGGCTGAGCAGTCAGCTTTAGAATCCATTAGTCACCAAAAACTGTTAACAAATGATTTTATTTATTTTTTTAAGTTTTTTTTTTTTTTTAATTTATTTGAGAGAGAGAGAGTGAGAGAGAGCACAAGCAGGGACAGTGGCAGGCAGAGGGAAGAGCAGGCTCCCCGCTCAGCGAGGAGCCCAACATGGGACTCGATCCCAGGACGCTGGGATCATGACCTGAGCCAAAGGCAGCCCCATAACCAACTGAGCCACCCAGGCACCCAACAAATGATTTTAAAAACACAATTTAGGTGGTACAAACAGACTTTGTTTGACACTTCGTGAAGTGGGCAGTCTCCTGTGGAGAACCGCAAATGGGGCAGAAGGCTGACAGCTTTCATAGGGTCAAAACAAAACAAAACAAAACGAAAAACACGATGACGAGAAAAATGGAAAATATCTGATTGGCGGGAAATCTCAGAATGAACTTGTGACCTTTTTGGGGTGAGAAGGCGCAGCGTTGGCTTGGCATTTGGGGATTGGCTGACTAAATACACAGCAGTTCTGGTCAAAGGGGGCATTTATAGGGACACGAAGTTATCTAAATTTCGGTTTGCTGCGGTGACCTACCGGCTAGGAGCGGCTCCATGTTGGCCTGAGAAAGTTACTTTTAACAGACTCATCGGCAAATGAAGTGCAACCCACATTTCTGTCCGGCCACATCTAGCTGCAAATGGGTGCAACTCACATTTCTGTCCGGCCACATTTTTGTGCCCCAGCAGAGGGTTGCTGCCTGCGTTAGCAAGAATGACAACCTGAGTGCCCGAGGCCGACAGAAAACCAAGCCAAGTTCTTGGAAACAAATTGAGACAAACAAGAAGGCAATATATGTCTGAGGGAGAGAAAAGGATAGATAACCAAAAAGGAGCAACGTGACACTTGACCTTCCTTTCTCAACCAGGCACTACAGATATCCGGGAGAGCAGACTTAGGTAAGAATTCTCACCCTTCGCTGGCTTCTGCCACTTTTCCCAGAAGCCCGTTTGAAAGCTCCTCAGTGAGCGGTGTTTAAAGTAGAGAGTGTAGTCCTGTTATCTACCAGCATTTGGCAACGTTTTTAATTAATTTTAATTTTAGTTTTCCCTAGGCTGGTGAAAGGAATACCTCCGAGCAGTTAACCAGAGAATTCTCAGGAGTCTCCTCAACCTGGGAGGGGCCCTCCTTTGAGGGTATACGGGGCCATTGCAGTTGGTGCAGAGGATTTTGTACAAAACCTTGAAGGACAATCATTTTTTTCCAGTGTGCTTGTTGATTGCAAAGGAGGCCTCAATTTCTGGGCCAGTGTTCTGATAATGGACCCCTAGGAGGATGCAATGGGTGAGGTGGTAGTGGTGGGGGTAGGTGTTGTTTTAGGCTTCTGGCCTTGAGACATTGCGGTTTAAGGCCACTAACTTGGACTTTTGTTTATGGTCTTGTGGCCTCTTCAGAGTGGAAAGGCAATTCAGATAGAGGAGTAGTAGACTGAGTACTCAAGGAGCATAGAGGGGACTAGTAGGAGTCATGTGATCCTTAAAGTCTTTTGTTGTAGGTAGTTCTTGTGTCTTTAATTTTGCATTAGCCTTTTACACTGAATCTTTCAATGCAGCTAGTTTGGAATCTTGAAGCCTTTTGGAGACTTCTGCATTCCAATTAAAATAGGTATTCCATTCTGTTTGTTTGATTGGGAACCTTTGCTTTTAGTCTAACAGCCATTGGAGAGGACAGAATGGATTTGGAGGGTCCGTCAAAACTACATGCAGAGACAACTGTCACCATTTGACCTGTCTGGTAACAACCTGGAATGCCTCATTTCCTGGAACTGCCTTATTCGAGTGAACTAAGAATTCACTCAGTCAGAATTCCTCTGCTTTATCTACCCTAGGAGATAAACTTTAAAACTTCGGGTTTTAAAGAGAGAGACAGGGAAAATCACATAGCTGCATAGGGTTGAAAGTTTGAGATTTTACCTGCTCTTTTTTATTATTATTTAAATTCAGCTTAGCCAACATAAAGTACATCATCAGTTCCTGCTCTATAGATTTACATCTAATGCCCATTTTTTTAGCCTCACCTTCAACCCAACTTTGCTGCCAATTCTTGAGTTTCTGGGGCCTTTGCAGGACAAAAGGGTTGCCTTTGGGTTCCCCATATTTCTTGCTTAGGTATCAGATCTTTTAAACCTGTCACAACTCATTTATAGACTTTTCCAACTTCTAAAGTATTTTTTATGTCTTCTTTTATTATCTCTTGAGAGTTTATGTCTAAAAAAAGCCCATCACTATCTTTTTAGTGAAATTTAACATGAATTGGGTTTACTTTCTGAAGTATTTTCCAATGTGCCCAAGCTAAGATGCCCTTTTAAAAAATACCAATTTTTTTTTTAATATTTAGGAAGTCTTTCTTTTTTCTAGTGGCTTCCTTTCCAGCCTATTGTTCTTTCTGTATACATTATCCTTTCACATCTCTTTGAGGATATCAGCTAAAAATATTTTTTAAGTTATTATCTCCTTCTTGCATTAAATCTATTTCCTCTGGAGTGAGTGATTTTGTTTTTCATTTCTTTCATTTACTGACTTTTCTTCAGATGTGATTTGTAAATTTATTGTTCTTTTTTTTTAATGTTCTTTCCATTCATTTTTTCTTTCTAATTTCCAATTTAAAAGAAAATAATGTAGGAAGTGTTCATTAATTAGCAAAGTATTAGTTGGGAGATCTGTTTACCTAAAATACCATTCCTCCAAAAAGGTGGTAGAATCTATGAAGTGCATGGTTACTGTTGATAATAAAGCAGAGGCAGGCTAGTTCACAGTAAGGACACCTTGTCTCTGGCGTTAAAGTACCTTACAGATTTCCACTCCTAGTTGGGTATATCTTTCTTTTATTCCTCCGGGTACATTGCAGAAGTCTAAAGTTATTTTAGGCTCCACTCTGTCTCTCTCATCAGCCAGGTACCAACCGTGAGATCACTGCTTCCAGTTTCCCGATAGGAATAAATACTGCAGTCAATTTCTCTGTCAGCAGAAGAGAATGGGTACCTAACCTAGCCCTTGTCTAAACACTTTTCTAATTAACTACCATCATTGATGCCCAACAATGAATTTTTTGTACCATACTTGCCAATTTAAGGTGTGGATATTTTCTAGATCAGTCCAGGGTAGAACTTACTTATGAAGAAGTCTTCTGCCAAGAATGGGCCCTAACACTGTTTCCTTTATTCTATGTTACTTTTAAGTATAAGAGGAATAACTTTCCACCATTCAGAAATATGTAAAAATTTCTGGCCTGCTGATTTTTAAAAATCATTTTACTGCCATTTGATAAGATATTGGGAGGGAAGTGGGGCAAATTCATACCATCAGCCTTCATCATGAACCAGAAATTATCACCTCTTTTCTTTATTTTGCAAATGCCATTTACCCTTGAGACTACAGCTCAAATGACATTTCCTCTGTGAAGTGTTCCCTGAAATATCCAAGCTGAATTAGTGGTTCTGTGTCTGTTGAAGCACAGTTTGGTTGGTTTACGTTCTGTTAAAGCACTTGCCATTTGGCCTAGTGATTTATCTCTACTTATCTTACTCACTTGAGAGTTTTTGAAGGTAGACACTGTGCTGTATTCATTTCTAAATACTCAATGCGTAATGTCACGCTAGTGTATTATTTATAAAATTAATCCATGACAAAGAAGTATCCAGAATCCTAGTCCTTAAACTTTTGCCTTAAAGACAGAAGGCCCATATAATTTCTTTGATCTTTAGAAATTCTGTATAGCTTTTGAAAGCTTATTTAGCATATGAATGTCTAGAAAGCTATTTAATAATTCTAGCAAAGGGGAGTGTGTGTATGTGTGTGTGTGTGTGTGTGTGTTTACATGCTTTTACCTTTAAAATGTATCTACAATGTGGAGAGTTAAATTTCTAATTGGACAGTGTATATGTGATATCGTTACTGCCTCACACCAACTTCTCAGCTTTTTAAAGAACATTTCAGCAAAGTTATATCAGAACATTAAAATACAGAATTTTCATGATGTGGGAGTTTACTCTGAGAATCTTTTTCTTGTTTATGTGCATCTTTTCTAGGCTTAGAATCTATTTTATGCTTTTTAATTAATATTTTTATTGTAAAAATGGAATTCAAATTCTAAAGATAATTAAATTTGCCATAATTAAGTACAGTTCTAGTCCTATGCTCAAAAATGTTAATGTCAACTCTAAATGTTATTTTTGTACATGAACACACCTGTTATCTAAACTGTGATTTATCCAGTGAAAGAGAGTTTTTCTAAATAAATAACATGGAAAAGTTTTCATTTTCTTACTGTTCATAAAAAGTTTATAACAACCTTGCTCCGGTTTTTAACTATATAGTATATTAAATCACTTTCTTCAATCCCTTATTTTATAGTATATTTAAAGTGGAATGGCTTTAAATAAATCATATAATTTATGATCAGGTTAGTGAGAGTTTTAAAACTTATTTACAAAAGTTGAATACATTCTGAGTATTGTAGGTATTACAAAAAACTTCAGCTTTCAAATTTATACATACGTCTGAACTTTCCTCTCTAAAGCTCTTAATAGACCTTCTCATGCTTTTTAAATTGTGCAGGACTTGATGTGCATTTGAGTGGTCCTCCAATCCCTGAACTGTAGATAATTGAAATATCTAATGAATGGTAGATGATATACTGATCACCTTCCCTCCAACTCCTAGAAACCATCTTGGATAAGGGCTTTGATGTAAATCAGGGCTTGGACAAATGATCTGAAGGAGCCCAAATCAGAGCCCAAATCAGAATCTAATGAGTCTTTCTATATAGGTTTTGTTTTTGTTATTTTTTTGTTTTCAGCATTATCTTGCCTCTCCTGATTTATCATCCCATCTACAAATAATCTGAAATCTCATATTTGGTGTCTTTGTAATCTCACCTGCATTTGCTAAACTTTTTTGTGTGTAAGTAGGAACAAAGTGTAACTATGTAGGTTCTTCATCTTTCACACTCAGTGATCACCTCCTCCATTTCTGAGCAAACCAATGAGAGTGCAGGATTGGATAAAATATGTTCTCCTAGTCACTAAGTGCTACTTCACCCACATTTTTCTAGACTATGTCTATGTTAGGAAATTAGTAGCCATAAGTGTCTAATGACATTCTAAGAAAGAATGGCGAGGTCAGAGGAAATAATTCTTTCTCATATTTGCAGAATATATCATTTGGCATATTTGTAATGATCATTTGTATTCTAGTTTTCAGTTTGGTTATTATTAGAGGAGGTCCATAGGGCAAACTCTGTTAGGGAGCATTATTTGAAAATGAATGAAATTTCTCTATGCAATGTGACTTTCTTTAAATTTGCAATCATGCATTTATACTTTAAAAAAAAAATCCACCATCTATCAAACTGCTACTCAACCTTCAAGTCCCATCTCAGATCTCACCTTTGTGTCACCTTCCTGTAACGTAAAGGCAGTTAATTAATCCCTCTACCCTGCTGTCAAAGTATTGAAGGAAAATCTCTGCTATATAATATGCCAAGAAGAACTGAGAAAACCTTGAAGAAGAATAACAGAGTTTGAATTCTATACCTTATACCACCAAACCAAGAACTATTGTAAATAGAACTGCCATATGATCCAGCATTTCTACTTCTGGGTATTTATCTGAAGAAAAGGAAAACACTAATTTGGAAAGATATATGCACTTCTGAGTTCATTGCAGCATCACTTACAATAGCCAAGTTATGAGGCAACTTAAGTATACATTGATAGAGGAATGGATAAAGAAGATGTGGTTTACATACACAATGGAATATTACTCAGCCACAAAAAAGAATCAAATCTTGCTATTTGTGACAACATGGATGGACCTAGAGGGTATTATGCTAAGTGAAATAAGTCAGCGAAGGACAACTACCATAATATTTCACATAATGTGGGGTGCCTGGGTGGCTCAGTCATTAAGCGTCTGCCTTCAGCTCAGGTCATGATCCCAGGGTCCTGGGATCAAGCCCCACACAGGACTCACTGCTCGGCGGGAAGCCTGCTTCTCCCTCTCCCACTCCCCCTGCTTGTGTTCCTGCTCTCACTATCTCTCTCTCTGTGTCAAATAAATAAATAAAATCTTTAAAAAAAAAGGTTTCACTTATGTGGAATCTAAAAACAAAAATGAACAAACAAAACAAAATAAACTGGTAGTTTCCAGAGAGAAGGGAGGTTTGGGGACAGGTGAAATAGGTAAAGGGGATTAGGAGGTACACACTTCCAGTTACAAAATAAGTTAAGTCATGGGGATGTAATGTTCAGCATAGGGAATATAGTCAGTAATATTGTAATAAATGTTATCATGACAGATGGTAACTAGCCGATCATGTTGATCATTTTATAATGTATAAATTATCAAATCACTATGTTGTATACCTGAAACTAGTATAATATTGTATGTCAATTATAATTAGATAAAGAAAACTACTGTAAAGTTATAGTAACTAAGACAATGAGGTATTGATGTAAGGTTAGATGAATAGACAAATGGAACAAATAAGGAGTGTAGAAACATACCCACAAATTAGGCACCTAGTTTATGCCAAAGGTGACTCTGTGACCAGAGGGGAAAAATGGTATTTTCAAGAAGTGGTGTTTGGCCACTGAATACAATACTAAATAAATCTTGACCTTAAACTGTATTCAAAATCCACTCCAGATCTAAATATAAAATTTTTTAAAGATAAAACTTTTAGAAGAAAAAAATACCTTCTTGACCTTGGGAATAGATAAAAATGTATTCAATAAGATTTAAGAGTGCTAACTATAAAGGAAGTTTTGAAAAATTGGAATATTTATAAAATTAAGAAGTTCTTAGTAATTTATTCTCAGAAGGCACAATTAAGAGAGTGAAAAAGCAAGCTACCAAATTGAGGGTATGATATGCGTGAAGAATATATTTGATGCAAGCTTCATATCAACAAAATATAAAGAACTAAAAGTCAATAGAAATAAGGTCAGGGAGGAGGGGTACATAGACAAAGAGCTTGAACAGGTGCTTATGAAAGAAAATGATCCATTAACATGCTAAAAAGTGCTCGACATCATTAATCACCAGAAAATGCAAATTAAAACTTGATTAAGATGCTGTTATATACCCGAAAGCCTAAAATGGAAATGAACAATGATAATATGGCCGAGGATCTGAAGTTAGTTGAAATCTTATAAATTATTGGTAGGATTGTAAATTGATACAATCACATTTGAGAAATGTGTGGTAATATTTACTAAAACTAAGCATGTGTGGACTTTATGATCTAGTAAATCTAATTTTAGGTATATATAATCCCTCAAAATATGTAAGATGTTCATCAAAAGACACAAACAAGAATTTTCATAGCCTTACAATTCATAATGACCCTAAACTTGAAACAACCCAAATTTCTGTCTACAGTAAAATATATAAATCAACTGTGGTGTATTCGTTTAATGAAATACCATACAGCAGTAAGAAGAACTGAATTACAACCACATGCAAAGATGTGATGAGTTTTGAAAGCAAAATGTTAAAAAAAAATCAAACACATATACTATATGAGTTCACTTATATAAAGTTTAAAATGAGGTAAAACCAATATAAGGTATGAAAAGTCAGAATAGTGTTTACCCTTGAAGTTACAATGAGTGAAAGGAAACATGAGGGGTGTATTTAGTCTTGATAATGATCCATTTTGTGTTCCAGGTGCTGTTTATATTAGTTTGTTCATTTTGTAAAAATTCATCAATCTATATAAATTTTGCATTTTTCTATATGAACTTTGTACTTTGTTTTAAAAAAATACTTTAAAAAATGTCTGCTACTAAACATCACATCTTGTCTCCATACCAGAGTCCATGATTTGTCCTTACAAGTCTAGGATCTGCTACAGTGTCTGGTACATAGAAGTTTCAATAAATATTTGTTTAATTTAAAATAAAAGCTTTGCTGATTGCTCAGTCAGTATCATTACATAAATTCAGGTTAGTTGAAAGAGAGTAATTCTTCCACCTGTGATGAATAAATGGGTCAAGCCACTGCATAACTTTACAAAGTTGTAAATTGTTTCAGATTCTCCATTCTCAGCAATTCTGAATCAAAGGAGTCTTCCTTCAGTCATTAGGTAGGTAAATAGACCAAAATCTAGCACTAATCTAATAAGTCAGCTCAAGAGACACACAGCTTACACTCAGTGAAAAGTGACTCGCTGGTTACTATTTGATGATTAGCAGAATTTTCCCTCAGAATAAAATAATAATTTTATGAAGACATACTGTGTGATAAGGAAGCAATTTATACCATAAAGAAATTAAAGACCACATGATTGTTCCAGGAAATATTTATCAGCAATTATGTTAAATGTATTTCATATTAAGTAGGTAAGAATTATTAGTTATTGGAATTTTTTATACCAATAGTTAATAGTGGGTTATTGGTCACCATTAATAGTATTTTGTTTTTAATTAAAATTAATTACTGATTAATTAACCATTAAAAACTAATAAAGATTGTTATTTTTATGATGAATATGATTTTTCTCAGACAACAATAAAATTTTTCCAAAGATATTCCATAGGGAAGAAAATTTATGTATTGCACATATCAAAGATTATATAATTTTCCAGTACAAAATTATCAACAACTACATTAAATGCATTTCACATTAAAGAGCTAGGGTAGTATTAGTTATTTGTGTGTTTCATATGTCAATTGTTTCCCAGTGAGAGGTGTCACCCAGTTGGTTATAAGAGAGCTAATTATAAATAGATACTCTCAGTAAGTATCTTAGAGTAGATAGAAACCCAGGTGACCTTGCACATAGTAGTATTGACCCCTCTGAAACTGGCTTTCAGGCCAGAGTTGATGTTAACTCTAGTTGTGGGAACTCAACCAAGCTAGCAAGATATTAGGGGACAAATCAGGGCCCACAAAACTCTATAATCTTACTCCTAACGGCCATAATTAGAGGTATGGAACAGGGAGATATTTTCTATTTCTAAGGAATTGGGGCTGGTGGACTCTTGCTTCCAATTTGAGGCTCTAATCTCTAGACTTTTTATGGACAAATCCATGGTCAGTTGACTACAATACCCATGTAACCAATGTCCATCATTATGGCAGAGGGCACTTCCCACTTAATACCTCTCTTGGAGATCGTGCCATTTAAGAAACCTGCTCCATCTAAGTGGAAGAAAGAAGAATATATCAAGAAAATAATGTTGTCCAATATACAGTCATCCATAATCCAGATAAATGAGTGCTTAGAACCTCAGAGATTAGACATCTAATACAAACCCAGGAAACCCCACAACAAGATAAGTGCACTGACTACTTTTAAATATAAAAAATTGGTCATCCACTGAACACCTTGGAAGCAATGCTATGGACCAGATTCTTAAGGACCTGGGTTTGGGGATTAGGAAGATTTAGATTTTAGTCTTTCCACTTACTGGATAGTAAGTGGATATATGGATATATAGTCTTGTGTTATTTGCTTATCTTTTCTGAATCTTAATTTCCTCGTCTGTTAAATGGAAGTAATAAGAGTTATATCATTTGTTCATATGTTCATTTTTACAATGAACATAAGTTTATTGAAGACCTATTATATGCCTAGTGTTTTCCTGGGTAGTGGCTGTTATTAGGGTTAATCAAGATAATAATCTAATGTTTGGCAAATACTAGTTATTCAACAAAAAGTAGCAGTGACTATTGTTGTTTTTCTTTTTATTCCTATTATTATTTCCAAGGCTGAAACATGAGAAGTCCGTGGAGGCTTCTTCATCTTGGTAAACCCTTTGACCTGAGAAAATTTAGTTCACTAAAACTTGGCTTGGGCAATTACTTGCTGACTTTTTCTCCAGATGAATTTGTCAGTAGATAATGGTGGATTCCTTATTAGAGTGGCAGATTTCATCTTATACCTGGGCCTCCTTATGTCCCATCACTACTACTTTTCTTATGACAGAGTCCATGTCCACAGGTTGCCCTAACACTTAGTTTCCTTTTACAGACTTGAATTTGCATTCTGGTGTTAGAAGGCAGTGTTCTAGACTCATTAAGAATAACACACCCAATTCTGCCAATTTTTTGCTGAGGACTTGGCTTGCAACAACCTTGTTGTTTGCCCAAACTAGAATACCCCCTTTCAAAACAATTACTTATGCTACCTTACCTGAGCTTCCAGCACTACTGTTATATAACTGTAAGGATTAAATTTTGTTTTAGGTAATGGAATGCTCTAACAATAATAGCTAGACAATAATGACATTTGATTCTTGTAAGTAACTAGAAGTCTGGTGTACAAGATGGTCGCAACAGCTCAGTGATGTTACATTGATCCAGGTTATTTCGTCTTTCTCCTCTTTCTGACTGAGTGGATCAGCACCACAGTGGTCCACTCTTGGTCACAGTGGTAGCCAGAGCTCTAAGCAACATAATTTCCTATAGCAGCATCCTAGGTAGAAAACAAAAGAGTGAAGGTAAAAATGGAAAAAAGAAAGTATTCTTAATTACATCTATTATCCTGTATATCCAGCCAACTTTCTATTTAGTTTAACTGATTATACTTAGGTTTTACACATACCTCTGCACAAATCTTCAGGGAAAAGAGAATAGAATTACTAAAGATGATTTATCCATGGGGCTGATTACATCACCACACAATCTGAACTGGATTTTTCTTAGCAAGGAAGAAAGGGATAATGCTTTTTGCGTAGTGATTGAGTGCTTGCCGGATGCTGGTGGTTAGTCATTGCCTGGGCAAAATGTGTTTGGTGTAATAAGGCTGCCAGTACACCCTTCTGGGCATCACACAGCATAAAGAGTGACCTAAATAGGACTGGTGTTTTTTACCCTTTTGCTGACCCAAAAACTCCACTAGCCCATGCTAGGACCGGAGGACTGTTGTTATAACTTCTTCACATTGTGAAGCTCCATGAGCTCCTTTTTGCCTTTAGTCTGTTCTTTTCTATAGCTGCTGCCCTTCATGCATTATAACCTCTCTTTTAGACATGTCGAGCAGGGAGCCCCCGAAGCGGGGCTCGATCCCAGGACCCCGAGATCACGACCTGAGCTGAAGGCAGATGCCCAGCGATGGAGCCACCCAGGTGCCCCTAAAACCCTGCCTTTTAATTGTGAAGTCCTGTAATCCATCTGATGCCCCAAGATGGGGAACCCAGGTTCTCGAAAGAAAGGAGCTAAATTTTGGCAGCCTCGTGTTAAGTATTGGTGTGGAAATCATGGTATATAATACTTATCCCATTTCAGCCGTTTGCACTATTTCCCTTTGGGTGAGAATCTATTTCCTCTGGCACCAAAGAGACAACCTTTTCCCACATCATCCCCAGCCTGGCTTCTGGTCCCCTGTGCTTGTCTCTGCACTTCTCAACACGAGTAGCTAGACAAAGAATTGGAACTGATTGAGTCACTCTGTACCAAGTCAGAATTAGGTTTTTATGCCAAGCCTTGAAAGATGGATGCATTGTAAGTTTGACTTGCCAGTGGCAATCGAAATTGATTGTAGCCAGCGGTCAATAACTGAGGAAAAAACCCCACAATGACTAAGTAGTTGTAGTATTGAGGAATGCTGAAATGCTGATCACTCACAGACTTTTCAGCTCTGCTGGAAGTGGCAAAATCAGCAGAATTTTTTGTTTTAACATAAAGGGACCTGCATACTTATATCTTGCCAGCTATTTTTCAGGTTTCATTCTTATTTTACAAACTATGGAACGGGGGAAACTGCTTTACTATTGCTCTAAGAAACCTGCAACCACTTCATAAACATGATACCTAATCCATATAACTTGTAAAATTGCAAGATATTTACTTCACCATGTATCTTTTTCAGAACTCCAATGGCCACACTAATTATTGTATCTCCTTTAAGTTATTCACCATGGCCATTTGTTCATTGCTGTATTTATATTTTAAAGTAGCCCAAATAATTGTCAGCACTTGAAATTGATTTTAAAGGATGTGATCCTTTCATAGTGACATGAATCAGTAAATGTTAGTTATATAAAAAGATATTATGAGTGGTTCAAATATAAAGTTTAGTTTTGCTGCCAGCCTACCTCCTCTGGAATAGCTAACTTCTCTTGAAAGTTATGTTATTGACACCTTCAGCCAATCAGAGAATTTTCACCCCTAATTCTAAAGTTCCATCCATACATTTCCCTATATCTTTCTTCAGTTAAATATTTAATTTCCCCAACCTAGTAAACCACAATCAGAAGAACAATAATAAAAACCTAAATTAAATTTAAAACAAAGCAACATGCATGCACACACTCACACACACAGACACACCCATATTAGAAATAGACAATGCAAGCAAATTGGGATTTTCTTTATCTTCTCATTTCTGCCAGTTCTTATTTGTTTAATAATTATATAATATATCCTAAAATCACCAAATTTAGTCTATAGGATCCTATTAAGACTGCATGGTTATTCGCTGATAGTAGTAAGTTTTTTTTGATAGTAGTAAATTTAAATAGAAACCCACACTACAAAAATGTAATAAATAAGAGTGTAGTGAATTCTGTACAATTTGTTATGTTCATGTCACAGGAATTTTCTACAGTTTTTAATGCGGTATGAAATGTACTACTGCCGCAGTAGAATTGCTAGGACCTCAATAGGAAGCAACATATATGCATAGCTAAAGACATTTATTTAATAAAGTAATTTAGAATTTTCATTAGATTCTGGCTTCTGTGGGAGCAAATGTATGCAGTGAGGTCATTCTGTCTAGACAAAGTCTATTTAATTTTCTTACCCCAAATCAAACAAATTACTTATCTATAGATCTAGGCTTACTCTACAATATCCAATATGGCTAGTTGCACCTGGGTGTTTGGACTCCTGCAACAAGACAACATAATTTAGCTTCATTTATACCTCATTGCCATGATCATCTTCCAGTCCAAAGTTTATGCAGAGATTTTACTTCTAATAATATAATCTTTGTTAATCAGTTGATAATTTTATTTGCCATCTGTCTTAAAATATCTTGTCACTTTTGAATGATAACAGAATTCAAATTTATGTAATTTTAAAATAAGATGAAAGTTTAGTGACCCATATTTATAATTATTAGTATTAATTCAGTTAATAAGTGTTTTGATTTAGGCATCTAAATATCATGGAATAATAGTAGGATTACAAAAATATCTAAAAAGGAAAGAAGACTACTGATTGAAAGATTTCATGTACTACATAGATATTTTATAGATTATCATTTATTTACATCAAACTATATACGAAATTATACTCATGTCTGCAACTCTTGATCCTAGCTCTTGATGTGTTATATTGTAGTCAAGAGTTTAAAATTTTCTCATTGCATGGAATGATGAGAGCAAGGCTTTTATCCACACATGAAGCTGCTGTCAGGTATTTGTATGCCATAGGGAAAGAATTTAATTTTATGAATAAATCCTGTAAAACTCCATTTTGATATGTTCAAAAAGAAATTTTTCTCAAGGAAAAAATGGTCCTTTATCATGAGGATTTTGGCCACATATTTATCTTGTCCCAAGTCCACTTATTTGTTTTGTTTGCTGTTGTTTTAAGTTCTATTTGTTGATGGTGTATTCTAGTATCCTGAAATATTAGGTTGTTCCTGCCTAGAATTATTATATGCAGTCATTTATTTTGTCATATTTTCAAGATGCATCTTTCCAAAGGAGCTCATACTGCTGAGGAACGTTATCAGATTTCAACATTCTTGTGACTTTTGATACACACTGTACTTGATGGGTGGTTTGTTGTTGTCGTTTTTTTTTTGCTCCATCTCAGTAAAAGCATATGCATATTTTGTTGATTTTGTTTTTTTCTGCTTGGCATCAGAGGTAATTTACAGTTATTACTGAAGTTTAATATCAGGGCTCATACATTTTTGTGGTAGTTTTTCTGGTGGAAGAAGGGAAGGGTGATGAATTGTAGGATCAGATCTAAGCTTTGTCTGAATTTATCTAATTCTAAAAATCTCTACAGGCTTACCAAACATTTGGGAACTACCTTTGAATGATAGTAATATCACTGTCAAGTTTCAATATTATTGCCAAAATGGGTATAAATATATTAGAAGCTAAAATATATTCAGAGCTTTTTCTTAATTATGGTAGACTAAATAAAGGCTTTCCTAATGTTTTGCATAATTAAATCCATTACTTTTTAAATTTTATACTGAAAATTGTAACTATAAGCCTACTTGAAATCTAAAATATTGACTATAAGATTATTATTTTAGGTTGGGGGTTATCATTGAATTGGATTTAATATATTTAAAGCAGTTATACTTTTATACAGTACGCTATTAAGTAATCCTTTGCTAAAAGTAACATTTTTTGTGTCCATAAAAGTAAATCTCCAATTTTTGAATAACAGGGTATTTGATAACTGAGTCCTAGCCCTTTGTTTCCTAAGCACTGTGGCTGTGGTAGGACACAGACAATAGTAAAATACATAGACTCAGAAGTGGTTTTGTTCACTGACTTATTCCAAAAGAGGGCAGCAGAAGTCTACTTTATATCAGTTCTCTGCTGTGTGCTGATATCTTCTGCTCGGTGGTTATTTCTGAGTAACCCATTCTTATTTTAAAGTCAGCTATTGATTCCTCCTATGCAAAATATGAAATGAAAATAAATACCCAACAAATACAAGCAAGTTTCTTGTGAAAAATATTTGGAAGAAAATAAAAAACATGACCTTACCTAAAACCGGTAATTTAGGATGTCAAAAAGAAATCTCTTTAATGCCATGGCTTTCTTTGTCTCACTCTTGTCACATTAAATTAGAAACAGAATAAAATTGTTTTCTCCCTCACTTATTCTATGTTCTCATACTTCTAGTACATAATTGATGAAAAAATTCATCAGTTGTACATAAAGCATCAACATTCTATTATAAAATGTGGATTTGCAGGGGGAAGGGTAGGGGGATAGAGAGAGAATCTTAAGCGGGATCCACGCCCAGCGTGTGGCTGATGCGGGCCCATCCCAGGACCCTGAGATCATGACCTGAGCTGAAACCAAGAGTTGGGTGCTTAACCGACCGAGCCACTCAGGCACCCCATAAAATATGGATTTTTTAAAAGAGTGAATGAATATATCAGTATAATTTTTAACAAAATTTTGGGACTAGAAGATGAAGAAAACTTTTTGACTGAGAAATTAGATGTGATTTTAGGCAAACTTTGTTTAGGTGTGTTCAATAATTGGTCTAATAATTATCGTTTGAAGTATGCTTCTGCCTATTCATCTTCATTTCTCCTTAAAGAAAAATTCAGTCTTGAACCAAATGAGGAAGCAGCTGACTGCTGTTTTTTTCCCTTCTTATTCCTTCTTTATACACACTTTCTTAGACTCAAATTTCTATTCCTTAGCCACTTGAAAAAGTGGTCCTTTCATTTTACTATAGAATGGTTAATCTTAAAAATATCAAGCATGCATTTAGATAGTTTAAAAATCTTGGGATTGCAACTAATGAGAAATAGGAGGAGAGCAGCAAAATGTCTGAAAATGTCAATTATCCTTGACTTTCTGAGAAGCAACATGAATTTTACAGTCAATGACTACCACTTTCAGGAGGAACAGAAGGAAATAAGGACGTGAAAGGGAGAGTACTGTGCTGAAGTTTACTCTCTTCCTAACAATTATGTAATCTGTGCAGTTTTCCATGGTAATGTTAATGAAGTGACACATTTGTCACGTATTAATTCCTCCTATTGTTGATTTAATTTTTTATTTGGTACTTTCACAAATTTTTAGAACGAACTTTCATTAATAACTATGTCTTTAGCCAAAACTAATACTTGGAAATGAAAAAGGCAATGTACAAACTAAATACCTTATGCACTAAAGTATTGTGTGGAATGTGATGGCATAGTATATGGCACACTGTAAACAGTCTTTATTAATACTCTGATTATTGTTGGTTTTGTTCTTGTCTTGTTATTATTATTATTCCTTTATAACTATCATCTCTTTCTCCAGCACAGAAATCTACTTTCATAAGTCATCCTGCAGAGCATTTCTTGACAATCTTGTGTCACATCACTGGGAGAGAATGGGATAGGGTTACTGTGAATTAACAGAAGTTTTTGCAGCCTGAAGCATAGATCGCTAGAGACAACATTTATTGAACATGTATTTTATGACAGGCACTATGCTAAGTGTGTTACGTAAATTTTACCACTTAATCCACACAGAAGAAAACTGAGGTTCAATAGTAGAGCTACTTCTTGTTACGACAGAAAAACATTGATCTCCAAAACTTTTAAGTCAGGAGGAATTAGTTCAGTGCAAAATAAGAGAGTTGAATGTTCACTCCAGCCTCCTCTCTCTAGAGCCGTTCACCTTGCCTAGTTCACTCACTCCATTTCAGGTGCCTTCTACTTTTCTTCTTACGGCTTTCAACTATGTTCTTAGGAAAGGATCATCCTTAGGAAAGGATAGTCCTTTATTCTCCCACTATAAATTTGTTGCATAGATTTAAGCTACTATGTTAATTTTCCCATACTCTGCATTTTAAAACTTACTTAGTATCGTGGATTTGAATGCCTCATCATCAGTAAAGAAGGTTTCTTTTTTTTTTTTAAGATTTCATTTACTAACATAACATAAGAAAATAAATTAAAAAAAAGATTTCATTTATTTATTTGAGAGGGGGAGATTGAAAGAAAGTGCACGCAAATGTGTGCACAACTAGGGGGAGAGGCAGAGGGAGAGGAAGAAGCAGACTCTCCACTGAGCAGGGAGCCTGACAAGGGGCTCCATCCCAGGACCCTGAGACCATGACTTGAGCCGAAGACAGGCACTTACCTGTCTGAGCCATCCAGGTGTCCCAGTAAAGGGGGTTTCTGATATCAGTCAATAGATGGGAGATATTGGGCAGTTTTGGGATTGTGGTGGTAGCAGCAAGGTGTCTTTTCAGGAATTTCAAATCACAACATATGTATAATTGTTTCTTCTGTAACAGATAATTACAGTCCTGCATAACCAGGCCTAGCTGCATAGTCTACAGTACATTCTGTTAAATGGATGAGAAATACATGTCAGACATTTTATACATATTAACTAATTTAATCCACAAAGCGATCCTATGAGGAAATACTGTTCTTGTTTCTGTTTTACCGTTGGGAAAACTAAAGCAGAGAGGAGTTAGGTGGCTTGACCAAAGATAGTAGAGGAATATTATGAAACTTTGCACTCTGCCTCTGGAGTCTAGTGCTCTTCACTACTACTACTGCTGCTGCTGCTGCTGCTGCTGCTGCTGCTTCTATTCCTTTAAATCTCTCTCTCTCTTTCTGTTTCTTTTTTCCCAAGTTTCATCCATCCTTGGTACTCTTCAAGTTTTTCTTGCTGCTCTTTCTATCAAGGACATTATTTTAATTGTTGATCACTGCTACTAGTTAGGGTACATAAATTTGAGTTTCTATACTAACTTCCTACAGTATTTTCAAGTGCCTACCAACATATGCAAATGGATTTCCCAAACATTTTCAACCCCAGCAAGTCCCAAACTTAATCTCCCCTGCCAAACCATTTCTTCCATCATGTTAGCTGCTTAAGAGCCTCATCATCCATGAACCTATGAAGGAATACCAAAATTTATGGTGGCTCTTGTCTGTGGCTCTTAATTATTCCTAACCCCCTACATCTGTTTAATCGCCAAATCTACCCTGTAAAAGTATTTTCTTAAAATTCCAGATTTATTGAGCTATAATTGACCCTTAAATGCCTTATGCCCATCTCTTTTCTTCTCTACTGAAAGCTTTGTTGAAATCTTCATCTTGTGCCACCTGGACAATGGCATCACCCCTTTAAGGGCTATCACTTGTCTTTCCTCTACTGATTGTTTTCCACAATTCTGCCACTGTGGTTATCCTTCTGAAAAAAATGATCTTGTGACTTACCTGCTTTAAAGTAAGACATCAGGATCATTCCACTGCTTACAAGATAAACTTCTTCCTTTTCTGGAACATATGACTTTCCACAGAAGTGATGAGTTCCTTTGTCAGCATCATCTGCCTCTTCCCCCATGTGTCCTCTGCTCCAGCCCCAATACATTTTTCTCACTTATCCCATTGCTCTTTCACATCCCTGGGCCCTTGCTAATGCCCTTTTCCTCATGGAAAATGAATTAAGCTTTCTAGCTCTGTTGAAATGTCATGGTTTTCTTCCCGAACTTCTTCAGACAGAATTCGTGCAATTTCATGATATGGAAAGTTTTTTTTTTAATTATTTAATTCTTATTTTAAGAAATTTGATGCAAACAAAAATATTCTTAACATATAAGAAATTAAGAAGCATAATAATAAATTGAACTGTGAGACCACCAAACAACTTATGAACTAGATTATGACAGTTCCATTGAAGTTACATGGATGCACTTCCCCAGTGCTCCTTCTTGCCTCCCATTAAATAAAACCACTATGCTGAATTTAGGGTTTATACTTCTTTTGTGTTTTACAGTAATGTAACCTGATATGTATGTATTTTTAAAAATGTAATACATACATATCTTGTTTTTGAACTTTATTAAAATGGTATCATGCTGTAAGCAGTTTGTTTTGCTCACTCAGTGCAGTATTCCTAATATTCTTCCATGGTATTGCCCATGGGCTGAAGATAATTTATTTTCACAATTGCATTCCATTGTGAGACAATTTTACATTTATTTATTTTTAATTTCTTTATTTTCTTAAAGATTAATGCTTGGGTTCTCAATTTTTAAATATTATGTTGCTGTGAGCATTCTTGAGCATTGCATGAATGAACATATGCAAGAATTACTTTTGGGCATATACTTAGGGTTGGAATTATTGGGTGATAGAATAGGTGCCTGTTCACTTTAGAAGAAAAAAACAAGTTGTTCCCAAATGTATGCGTCAGTTTGCACTTCCATCAACAGTGGACATTGCCTCTTGATTCTATAGAATTTACATGCTAGCATTTTCCAATGAACAGTGAACCCTCAAAAGTCAGGGACTATATTTCACTCTCCCCATTATCAAATACCTAGCTCAAAGCTTTGTATATAGTAGGTGATTAAATATGCAATAGTTTAAGTACCAATTAAGACAAACATCAAGAAAATAGAGATGGATAGTAAAGGCAACTGAGGAAATTATTATTCAACTTACAGAATGACTTCAATTTAGCCCCAGCTGTCCTTTCTTTTCTTCCCCCATGAAATAGTGCCAAAACCACTGGGCCAGAACTAAAAATTATGTTTGTCTTTTTAGGAGGGCTGCTTTTTATTTTTAAGATTTTATTTATTTATTAGAGAGACTGAGAGGGAGAGAGAGTGGGAACACAAGTAGGGGGAGGGAGAAGCAGATTCCCCACTGATCAGGGAGCCTGACATGGGGCTTGATCCCAGGACTCTGGGACCATGACCTGAGCAGAAGGCAGAGACTTAACCTACTGAGCCACATAGGCGCCCCAGGAAGTTGCTTTTTAATATTTACTAATTTACATGGAAAAATTCCTCAGTATTTTGAATATTTTATACCATTTGTTGATACACTATTTTGATTCTAGGAACTTTTCATCTTTGTATTATTTGTCTTTCAAAAACAAAAAGAACCTGTTAAGTTTATGGAAACCTTTTATGTAGAAGTATGCTTTTTAAATTATTGTTTTATTCTGTTTCCTGATCATTTTGGTAAAGAATATAATGAAGGTTAAAAAAAGAAAATTCTCAGCATTTATAGAGCTGTACTTTCCACAAGTGCACTTATATAATAATATTAATATAATTCTATAAATTCCCTGTGAGTTGAAAGATCTAATGAGATCTCTCATTAGATCCATTTAGCTGATGAGGAAACGGAGGCATGAGTAAATAATATGATTTGTTCATGATGTGGCTTTTCTGACTTTGGTCTGGTACTCTGTTAGTATCAGTCACCTAAGAAGATTTTTTTTTTGTCTTCCTCTAGATGAACATTTTACCAAGTATCTCATAATCACTCTATTATTTTCCCTATATATTAATTACATGATTTTTTAAAACCTATTGACTTTCATCTGTTTTTGTTTATATTGCCTTTCCGTATGTGTGTTGGAGTCCCTTTTTTTCCTCAAAATATTTTAAATTCTTAGACATTAATAGATATTTCATTTTCTATGTGTCTTATTTATATAGTGTATACCACCATATACAGTATGCATCCCCTCTAAAATGCAGGTTTCATGAGAAACAGAAATGAAAGAGTCTCCATAAGGTGGGAATAGACTTTAAATCCAGGTCTCTGAAGAAACTAAACCATTTAGTCATATATGGAGAAAGTGCTCCTAGAGAATCCCCAGGTTTCTAAATGGGGAAGAAAAGAGGTCAGTTTATCTCACTCACCAAGTATCACCGTGTCTTGTAAGATTTTATTTTCTTAAGAGACTGAACTCTTTTTATTTTCATTTGAAATTTCCCTCAGTTAATATTTGAATAAGTGTAAATATCAATTTTTACTAAGGCTAATTGTGAAATCGAATACTTTTTGATGTTTGCAGAGACGTTTTGTCAGCAGTTTTTGTGCTATTTAAAAGATCAGTATCTAATGGGATTAAGTGGGATAATCAAATAACAAACTGAAATCTGGGTACATGGTTTGATGCCTGTGGAATACTTCCTTGATGAATATAAATGAAAAGTGTCTCCTGGTTAGGGGTAGAAGTCACCATGCCACTATGCTTGGCATTTCTGCTAAGTCAGCACCTTGGCATGAAATTGAGACTCAGATCCAGGCAGGGGAGGGGAGGGGATGATACAAGAAGAAATCTGACAGGGTTTCATGCTGGTTGAATGGAAAATGTCGTGTGATATTTTGAACAATAGTGGATTTGGAAATATTGAAGAAAACCAACTGATGCAGACAATCATGGCTAAAATCAGTTTTTAGTTTTTAAGTCTGTATCTTGGGCCAATTCTTTGACAAATAATTTGCATAGCCCCTTGCTTCATTTTCCTTTTAAGCCATGCTTACTTTTTCTTCAAATGGAACAAGAATAAGTGCTGACTATCTTTACAGTTTCATGCTCTGTTTTGCTCCAAGTTGTTCCTTCTTAGTGTTTATTTTTTTCTCTAAAAAATGGTCGTTTGGGTATTCACAATTTCTTCTTTTCAATAAAAATATAATTTAGCTTTGAAACAATTTAAAATGTGGGAGGAAAAAAGCTTACTTATCATAGTGTCGTCATATATATAATCACATTTTTGTGTATATGTCTGTGTAAATATGTGTAATATATATATTTGTATAATAGTTGTAGTCAGAATGAATTTATCAGTGTATTTTTCACTGAACTTTATTTCAAGCTTATTTTTTCATATCTTAATTTTAATGAAGTCCAAAATATTCTATTTAGTAAATCTAGTATATTCTATCTTAATAATTTCATCATTACTTTATTACCAAATATGTGGTTTTCTTCTTTCCTGATACTTCTTGTTATTTAACCTCAAAGCATCTAAAAAATGATTTTTCATTGGTTTTATCTTGTAGATTTGTTTTAGAAATGTGACAAAGACAAAGATTTTCTTGTAAGTCTTCCACATCTTTGTGAAACATTTTCATATCCCTTAAACTCTCTTTCTCATCATCACCTGTAGGATTATTAATCTCAAGCTCTTCAGTCTCCCTGGCCATATTAAGTAGATTAATATGAAGTGTAAACTTTATAGAAAAGTGTAAGTAATGGTTTTCTAATGAAATTTGGGTATTGTACTATTATTTTTTATGGCAGATAGCAATTCTCAAATGCTTTATGAGCATTTCTTTTTTTAATTTTATTTTGTTATATTAGTCACCATACATCATTAGTTTTTTTAAAATTTAATTTAATTTTACTATGTTAGTCACCATACAACACATCGTTAGTTTTTGATGTAGTGATCCACGATGCACTGTTTTCATATAACACCCAGTGCTCCATTCAATAGTGCCCTCCTTAATACCCATCACTGGGCTAACCCATCCACCCACCCCCCTCCCCTCTAGAACCCTCAGTTTGTTTCTCAGAGTCCATAGTCTCTCATGGTTCGTCTCCCCCTCTAATTTCCCCCCCCCTTTATTTTTTCCTTCCTACTCTCTTCTTCTTCTTCTTCTTCTTTTTTTTTTGAGCATATAATGTATTATTTGTTTCAGAGGTACAGGTCTGTGATTCATCAGTCTTACACAATTCATAGCACATACCCTCCCCAATGTCCATCACCCAGCCACCCCATCCCTCACACCCCCCACCACTCCAGCAACCCTCAGTTTGTTTCCTGAGATTAAGAATTCCTCATATCAGTGAGATCATATTGTAACTATTTTGTTGACCAAATTATTTAAGATCAGATACTTTCCAATGCCCAGAAAAACATTCCTATACAGGCAACCTCACTTTTCTTTCTCTAAGCCTGGTCATTGTTTTTATAGGATACATAAAACTTGACTTTAAAAATGAGCTGAAACCAATTAGTGATTGTTTGACTCTTATTATAAGTTTTTCCAAATCCCTATTGCATGTTTTTTACATATCACAACTAGATTCTGGTTCACCTTTATGTAACATGTAAGTTATGCACATGAAATATGATGTGGAAGGTTATCTTTCTAGGATAAGAGAACTATGTATAATAAATGAAATTTGATGTTGCATTTACTTTTTATTCTTTACTAGGCACTCATAGATGGTACCATTTTATTGAGAACCAACTTATAATATACAAAATTTGCTGCAGGAATATATATAGGCTTGACCAGTCCATGTACATTTTCACTAACCCCAATGATGATTCATGATACATTTTCATACATATTGTTTCTTGAAATGGATCCTTCTTTTTTTTTTTTAAGACTTATTTATTTATTAGAGAGACCATGGAAGTGGGGAAAGGGGCAGAGGGAGAGAATCTTTCAAGCAGACTCCCCATTGAGTGGGGAGCCAGATTCAGGGTTCTGTCCCACAACCATGCGATCATACCCTGAGCCAAAACCAAGAGTCAGATGCTTAACTAACTGAACCACCAGGCACCCCTTGAAATGGATCCTTCTTAAGTAAAAAGAAGACAAATTGAATCTCTTTTTAGTATAACATTGTGTTCTATTTAATTAATCTCTACCTAATTTATCTGATTAATGTCTACTTTCAAAGCAAGTAGTTGGTTATTTCTTAATTATTTCTTAATCAAAGTATTATCAATTAATTTCTAAGTATTCACAATTTTCACTGGTCATTTTTGTTGGCCTTATTTTTTGAAATTATTTATTGTAATTTTATTATGCCTATAAATATAGTAGTTTTCTTTGAAGAAGAAATTTTTACAAAATGAATACATTTGATTTAATATATTTGAGTTAAAGTTGTTGTAGAGCTAAAGAAATTTTGCAGAATTAGTAACATTTAATTGAGGGCTCCATATCCTCTTCTTGTCTCTATCTCTCTGTGTCTTTTTCTCTCTCCCACTCTCTATTTGTCTATCATCTTTCCACACTTTTTGGCTGATGAAGAAGTGAGGTCAGGGGTGTGAGAAGGTTAGAAAAAGAACAGGAGGAGCAAACCTAAGTTATGCCTCAGGCCTATATTTTTAGATCAATCTTCATTAGTAATGTTAAGATTGATAATTTAACCTAACATACATCTTACAAATCCTGTCATCAAGGATATGGCCACAGTATCAATGTAAAACTGAATAACTTTTATGGAGAACACATGTGAATTTAGATCTATTTGTCTTATATTTATACATATAATATTCTATCATGATGCTGATAGGTGCTAAAAGATTAGAACAAAGAAAGAAAGAAGGAACAGAATGGGCATGAGGGATTAAATATTGTTGCACATTCTTTCTCACTATAGCCACTGATAGATGAGTCCTAAATATTGCCTCTCTTGAATGAGCTCTGCCCATAACAACTTTGGTGAATAAAGTATGGCAGGAATGATATTGTACCAGTTCTGATAGTAGAATTTAGAAAGACAAACAGCTTCGATTTTCTGCCTCATGAAGCCTAGGTGCCATGCTGTGAGGAAGCCCAGTGAGTACAAGGAGGGGGTGCTATATGGAGGATAAGTCCTAGCTGAGCTCCCAGCCTACAGACAAAATCAGCTTTCCAGACATGGGAGTGAGCCATCTTGGTAGTACATCCTCCAGCCCCAGCTGAATGGCCTCAGTTGATGGCTCATGCAGCAGAAATGAGCTGTCCCTTTCAAGCTCTGATCATATTGCAAAATTATGAACAAATAAATGATCATCTTATTTCAGCCACTAAGGTTTTGGGTGCCTTGTTATACAACATTAGATAATTGAAACTATGGGAGAGAATACTATAGAGGGAGGTCAGGTAATACAAGCCTTTTAAAGCCATGTTAGGAATTTTTGTTTTGATCTAAACTGTAAAGGGAAGCCTTGACAATGTCAGAAGATCTGATTTGCATTTTCAAAAGGTTGTTGTGACTGTACTGTGATGAATGTATTGGAAATGTCATGGTGATCTGTGGAGATCAGTTATGAGACTATTTGAGTTGTTTAGGTGAGAGATTATGTAAGTGAGTGCAGATAGTGGAGATGGGTAGAACAAAGTATGTGGATTTGGCAGATATATCAGTGGTGATCCTGAAGGAATTTAGTGACAATGCAACTTTGGTAATGTTGATAATGCAATGATACCTTGTTGCTATTTTAGTCATTGTGTACTCTTTGGTTTGGTCTGAGTTGCCCTGTTGTTTATCTGAGATTAGGCTGATGTTGACTGTTGGTGGAGAGGTTGGGTGAATCAGAGGGGATTCTCATATCCTCTAACAAAATTTGAACCAATATAGAGTCCATTGTATCACAGTCCAAATCTGACTTTTCTGAGGAGAGTAAGAGGGAAAGGAAGGAGGAAACATGGGATATTCCCATAGAGAGAAGCCATTACCCAGTATGGTCCCTGACACATCTTGGTTGGTTTAGTAGATGATGCTTGGAATCAAAGCTCATATGAGTATATAGGTTACACGTTTTAGCTGTGAGATATGGAGTTTACCCAGCAATCTGAGCTTGTAAATAAAACAATGATGAAAGTGAAGCAAATTCTGAATAAGCCCAGAAATAGTATATGATTATCAACTGTTATTTCAGATGTTTATTGGAATTATTTGGTCATTTATTTGAGAAATGCATGCAGTCTTTCAACAAATATTTATTGAGTTTGCTACTGTGTGCAAGGAAGCACGCTTATCAGTTTGTGTATTTGTTGGGGGCAGGGAATCCTGATTCTTCATGACCATGAATTTATAATCTGGTGAAGGAGATACAGTATTTGATTTTAAAAATTTAAATAACATTATTATGTATAAAAAGTTCAGTTTAAATAAAATTCTAACACTTGGATTTATCTGGAGTCTGAATTTTCTCTTCAAAATGGTTTTAAACATTATTTTTAGTAAACAACGTTATATTTTAAAATTTTTATTGGTCAGCATCTTTGATATTTTGGAATAAGTGCTGAAAAATGCTATTTTCTCTGAACCTTATTAATCTCCTGCTTAATGGAAAGAACCATGGGCCAGAACACCTGGATTCTAGATCACTTGCCTTTGTCACTAACTGATTTTGAGACATTAGGCAAATTATAATCTCCCCATGCCCCTGTTTTTTTGTTTATTTCTTTAATCTTATAAATACCTATCTTAGTTATTCAAGATTATACAGTAGATTAAAAGAGATGGCCATAAGTATGTACTTTCAAAGATAAAAGCTCTAAACAATTATCTTAAAAAATAAATTGCATTTATTTTTTAAAATGTATCATACATGAAGTATCTTGTATATAATGTTTATGTATATATATATATATATATTTTCTCAGGTAACAGTGAGTAGGACCACATATGAGTTATTTTTTACTTATATAAATGATGAGATAGTGATTAACAACCCCCCCTTTTCATTTGGGTTAAAGTTTAGAAAAGAGTAAAAGAATTATGATTGAAATACGTTGAAGAGGTTGAGTTTCAGAAGGCTAGAAGAGCTTTGTGCCTCTGTGCCTTTTTACTAATGCTGTTGATGAGAACAGAATTAATCTTTTTTGTCCCAATGTTTCATTTCCATAAAAATGCAAGAACTTCTGGCTGTTAGGTTAACTTGGTACAGTTAAAATTCTGAAAAAATTAAGGATCTTGCTGCCTACCCTAAGAAATTGTAAGCCAAAAGCCATTCACCAAAGAATCCGCAGTTTGAACATGGGTGAAGTAGAATTAACTGCTGCAAAAAAGACAGAAACCTTCTTTTCTAACACTCCTCTGTGAAGTTTTCTGGTTGAGCTGCACTGTGGACTAACTGCAGTAAATGCTACCTTTCTCTTTTCTTTTTAGCATACAAAACAAGTGTTTCCAGTGTGGTATAGTTGGCTCGCCCCTTGGCAGTATTTAGGAATTTCTAGGTACCCTGTTGGAGTGTTATCTTGTGGATTATTATTAAACAGTGGAACAATAACTATCTTTTCATTTTACTTTATTACTGATAGTCATGAGGAACATTTTATTAGACATAATGGGTCTCTTAGAAAAGTTGAGCCCTTGCTATTCTTTCCCATATATATTTCCCTCCAGGTATTTTAATAAAAACTTAAAGAGATGGTTGCTTAATTATAATATGATAGGCAAAACAATATATAATACCACTGGTGTGTGTTTGTTTTTTGCATCCAGTACATTTTTTCATGAGTAGAATTCATTTTCATTTTACTCAAGACCTAGCAGGCCCACCTGAGCTTTCCCATTTCTGCTAAGAGCAACAGAAATTATTACTTTATATCATGTACATGTAATACCTAAATATATTAAAAGATGACAGCCATTTCCTTTTCTTCCCCTGACAAACTTTCGAGTATGAGTTCCATGGTTTTCTAAAGTTCTTACCAAGCAAAGCTGGATGCTCTTGCTACTTAGTTTGTCTAAAGTTTTCATGTGACAACTGAAAGAGGTTATTTCTAGAGAAAAAAATGCAGCTAAATAAGAGGCATGTACCTGTCAAGACTGGGGACATGGAGTTTTGTGTTTTCCTGCAACAGTTGATGACATCATTAGAACCTGGGGTAGAAAAAGGAACAATATTCTCTGCAGACTTTAAGTTGGTTCAGAAACAGCATGATATATTAATATCTGAGAAAAAAATACTTTTCCTACTTCCAATCAGGGTTAAAACAGTCATGTTTGCGGCCCAAAAACTCTGCTGAAACAGCTGGACAATTTCTATCTGATGAAAGGAAACTCTCTGAAATATTTGCAAGGCACTTGTGCATTTTAATAACATTAAACCAAATATTTATTTCAGCTGCAAAGATGGAAACAAATGGTTATCATTTTGGAATATCTTCTATTGAAATATTTTTTTTTAATTATAAGAACACAAGTATTGGGTCTTCTTTCTGAAAAGATATTGTATTTGAAAAGTACTTGTCATTTTAGACCCCATATTATTATATAATTATTGTATGAAGATATTGCTGTGGATGGGCCATAGAAAAATATATGCTTTGTGAGCTGTCCTCATTATGATAAATAGTACAAATTTGAGAAATGTCTCCTCAAAGTATAACTTTAGCCTGTGACTTCTGACTTTGATTTTAAGTTGGTTGATCAATATGATTAATCAAATGAGTGACCTAGTTTTTATTAGCTGATTGACCCAAACCATTGTAGGTAATACTAATAGCAAGTTTTGTGGGTTTGTTTGTTTGTTTGTTTGTTTTTTAAGTCAGCATTTCAGATGTAAAACTAGGTCACAGGCAGCAAAGTGACTTGTCTAAAAGAACATGGAATAAGACTTAAAATTCCTATCCCTGATCTATTCATTATTGTAGAATCCCAATTTACTTTCAATTTCTTGTTTCAAAATTAGCTTGAATTTTCATTTTCCTTTCACCATTTACACTGAACAAATTTGCAGTTTACCACTCCTCTTTAAAGTTCGAAGTTTCTACACTATTGTATGAATTGGACAAATCAATTCAAGCAATATCTTATTAACAATGTATATTCTCATACTAGAGTTTCTGGATCTGATGTGTTTTAGAGTAGAAATCTTTCAGAATGTAAAGAAGTATTTCTCAATCTGATTTTTAAAATTCCTCATCAGAGTACCTATTTATGCAATTTGGTTTCTAAAATATTGATTTTTTTTTCACTAGTATAAGATGCACATTATCTAGTCAACTGACATGGATCACTGAGAAATCAGTATATTAGAACATTTAGCTATTATTGACCTGAAGAAATTTTAAAATAGCATTTAAGAGGTCATTGTCTTTACATCCTATTACTGATTCCAAATGACCATTTCTCTTTATAAATGTCCTTGGGTTTCATTATAGAGAAAGACTTTTACTGATGATAATTTGTCTCCTTTCTTTATCTGATTAAAAAAATCAATTCTGATGCACTGTTTCCTGCACATGTATGTGTATACATAGATAAGTTATAGTATATGCTTTGCAAAACACATGGAATGGAAGCATTGTCTCCAGTAGTTGGTTTGCCATCTGAGTAATATGCTAACATATAAATTTTCTATCAACAGAGAGTTAAAAATTCTCAACTCCTAACCAGACAGAAAGAAGACCTAAGTATACACAGGCATTTCTCCATTTTTTTATAGTAACACGAAATGATAAATTATTAATCAAAAGGTCTATTTTAACTCTGGCTTTGCTCTCCTTTTTTAAATTTATTTCCACAAGAATACAATAATTCAAGAGATGATAACACAGTAGACATTAAATTTATCTGGATAACTGTGCAAAAATATCCATTCCTGGACTGTATCCCAGAACAATGGAATGAGAATCCCAGGGGATGGGGTCCATGAGTTTGCATGATTAGTTTTTCACAGATCCCCAGTCTGAAAACCACTGCATTAGGCACTCTTGAGTTTTCCCATGCTTAGATTCAATTATGTTTTCTTATTTAATCAGATATGTTTCTTCTGTGGCCCAGAATACACTGGTGCACGAAGCCAGCTTACTTTTAAACCTGAACTCACCAAGTCCTCTTCAACTGAGCATATACATATTTGATTTTGGCATGAATTTATTTTGTCTACAGACTATAGAGGCCTTAAGATTATGAAATTTATCCAGTTCTCATACAAAGAAACACAAAGATAAAAACTTAAGTAACAACCGAGGGCTCATAAAATTTATACTATCTGATTGGTTCCTCCAATTGAAATTTTATTTTATAGAAATTGTTCTTGACTTTTTAGGGTGGTCAACCAGCCATACATTGCTCAGGACTTGGGAGGTTTCTTAGGACGTGGGCTTTCAGTTCTAAAACCAGGGAAGTCCTGAACAGACTATGCCAGGTGGTCACTCTACTTCCATTTCCTTAATTTAAATTTACTGATTCCACCTCCTTGTGTAAAGGAATACCTAATTGATGGGCTTCCAATCCATGTAAGTTTCAGATGTCCTAAAAAGTGGCAAAAGAAAGTAGTCATCTAGCTGAAAAAAGAGCATTTTGAGATTTAACATTTAGGAAAAGTAACATAAGTTGAGCTGGGTGATGACTGAACTTTTTCCCAGGTGAAATATCTTATTAGGTAAAAAGGGGGAAATGCTATCTTATGCATGCCTGAAACCTGACAACACTATTTAGAATTTAAAAATAATCTGACCCTATCTACCCTGATAAATTAAATTAATTAAGTTAATTCAATTCAATAAATACTGGACACCAGTGGGGCTACAGAGGCCATCCATATACAAAGAACTCCTTCTTGCCTTCAAGCAGTTCACATTCTGGTTGATAAAGACCATCCACATTAGCGAGGGAATTGGAGGGATCTGTGGGCTGTACTCTTAGGTTGCTCTTTATGAACCCTACCCTCCTACTCCCAAACAAATACAAATTTTTATCTGATTCTGTACTTGATTTTTAAAGTGTCTAGACAGGCTGCTTTGGCAACCATCTGAAATAATTTTGCTGACAAGGACTTTGCTGTTCCCATAACAAGGAAACATTGCCAGGTGACCCGTCATCCTTTGATATTTGTTACTGTGTTATGTGATCTTTTCAATGTTTGACAGAAGCTGGTGCAAAAGAAACTTTTTTGGAGACATATTTTGGCAAGATAGGGAGGGAGGAAATGGAAAAGAGGTACAGAGTTTTGTGTTTTGGATTGTAAACTGTTCAAAGTTCTTAGACAAGAGGAGTTTCAAATAAGACTCTCTCCTTACAGGTATGAGATATTTGTTATACTATTGAACCTCCCAAAACCTGTTTTTCACTTATAAAATAGCAATGGTCATTCTAGCTCTTTCATGGGGTCTTTGGGTAGATTAAATGCAATGATGCATGGAAAGAATTTAGCACAATTCCTGGCACATAGTTAAGACTGTGCATTTGTATTATAGTTGTAATTCCTCTGTACCTTCCTAAAGATTACCAAATCTTTTGTGTGCTTGATAGATATAACATAATTAGATATTATCTGGAATTTTCTATATACCCACAGTATCTATAAAAATGGGAGGCAAAAAGCCATATTAATACAATAGCATAAAATAGAACTATGTGGAAAGGACATTGAAGGCACTGTACAAATCAGAAAACATTTAAATCTGGAAAACTATGAGGCCATGGGTAGTATTTAGCTATTTCTAAACAGGAAACCCTTCCCATACTTTTTCAAATTGTATCAACAAAGTAATTATCAAAATGTTTTTTTTCCAAGTTCCTTTTTTCATGTACATGTTTCCATACTTGGAACTTAAATTTTATTTTTAAATACCATTTGGCAGCAGCGGTGTGTGTGTAAATGCAATAGGAGGAACTTGGTAACTTTTGTAAGGACAGTAAGAGATAGGCATGCCTTAGCAAAGGAAAGGCTTAAGTCACTGAGAGGAGATGTGAACTGGCTCCTGTCCAGGAAGCAGAAAGCAGGAGTACTGAAGGGGTTAATGGCAGCTAGTGAGGCAGTGCTAGTGTTGAGTTGAGATTCTGCTGCAGCTTGCTGGAGCCTTAAGCTCCATAATTATATTTCTCTTCTGCCTTATCCATGGCACTTGGTACTTATAGCCCCATTCCTTGGATTAGCAGATGGGAATTTGAATTAACAATGCTTCAGTTGTCTTATTTTTAAGATGTCCTACATAAAAACCAATACAAACATTACCTTTTCATTTTCTAGCTATCAAATTTTAGCAGGGTGTTATTTTCGGTAGCAAAGGGCCTCTGACATTGCTGTGAAATTGCCTCCTTTTGTTGCATCAACCTCAGGTCACTGGAGAAGAATGGAGGCTTTGGGTTGACAAAGATGAAGAGGTGATTTGTGGGCCAGTGCATCGAAAAATGGAACAGGTGTATGTGAGAGAAGCATACTTCAGCCCTATGTTCTGCACAGCCACTTCTTTTCTTCCAGGAGCCCAGAAT
Organism: Eumetopias jubatus; assembly: GCF_037043125.1. Taxonomy (NCBI): domain Eukaryota; kingdom Metazoa; phylum Chordata; class Mammalia; order Carnivora; family Otariidae; genus Eumetopias; species Eumetopias jubatus. The sequence goes on from NW_028274811.1 coordinate 116,107,665, forward strand.
GTTCATCAAGCATGAAAAGCTTTCAGTCTGTTTTTGACACAGAAAAAAATAGCTTGTCTTAAAACAAGTGTTTCTCCTAAATGCCCAGTTTCTCCATCTAAAGTGAAGTGGATGGATAATTGGATTTAAATGAACATAGGGGTTAGAAAGGATGAAGAATAATTTCATTGTGCTATTTAAAACTCCCAAGCATATAGTTTTTTTTTTTTTTTTGGATTTTTTTCTTTGTTTTTAAGGAATGGAAGTGTATTTGTTTTGCTCTTTACAATATATCATGATCAGAATTTTACCTACTGAGATCTGAACAAAATTGGAGTTTTGGAAAATCCTTAGCTTACTAAAACTCGAGACTGCATACCAGTTTCTATTATTAAATGAATATTTACAGCCTCAAATAAAGCAAAATAAAAGCAGGTGGATTATCTCAGAATAGAGACAATTCCTTTTACTTTTATGAACTAATACTGATAAGTGCTCCATCATAGGAACTGAAACTCTATTAAAGTGTTCTGATTCTCTCCAGGGTCAGTTTCACTCGTGGATAGTAAACAGGCTGAATAATTACAATCATTCAGCAATAAAGAATTTTCTAATTCAGTGTGTCCTGTTAGGTGTTTACACAGCTGTGTGATTTCTGTTATTTTTTATATTTTAAAGTCCCTTAAATCATGACTTTTTATATAATCTTATTCTCAGTTTGACTGATTTGTTACTGCATTGCTTCAACAGGACCAAATGCCTGTATCCTCTCCCCATCTTTTAGGAGGACACATTGAACGGCTGTCATCCTGACCTATCTAGGTAAAAAAAAAAAATCTTAATTTGGTATTTGGTTACGTTTTTTCCGTTACACCCAAATGCAGTATGATGCTGCAGTATGCTGAGTGTCTGTGTAATATGAATATGTATAGGTAACACTATTCTTAGGTTTCTGGATCCTGAGTTTCATGGTGGATGAAAACAATTGTATTAAACTCTCCTTCAAGGCTCCACGAAACATCTGTAAACAGTAATTTTTTTCAGTATCTAAGAGCAAATCAGAAATAAGGGTGGAGGGGGGCTAGAAAAAAAAACACCATATTATTTGGAAAGACTAAAAGAGATATAGAAAACTACCACTCAACATCAACTCAGTCTCTTAAAAGCTTGTTTGCAAGTCAGTGTTTATATTTCCACAACATATATATTGGTAAGAGTTTCAAACAGGAAAATTGTGTGAATCCTTTTCTTTGAACAAAAGCTATATCCCATCAAGGTAATGAGTTTTATGCTACCAAGTTTTTTTTTTCTCTTAGTTTTAAGTACAAAATCAGTCTTCTGTGATATGCGTGGAATTATGTGGTTTTTCAGAATGACACTATTTTTTTCCAGGGGGTCTTCTCACTTTGGAGATAGCTGCAGATGAATTTACTTAGGTGTAATTTCATTCCTTCTTTTACAAAGTGGCAGTTTAAATTCAGTATGACAGTGTGAGTGATATGCTTGCTAAATTTGCACTAACATATGCAAATTTAGGGAGGAATTATTTATCAGGGAGTAATATGTTTAAATTTTTTTAATAAAGAAAAGTCTAATAAGCATAAAGGGGAGCTCTATATGAAACTGGTGACAGATGGGAATCGTTTGCTAAAGGACATCACCTCATGTGGAAATTCTAGTGGCACAGAAAATATAATGCATGCACTCCCTTCATAATTCTGGGTTATTATTGTGGATAATAGGGGTACAGATATGGCAAAGGCTTCATTGGCTTTCAGTCAAATTTTTGTATTGTGATTGCAGAGGCGGCATCCTACCCCAGTAGGTAGGATCAGTGCCCTTCAGTTCTGCCTCACTGACTCAGATTGAACAAGTCAGTCATTGGCCACAGTAAGAAGACTTTCTCATAGGACCAGTGTTCTCTTGATTTAAGTTAGTTATTAGATTAAGTTAGTTATTTCCATCCATGAGGAAGGTTCGCCAAATTGATGCTTGTCCATTGCTCAAAATCTTCTTTTTTTCTCTTTTCCATAAGACTCAAGTCTACTATTCTGCATCTTTCTTGGTTCTTGAATAAGAAGACGATTATTTAAGAAGATTAAGTCACTCCAGCAAAATCATTTTGCCTAAAGTTGATGATCATAAACTTACTGTTGCATACCTTATAGTTTGTAAGAGGTTTTAACATATACTAGTTTGTGTTAGATATATATATATATATATATATATATATATAATATATATATATATAGTGTCAAATATATAGAATATATTCTTCCCTCCAGATCGTTAGGCTGACTCATTTTTATCATGAATAGAGATTTAAGTGTTTTTTTCTATCTTATGGTGATACTTAGTTATGATTTTGTTAGGTTAAATGTTTTTATTCCTTCTTCTATGTAATTCATGCCAACAGATATGTCTTTGGTTTTAAATCCCCTAGAAGGGGGTCACAGCCCAGTCTTATCACATTATATTTCTATTCCTGAGTATTTTATACATACTGTTTTGTGCTGACTTTCTCTTTGAGCAGCAGCTGTGAGAGGACTATGGGATTCTCGGATTCCTCCAAGTCGTTCTCTGGGACCTGGAGCTTGAGCCAGGCAAAATGATATTGATTCTGTCTTACATTTTCCTTTTTCTTTTTTTAGTATATGTGCTGCCGAAGTGAGCACCCTTTTTCTTTTTGATTTATTTGTGAGTTAATGCAAATTCAAACTGTTGATTTTCTAGTCTGAACTTTCCGTTCTGGTTTTGAATTTACATTCAAAATTCATAAAATGATTAAGTAACTGGAATTAAAATAAAAACCTTAAAAAAAGCCACAAAACTAACATTTGAAAACAGGCTTCCAATAATGGTTGTTGCCATAATGAAAAGCTTTATTTGAGTTCCAGGTTGTTTAGTTAATTTGATACTTGCTCAGAATAAATATTTTATAAGTTACCTTCTTATTACATAACCTGTAATTTTTATAAAATCAGTTGTATAATTTCATCTTGATAGCAAAACAGTTGCCTTTGAAGGGCTAGCTTCTCCATACATGTCACAGCACATTTTATTACTCTGATAGAATTCATCACTTTCCAGTGGAGTTGGGAGTTGTCTTCTTATGCATCTGTATCTTCCATTAAGACTGTGAGCATCTTGAGGGCAGTTACTCCTTTTGTGATTCCTCAGAACCCTATATAAATTACAATTGTGATCTAGGACCAGCAAGGATTCTAAGGAATCACAAAAGAATAACCTTCATTTGGAAAAAAAAATTGAGTTTTTCTTATTGAAACCACTCTACTAAGATTGTTTGGGTAACTTATTTAAAATTATTTGGATAATCTTTTACTGCATGTGTTTGTGACTTTTTCTTCCTCCTTTCTCCAGTTATAATGGATGTGAACACAGATAAATAAACTGATGAGATATTATGAACCTGGCTGAGCTTGCCTCGGTCTTGATCTTCTGGGAAGTTGATTATCCCACAGGAGGTCACACTCCTTGTCATGTCGATTTCATTAATTGCACAGACAGAATTGGAACATTTATTACCTATCAGGGTTCTTGTCTTTATAATTTCTTGTTACAGTAAGAGGTCTTGTGATCATGATTTTATAAAAATTGGAGGAAAAAAGTGAAAAGCATGTTCCTACTTCAGCCAGATTTTGGAGGTAAAGTGATCTCCAGATTTATATTAATTTTGAGAGTACACAATCCGGTCAATAAACATTTGTTGAAGAATAGTGGCTTCTTTGTAAGATATAGTTTAAGCTATAATTCAACCCCAGAGTAATTTGGGATGCAAGTTATTATTGACAAATAGATTGTTCAGTTAGAATGTACTCTTTCAAGGGAAATTTGGAAGATCTATGTTTAGTCACTTAACATGGGATAGGATTACACTAGATTAAGTCTCATATAACAAATAATATTTCAGTGTGAAGTGTAAATGCTAATGGGGAAAAAGAAGACAACTAAGGTTTTCATGGCTAGTTTCTGCTAATTAATTTCTCATATGTTAAGACACATAGGCTTATGTAAAAGGTTAACTTTAAAAGAAATGCATCTAGGATACATTTACTGTCATCCTTTTGTTAAATGAAATACCTTTTTTTATGAAGAAGACAGAACATAATTTTTGAAAACACCTTATGATAATTTGAGATAGCCTGAAACACTGTCATTTTCTGGGGTGGTACTTGTGTAATGAGATTCCATATATCTATTTTGGTTTGTATATAAGATTTAGAACTTTTTGCTTTATTCACATACTTACTTTTGTTCTGTAAATGGCACCCTGAAGTACAATGATGAATTTCCAAATTCTGGTTTTCTTGTCAAAAATGGCACTATGTTTATGGTATATGTGCCAGACAGAGCAAACTACTTTTATTTTTGAGAAAAACTAATATTAAAAAACCTTGTGAAAGTCCTATAAAGGCAGTGGATTTTATTACATGAATCAAATCCATTTTAGTTTTTCTGGTTTAGCTGAACTAAGATTAACATTTGAGATAAAGGAAAAATCTGCCTTGATGCCTTCATCTTATTAAACAAGAGTTGACAACATAGAATCTATCCTACAACTAGAAAAGGCTGCCTTTAGTTTTAGTGGTATAATATTGGATTTCAATGGCATTATTGTTCCAGCTTTTATGTACTAGTTAAGCCAAGTAAAATTGCTAGTGGAAATTAGGCTTTTTATTATTTATTTATTTATTTATTTATTTATTTATTTATTTATTTATTTCTGACAGTGAGCATGCACTAGTTTGAAAAAAAGCCCATCTCTTCCGATTCTTGCTGCAACAGGGAGTCAGGCAAGCAATGAGAGGTCATTGTATTTCTTATACAATGCTGTCTTAAAAATGTAAAAGTGTAGTACTTTATTTAAAAATATTACACCTGGCACTCATTACTTTGAAAATGACAGATTGTATTTTAGGAAAAATATTTTCACATCTATCTGTGGTCCTTGACATAAGTGGCCAACTGAAATCATTATTCTTGACCTGTTACAGTAACTGTGACTTTAGTCAGCTTGTGGTCCAGGTCATTACTTACTATTGTTTTTATAAAATTCGACACAGTCTAAAAGACGGACACAATGAATGTGAATATCCTACCTAGCCAGAAGTGATGCAGGCTGGCCTGACTGTGGGTTGATGAGAGAAAGCTATGTTGGGAATGCCTCACATTTCTAGAGTTTGTTGTAGCACATAAGAATCTCAGGAAGCCTGGGATTTTCTGTGGACCAGTTTTGGGTCCTGTGAAACAAGAGAACACTAGAGGGGTTACGGTACTCAAACAGGGAGCTCCTTTGTGGGCTAGACCTTGAAAACCAGAGGCAGAGAAGAGAAGCTAAGTGGCCTGCTAGAGAAGAAATCTGCACTTGAGAAATCTGCATACACGAGTAGCTTCCTGAAGACCCTATTACCTGGAAGATCCAGTAGTGAATGATTTTGGAGCACCAGTGCCAGAACCCAACAGCGCTGTCTTAATTAAGACCTTTCTTGTTCTTGTCTCTCCCTCTTCCTCAATTACAACTCAGTAGGCACAACATAGTGGTCTGGTGGAGGTAAAAAAAAAAAGAAAAATGAGAACAGACACAAGACAGTATGGAATACACCAGAATCTAATCACACACTCTTTCCATGACAGAATTTGAATGACATGCCAATAATTTCCTATATAGAAAACTAGACATTTTTAAATTAATGAAATGAGAAGATTTTTGAATAAATGTTATTAAAAAATTTATGATCTGAGAGAGTACTGCAAAGATTGGGACCAATTCTAGATTTCAAACAAGAGGCAGAGAAGAACTAGCTGGAAAGAACAGGTTGGAACATGCAATGGAAGAAAAAGATTAGGTTGTTTGAGGCTGTACCCCAGGGAGTGTTGTTTTGCAATGGAATGGTTACACTTAACATGTATGGACTATTTTACAATGCACACAACTTTGTATGATAATGTAAAATTTATATCCTTTTGCACCTCTTAATCATCACTTCTAAGTAAATAGGAGAGTCCTACAAAGATTTAGTCTTTGCCCAATGTCCCACAGGCTTTCAATGATAATGGGAAGAGAAGCTCAGATGTCTGACTCCTGTGCAGTTTTTCTCTGCTTCAGTGAGCTGCCTCATCTGACTACCCGTCTTTACTTTCACCAAGCTGTCTCTCTTCCCAGATCTATTTACCACATTTGATCCAGTATCTAGTACAGAGTGGCACATAGAAGGACCTCAATAAATACATGTTGAATGAATAAATGAACGGATGAATAAATAACCGATGAAGATATATGGGTCTGAGGTGGTGGTCACATTAGTACCCTTTTGAATTGCACTAACACAATTGACACACTGAGTTTTCCTCCTGAAGATGGTAAACTAGACCTGATTTTGCCTCTTTTATTTATTTACTTGTTTATTTTTTAAATTAAAGTATAATTTAAATACAGCATTGTATTAGTTTCAGGTGTACAACATAGTGATTCAGCAATTATATACATTATGAAATGCTCACCATGATTAGTATAGTTACCACCTGACACTACAATATTATTGTTACAATGTTATTAATATTATTACAATTATTACAATATTATTAACTATATTTGCCATGCTGCACTTTTTATCCTCATGACTTCTTTATTTTATAACTGGAATTTTTTACCTCTTAACTCCCTTTACCTATTTTGCTCACTGCCCCCCTCTCCCATCTGGCAACCACTAGTTTGTTCCATGTATTTATGAATCTGTTTCTGGTTTTTGTTTGTTTGTTAGATTCCACATATAAGTGAAATCATGTGGTATTTGTCTTTCTCTGTTTGACTTATTTCACTTAGCATGATACCTTTTAGGCTGGTCTGAAGGTAGTAAGTTATCTCAATTATGATTGTTCACAATTACTTATAGACTAACTTTGCCTCTTTTATTTTATGATTTTATAAGAATTCAGTTGTTGATGACTATTATTTTGCTTTTTTTGGAGATGTTTTGCGCTTCATTTTAGGAACCTAATGCCTTAGGAGGATTGATAAATTGTGAATGTCAAAGTGATTTGGAGTCGAATTTTCATTTTAGTTGTGTTTAAGAAATATGCTAAATAGGAAAATTAAAGAGGATGTTTTCTATTTTTAAAGTGTACATGAACCAAATCCCTTTATCTCCTGACCTGTTCTTATTTGCATTTGCTTTAGAATTAGTTTGTCATCAGAAAAATCAGAAAAGTTTGAAAGTCCCCCTAATTTAGCTGGTATTTTCTACAATGGTGGACCCACAGTGATCTGGAAGCTAGCATTTATTAATCCTTGCTTGTCATTTTCAACTTCCTAAAGTGATATTTGTATGCTTTTCCAACTTTGTCTTACTGTCTATTCGATTGCCCTAGTCAGTGTGTTGGTATAAACACTTGATTTAATTGATTATATTTTCACTTCAAACTTGTCATTCTGTGTTGAATTTGAATTTTTAACCTTACTGGCATACATGAACATTTATGCCAATTGTCAGATTGGAAAAGAGCTGAATGAATGGGTAGGAACTGTCTATGCACAGGGTAACTGTTGCTAGGGAAACAGCTCCATACCAAACATTTTTAATGGTGGCTGAATTTGAATCAAGGTAGTTTTCACAGCTATATAGTAGCATTAGAATAAATGCATAGTATTTTTTTTTTTACAAATACAGGATAAAGCCACATGGACTGTGAATTAGAACAATAACTAAGCAATGCATTCATATCAAGTCTGCAATTAGAAAGATTGCTTATGTTATAATTCCATTTTTGTAGATTACTAAAAGAGTACACTCAGTGGCTTGCACATCATAATTAGATGACCCTTATACTCGTTATTTAAACAGCTAATGTGTTTAGATGCTTTATAGAAAAGTAAGGATTCCGTGTGGTATAGAGGAGAGAGAGTTTAAATTTAGTTTAAATTCTTATATCAACACTTACTGTCTATATAATTTGGAGCCAATTATTCTCAGTAAGCATTGGTCTCCCGGTGGTAATAGTATCTATGTGGTATGTTAAAAATGTTAGCTTACAAAAAGATTATAATAGGTAACTCAAATTCGCTGTGTCCAAAATAAAACTGATCATCTGTGATGGGTACTTACCAAAATCGCAGATGAATCTCTAAACAGTAAGGCAGCAATTTTAGGATACTAAGAGATCTAGAGACCAGTCAAAAAGATTTCTTTTACTTTCTCTTAATTATTACTCAAAACAATGTTATCCAACTTTGAGGTGCATTTATCTTTCTTATCATGCATTCTTACAGATACTAATTTTTTTAGAAGTCTGAGCAGACTGGATTCCTCACTTATGAGGATAGATATTGATCAAAGAGTTTTGCTCACAGTCAGGTGTTCACTTTGAAGAGCCTACAGAGGACATGGTGCCAATTGGTCACTTCCCTGGTGATGCTAATCTTTCTCTGTTCTTCTGGTTATATTAATAAACAAGTTGGTAGTTTTTTTTTAAATTCTTATAATGTAATTTATAAGTAAATTACAGATGATGTCCATTGGTAGCAAAGATTTCCATTGGTAGCATTGAATTTCAAGAAAGGGACAGAGAGACTTGGGTTAATTGAGAGGAGTTTACAATCATAACTCAATATTTTTATCTTTTTAATTGCCCAAGAACAGGAAAAATTAGAAAATATGATGAAGATTAATGGGGCTTTCAGGTTATAAAGAGTCTTCAAAGTTATTATCTTTATCCCAGTTCTAGAAATCGTTTTTTGACCAAAGATTTTGGTGTAACTGTAATTTGTTGTCTCTGACTGAAAATTTTAGTGCTGTCTTTAATTTTTCACTCCTCTGGACCCTACATCTATATCTAATTGACTGTCGAGTCCTGCTACTTTAAATCCCTGTACTATCATTTATTAGTTGTATGAGAGATAAAAATCACTACCTCCGGGTCATATATCTAATAAAGTGTGATAGTGGAAATTATCTTCAGAAAGTGGTATGAGTGCTCAATAATCTTACAAACGTACAGAGATTTTAGAAACCTTACTTTATCTACTTGGGCTCCTTGTTTTAAAACATTTCACATACATACTAGCTTGAATTTTCTATAAAAGTGGGAGAGAAGGCTAATGTGCCAATGCTTTGTGGAAAATAAATGTAAGTGAGGCAATAAAAGAGAGAAAACAAATACAAGATACTACTTACTGGGCTGGCCAGGATTGTACAAGTCCGGTACTTGTATTGTACTCCAATTCTATGGGGGATATATTCCAAGACTCCCAGTGGATGCCTGAAACTGGATAGACCCAAAACATGTATATATACTATATTTTTTCTTACACATACATACCTGTGATAAAGTTTAATTTATTAATTAGGCACAGTAAGAGATTAGCAACAATAATTAATAATGAAATAGAACAGTATACTGTAACAAAAGTTATGTGAATGTGGTCTCTCTCAAAATATCTTATTGTACTGTCATCACCGTTCTTTTTTTTAAAGATTTTATTTATTTATTTGAGAGATCAAGAATAAGGGAGAGAGAGAGAGAGAGAGCGCACATGAGAGGGGGGAGGGTCAGAGGGAGAAGCAGACTCCCCGCTGAGCAGGGAGCCCGATGCGGGACTCGATCCCGGGACTCCAGGACCATGACCTGAGCCGAAGGCAGTCGCCTAACCAACTGAGCCACCCAGGCGCCCCTGTCATCACTGTTCTTGTGATGATGTGAGATGATAAAATGCCTTCACGGTGAGATGAAGGGAGGGGAATGACACAGGTATTTTGACATACCTTAGGCTGCTATTGACCTTCAGATGACTTGTCAAAAGGAGGGTTCTGATCCTGACCATGGTTGACTCCAGGTAAATGAAACCCCCAGAAAACCAAACTGTGGGTAAGGGGGGACTACAGTAGAAAGACCTGTTGCTGGATCACACATATGTCTTTAGAAAGTCCTTATGGGATACCTGAAACTTTGAACAGTCCTTCTCCCTGTATCTTGATTCTCATTGGTCAGAATTAACTCTCCTGCATATAGGAGTTGTATTACCTTCCCTCCCTCACTCCACCTGCACCAACCCAGCCCAACCCAACCCACTCTCCTACAGCTTCAGTGGAAGTCAGCTAAGGCGGAATTTGCTGAGCACTAGAACTGCTGCAGCTCCCACAATGTTGGCTGAGATGGAGACTTTGACAAAGTGTGTCTCTTGCCTACAGGGAACCTGTAACAGCTGATAGTATTAGGAGGACATGAAACAATACAGACCAAGACCAGGGCTTCTCAAGGCCAAGGGAATTCAGGAGAGGCTTGGCATATATCTGGCACACCATCAATTCAAGAACATATTATTTTTTGACATGTTTGTGATGCAGTAAGCTGCATTTTACAAATGCAACACTCTGTGTCACTATTGTTTATTAAATGCCAGAGGCAAGAGGAGAAACAATTAGGTACGTTGATTTTCAACTATAATAAATGGAATAATAATGGATGTTGGAAGAAGACAAATGAGACAGAAAACAGGTTAGTAGTTCATGATTTACTGTGTGGCATAGAAATACTTCCTGAATGGTAATCACCAGTTGCCATAGGAGAATGCATCTAAACAGAGGATAAAAATGAAAATGATACTTCACCACATTTTGAGACATCATTGTCAGGGGAATGAAAATGCTGCAATATAATTAAAGTACCCTGCAGACACTTTGTCAAAGGTTCCTAAGGAAGATACTCTGGCAGCCCAAAAAATAGAACTTCGGTGATTCAAAGCTTTCCTCTACTTTGATCAACCCAGTGAAAAATCAGGACTTCTCATTTTATGACTCTAACGGTGTTGTATGCCACTCAATAGCAGAATCTTAAGCTTATGGCCAGATATTTGAAACTAACATATTTCAAGACAATTAATAAAACAACGTCCATGGGAATTAGTGATGCAGTTTCTAATATGAGAATAAAAAAAAAGTCCCTTTTATGGTGAGTAAAAAATAGCACCATTTTTTTCTGGGATTGACTATTGTGTTGAATCATTACAAATATGTTCATAAATATTAATTGATCTGTCACTTCATATATATATACATGTACACACATACATCATTTCCTCATTTGCATGTATATATGCAAAGACAATGTGAATTAATACAGAATAGCTGCTTAGCTTTTAAAACATTGTGTAAATGGAAAACTAAAAACCATTACAACTAGATCAATTGCACACAAAAAATAAGATAATCTACATTTATTTGAAAGTTACTATGTATAAAATAATGAAGTAGACTTCAAATGCAGAAATGAGGGTCATAAATTAGTATGGTTCTTATCAAGATACTTAAGGAAATTTTAAAAATACAAAGTGACTTGTCTAAATTGGAAAAAGGATTCTAATACCTAAAATATGTGTGTCAAACACCGTTAAATTTGAGAACATTCTTGGAATGAGTATGACATATTTTTTATATAGAGAATACTCATTTTAGTATGTTAAAGCTACATTTATAAATACATTATTCACATATTTCCAGCTATAGTAGCAGGAGTATATTTCTGTTACTAATGACATGTTCAGTACTATATCAGTACAATTTTCCCATTTGGTTTTGTAGTGTAGGGCTTCTCTTGTGAACTGCACTTGGAATATCACTGGAGAGTGAAAAGAACCCTTCCTAAGTCAGAAGTACATGGACAAAGTAAAAGTACTTTTTGTTGAGATTATATAAGTTAACATTCATGAATAGAGAAAAGAATGAAATGATGAAATTAAGTTAAAATTATAGGAGCTGAACTTGGTTAGTCTCCTAGGCAGAACTTGTCTTCCCAGTCAGCCTCTGTCACTAAACAAATTTTCTTATTTTTGTAAACTTCTCACCTCAGTTCTTTATATATTCCAAAATTCCAATTGTGTTTTTTGTTCATTCAAACTGTATTGAGTTCCTGGTATGAGGAAGGCATCCTACTAAGTGCTGCAAAGGATAACAATATGGCTATGACATGTGTCTCTGATGCCAGAAATTTAACTTCCAGTGAGAGAAACGTACATGTTATTCTTGGAGATGATTTAGAAACAGTCATTTATATATTAGTATAGGTTAATTTCATAGTTGCTTTCCTTAAAATAGCTCAAAATGCTGCTATTGTTTGTGGTTATTAATATGATCTATCTTTCCATGTAAATTATACATTTTTCCAGTTAAGAGACTAAACCAGAGATGCCAATCTGTGCATCCCCACCCAAGACCATTCTACTGAGAGTCCCACTCTCTAAGAATGAACCTTTTATATACCTCAACATACAAATGTGCATATTGCTTCCTGCTGAAATATTTTCTTCATCATCAAAGGAAAAAGTAAATACATTCAGTTTCTTTACTAATATAAAGTGCAAGGATTCTTCCTATTTGTATCATTTGGTGAATTACTATTCTGGTTTCATTAATACAGTCCATAGTATCATGCTTGTTTGCAGAACAACACTAGTTCTGCAGTCTCTGAGGGTTATAATTAAGGTTTTAAGAAAATGCATGGCAAATCACAGAATAATCTGTGATAAGCTAACATCAAAACACCAACTTTCTTTTCTTCTTTCTCTAGTTTGATGTTATGTCAACTACTTGAGGAAATACTTATTTGAAATGCTGAATATGTACAGTTATTTGTGGTTAATAGAAAACTCTAGTACTTGATTGGGGAACCCCAGATATTGACTGGATTATCATGTTAAGGAGTTACAGAGCTTCACTTGATATGCCTAAGTATACCATCTACCTGTCGTCAGTAATAGCTCAAGCTGATCAACTGGTAACAGCAAACAAGCACTTTGATGCATGTATATATAATAATTGCTATAAAAATTTAAGAAACCTCAATTTATATTTTATATGATTGATGTTGATGGATTACTGTTTTATCATGGATTAACACCAAGGTGCCATTAATAACAACTAATCTTTTTGAGAGGTTATTCAATTCCAGGTGATGAGAGATTTATTGGTAATGTCTCCTTTAATCCTTACAATACTGCAGGAATAGTATGGTCTTATTTTATTTTATAGATTAGAAACCTGAGGTTTAAATAATTTAAATAAATTGCCAATATTATACAACAAGTGACAAAACCAACACTTAGACTCAAGATGTCTTTCTCTGGAACATGAATTTTAACTTTATAATTTGGAAAAATAAAGTGCACAGAAAAGTTGTAACAATAATGCAAGAAACTTACAGATATCTTTCACCTAGATTCTCCAGTTATTAAAATTTTGTCATATTTAAATAGATGCATATACACACATATTTATCAGTAGTATTTATTATATGTTTATATGTATATGTATGCATACATATATACATACATATGTATGTGTGTGATATATAAGATATACAATAAATATATACAAAATTATAATATATACAAAATATTTATTGTTTAACCATTTGAATGCAATTTACAGACATTATACTCCTTTACCCCTAAATATTTCAACAGGTATCTCCTAAGAAGGACTATTTTCACATGATCACTATATAATTATCAGTTTAGGAGGTGCCTGGCTGTCTCAGTTGGTAGAGCATGTCATTCTTGATCTTGGGGTCATGAGTTTGAGCCCTATGTTGGGTATAGAAATTACTTAAAAATAAAATCTTAGGACTCCTGGGTGGCTCAGTTGGTTAAGCATCTGACTCTTGATTTCAGCTCAGGTCATGATCTCAGAGTCATGAGATCAAGCCCTGTGTGGGGCTCTGTACTCAGTGGGGAGTCTGCTTGAGATTCTCTCTCTCCTCTCCCTTTGCCCCTCCCTACCTCTTTCTCTAGCTTTCTCTCAAATAAATTAAACAGTTCAGGAACTTTAGCACTGACATAATACTGTCATCTAATGTATAGTTCAAATTCCAATTTTGCCTATTATCCAGAAAAAATATTTATAGTCTCTAGACTAATCCTTTAATCTGCAAAAATATTTCAGACTTTGTGTTTCTTCTATGACGTTATTTTGGAGAATATAGGCTAGTTGCTTTCATAATATTCCTTAATTTGGGTTTATCTGATTGTTTCCTCATGATTTAATTCAAGTTATATGCTTTTGTTAAGAGCACTGAATACCTAGTAACTGTATCTTTCTCAGTGAATCACATCAGGAGGTACCTGAAGTCAGTTTGTCTCATTATTACTGATATCAACATTGAGCGTTTGCTTGAGGTATCTGCCAGGTTTCTTCACTGTAAAGTTACTCTTTTTTTCCTTTGGAACTAATAAGTAATATGCAGGACATACAATAATACCATGTAAATATTGTCTACCATCAAACTTTAATCCAATGTATCCAATGTATCCAATGATAATTTTTGCTCAGATTATTACTATGATGACTGTAAAATTAAAAAAAAAAGAAGATAGTAGGAAGGGAAAAATGAAGCAGGGGAAATCGGAGGGGGAGACGAACCATGAGAGACGATGGACTCTGAGAAACAAACTGAGGGTTCTAGAGGGGAGGGGGGTGGGGGGATGGGTTAGCCTGGTGATGGGTATTGAGGAGGGCACATTCTGCATGGAGCACTGGGTGTTATATGCAAACAATGAATCATGGAACACTACATCCAAAACTAATGATGTAATGTATGGTGACTAACATAACATAATAATAAAAAAAAAAATCAATTGTATTTGTTTCCTAGGGCTGGCATAACAAAATTCCGCAGATTTGGTGGCTTAAACAATTTATTTTTTTACAATTCTGGAGGCAGGTTTGTTTTTTTTCTGAGATCTCTCTCCTTAGCTTGCAGATGGCACCTTCTTGCCATGTTCTCATATGATTGTCCGTCTGTCTGTGTTATTTGTGTCCTAATCTCTTTCTATAAGGACACCAGTCATATTGGATTAGGGCTCACCCTAACAACACCATTTTAATTATCTCATTTATCTTATTTTATTTAAAGGTCCTATCTCAAAGAACAGGCACATTCTGGGGTACTTGGGTTTATGGATTTAACACATGAGTTTTGGAAGGATACAAGTCAGCCCATAATACCTATCATTTATTCTATATGTATTAGGTAGCAGGCTACTGTAAGAAAGAGCTTCCTCATTTTCCCCATTTATGTTTATGCATGTGTATTATATATGTATACATATCTATATGCTCTCAGGAGAGACTTATGGATTTTTTTCCATTTAATGGATTATAATCCATTATTATCACTATTCATTTTCAGGCTATAACTGTTCCAGATTTGACCTGTGGGAAAACTTTCAAGCTGACTCCAGTGTCATTTTTATCTGACACCCTAATTTGTTCAGCCCTGCCTTACTGTCTGGAACAAATATATATTTGACACTCATCTCATACTTCCCTTACCCTAGCCCTAGAGTCAGCCACTTCTTCAAGAAATCCTGATTCCTTTTAGTGGGTAACAGCATTTAGAAGCCCAGATCCAGGCTAGAACCAAGTGGGTAACGGCATTTAGAAGCCCAGATCCAGGCTAGAACCATTCTTAAGCATTATATGGAAACAATGTCATAAAATACAAAATAGGATTAGTGCAAAAATAGTTAAATATTGATTATAATTATAAGGCCAAACTTATTGAAATGAGATACAAATGGGAAAATAATAACAGAAGTTCATCATGATGAAAAAATACCAAAAAATGTGGATGGAATAACTTGGGGGGTATTTGGGGATATAGTATTTTTAAATGCAAACCCTAAAAAATACAGAAATACCTCCTATATTTGGAAAGTAGAACTGAACAGTATACTCTTTCTAATTGCTCCTCTTTTTAGGCCTCTGAGTCTTCATACAGATTTCTAATCTGCTTTCTTGGTAAATCAAGTTATAAAAGACCTTTAGAGTCATGTTCAACAGTCAGGACTAAAATGAGAGAATAAATTCAAATACTACTAGACGAATAGGGAATATTGCTGACATAAGTTGTTAATAATGAAAATACTGACCAGCAAAGAAACTCACTGATGTAGGATCTGTCTGAAAGCATATTGATTCTTGAGTACATTAATCCCTTATAGAGAGGAATTAATGTCAAGGAGTGAGTCATGGGCCAAAATATAAGATACTTTCAAATGTGTTCTCAGAGCTTACAGTGTGCTCATCTGTTGCAACCCCTACTTGTTAAACAATTCAGATACCTTCTATAACCTGATCCTATGATGCACCAGGGAAAAGAAAATACTTTTTAAAGAAACTTCATTCCTCTTCATCATACCAAAGCAGCAAAGTACCAGTTAGCATTTTGGGAAGGAGTGGTTTATCATTTTATATAAGATGCCTTAAAAGAGAAACACATATGCTAAGATCACAATAGCTCTCATTTATGAATGAGAATAGAACCTCATTTATGAATTTTACAACCACCATATTAGGCAGCTATTATTATTTCTATTTTGTAGGTGTGGAAAATTAGTTCTAAAAGTGTTAAATAATTTTAGGCATGCCATACAACTTTTAAAACACAGATCAAGGATTCAAACATGAAGATACCTATCTCAAAACTTTGCATTTTATTATTCTGTACTGCTGTCTTTCATAACATCTGGTTACTTATCAGTGGTATAAAAAATGATCAAAATAAACTTACTGTTCTAGGAAGTTGCTTTTTTGGTCATCACCTTGATATGGTATTAAAGTACTGTCTATACAAATATTAACAGGCACTTCTATTTCCAGGAAGATGGAGTAAATGTTCTTTTACCTAATCCTCCTACAAAGAACAGCTAAAACCCTGGACGTTACATAAAACAGAAATAAGAAGATTCTGAAAGGTGGAAAGAAGTATGTAGACTGGCTAAGGATTTTGAAACCTGAGCAATGACGCAGCAGTGAGTTATGTGGATTTCTTTTTCCCTTACTCCCCCAAATGTTCAGGTTTCAGATTGGGTGCCATAAAAGTCGGCAATCCAGAAATGCTAACAAGAGTGAGAAAAAAAAATCAAGGAAAGCCTACTCTCCTAGCAAAAGAGCCACAAAAAGGACAGCATAGCAAGACAGAAACTTAGATAGTAACTGCTCTACTTTAGCTACGCATCATAGAAAACATTTCAGTTTCACTCCCACCTCCACCAGCAAAGGCCTCATGGGGAACCTAGACTCCCACCTTAGCTCAAACCTTCCATGAGTTATTGTCAGAGAAGTCCAAGTGGAGAGCTAGACTTTCACCCTCCTAGCCAGGTGATAATGAGGCCTTAAACCCCATTGTGTCGGTGAAGTCCAGGTGAGTAACTTGAACTTCTCCCTCAACCAGTGGTAATGAGCCATCACTCACACTTTCTGCTGGGGTGGTGTCTGAGGTCTTTCATTACAATCCAGGAGTAGAGACCAGCCATTTTGGTAACTGTAGAGGCCATTCAGAGAATAGTAATGAGACACTCCTGCCCCTCTCAGACAGGGTAACATTAATGGAAGACTAGTAAGAAATCTAAACTTTCATCTCATTAGGTATTAATAAGGTGGAATACAACTTCTTTGACAGGAACATTGTCAGAGAAGTCCTGATAGTAGATAAGATTCAAATGAAATCCAGAATTTCATATATCAAGATGTCCAGATCTCAAAGAAAATTACTTGTAGTAACAACCAGGAAAATTTCAATTTGAATGAAAAAAGATAACAGATGCCAAATTGAAATGATGCAGATATTACAATTATCTGACAAGGATTTTAAAGCCCCAGTTATAAGAATGCTTCAATGAGCAGTTACAGAAATGTTTGAAAGGAATGAAAATTTAAAAGTCTCAGCCAAGGAATAGAAGATATAAAGAAGAAACAAATGAGAACTTTAGAACTGAAAAAAATGCAATAACCAAAAAAAAAAAAAAATGATGGATGGGCACAACAGCTCTGAAGGGGGTAGAAAAAGAATCAATGAACTTGAAAATAGAACAGCAGAACTTTGTATGAATAACAGAGAGAAAAGAGATAGAAAAAAGAAATTGAGCAGAGTCTCAAAGACCTGTGGCTAAGCAAAGATCTAACATTCATGTCATTGGAGTCCTAAAAAGTACTCAAAAAAGTGCCAAAAAAAGTGGGAACTACTAAATAAAAAAAATAATAATGGCTGAAAACGTCCCCAAATTGCAAATAACATAAACCTACAGATTTAAGAAGCTTGTTGAACCTCAAACCAAATAAACCCAAATAAATCCATGACAAGACACATCATTGTCAAACTTCTGAAAACTAAATACAAAGAAAAAATTAAAAATAGCAAGAACTTCATTCGTGGTGTTGTGGATTTTATCAGAAAGACCACAATTTTTGGATAGATACACTTTATCAGTAGAGAAAAAGTAGTTTGAATGGTAATGGCTTTCTTATCAGAAACCAGAAAATTAGGAAAGAAGTGGCACAACATTTTTAAGTACTGAAATAAAAGAACTGTCAAACCAGAAATCTGTATCTAGTCAAAGTATCCTTCAAATGAAGGGGAAATCAAGACATTCTTAGGTGAAGGAGAACTAACAAAATTTGTTGCCAGGAGACCTCCGCCAAAACAATGGCTAAAGAAGGAATCTTGAAAAATGAGGAAGGAAGAATGAACAATGGAAAGAACAAAAAGAGTAAATACAATAGACTTTCCTTCTTCTCTTGAGTTTTCTAGATTATGTTTGATGGTTGAAGTAAAAATTATAACATTGTCTGATACGGTTCTTAATGAGGAGGAACTATTCAAGACAATTACATTATAAATAAGAAAGGACAAGTGAAATCAAAGGGAGTTAATTCATTTGAAACCATTAAATGTTGATAACAGTAGACTGTGTTGTTATGTATATATAATATAATACCCAGCACAACCACTAAAAAGTGTATGAAGGAATACACTCAAAGACACTATAGTTAAATCAAAATGAAATATTAAAAAATGTTCAAATAGCCCACAGAAGGGCAGTAAAAACAAAACAGAGGAATAAAAAAAAATAGAGGAAAAATCAGAAAACAAAAAATAAAATGGCAGACTTAAGCCTTAACAAATCAATAATTACATTAATTGTAAATGTTCTAAATATACCAATTAAATGTCAGAAATTGGCAGAGTGAATTAAAAACAAAACAAAACAAAATATGACCCAACTATATGCTCTCTACAAGAAACTTCAAATACAAGTTGATAATCCCTGTGGACTCCTCTGTCTAGAAATACTTGTAACTGCTTTATAATCTTTTAGCAAGAAAAGAAATAAAGCTGGAGTGGTGGGGGTGGGAGAAATGGGGTGGCTGGGTGATAGACATTAGGGAGGGTATGTGCTATGGTGAGTGCTGTGAATTGTGTAAGACTGTTGAATCACAGACCTGTACCTCTGAAACAAATAATACATTATATGTTAAAAAAAAAATAGTAGGAAGGGAAAAATGAAGCGGGGGGGGGGGCAATCGGAGGGGGAGACGAGCCATGACAGACTGTGGACTCTGAGAAACAAACTGAGGGTTCTAGAGGGGAGGGGGTGGGGGGATGGGTTAGCCTGGTGATGGGTATTAAAGAGGGCACGTATTAAATGGAGCACTGGGTGTTATACGCAAACGAATCATGGAACACTACATCAAAAACTAATGATGTAATGTATGGTGATTAACATAACATAATAAAATAAAATTAAAAAAAGAAAAGAAAGTTTGAGAAATATAGTAAAAGTTTGCCCATTATAAAATATAATTAAGTAATCTGCATAAAGGAAGGATAATAAAAATAAACATGTTAAAATAGTGATGTTTGTTGACAGAAAATAAAAAATTTGAACAAATACATGAAAGTTTCCTTAATGTGGAAAAGAAGAAAATTAAGAGATGAAATGGTAGTTGTGGGGTGTCCTTTTGTAAAATACCTACATCTAGTATTTAAAAGAAATGAAGCAGAAAGAACAGAGTTAAAATTGTGCTAATGTATGAACAAAGAGAGAACTAGAAATTTTGCAAAGAAATAGTTATCTCTTAAAACATCTTATACTGAAAGAAGTACTCAATTGTATTGGTCTAGTTTAGTTTCTAGAAATAAAGAGTTCAAGTCAAGAAAATACTGTTAGTATTTCAAGCCCACAATATTAGGTGGAATATGTATCAACAAATAGTGATGTTTACAGTGTGAAAATGATTTTTTTGGGGTACCTAAGAACACATTGTTGCTATGATCTTTCAATTAGGACACTCTTTAGAGTGACTTTGCTATTGGCAAATTCCATTCTAACTTGCTCATAGGTATGTCTAATCTCTTGCTAACAACTCCCCAGCCATTCTAATGCTGATGAAGAGGAAATTTTAGCCTTACATAAATCAGTTATATAACAATATGTACTATCCCTAGGATGTTTAAGAGCTTTAGAATATTAGCCTATGTCACTGTGGTCAAATGGAGAAAGCACTGTCTCTATGATAGAGAGCTAATTATTCAAAGACCTTCTTGAACTGATAGAAGCACAGGTTTTAAGAATTTGATATTAAAATAATGCCTTAGAACTCAACATTTAAAAAAAAACCCAAAATACACAAAATAATTACAGTTCCTTTTACCTTAGTTGTTTTTTGTAAGTATATATCGCTGAGCTTAAAAAAATGTACAATTTAATAGTATAGATTCACAATCTATATGTAATTGAAATAAGACTATTACCTCCTTAAATAGAAATAACAAAGAAATAAGTAACATTTAACATAATGTGTTGCTTGCTGGTCTTTTGCCACATTAAAAAATATAAATATAAGTTGCAAATGAAATAAGTACCTTTTAGCAAAATGTATTGTGGGAGTATTTCATTTCCCACTGCTCTGGGATTTCTCTCCCTTGTTTTTGTTGAGATTTTTTTTTCATCTTGTTCAAATTGTATCTTATCAATATTTTGTTTTCCTTTTACAATATATTTTTATTATATTTATTTATTTATTTATTTATATAAATATATATATTTATTTATTATATTTATTGTATTAAAGCTTTCATATTTTCTCAATTTAGATTTATATTTTAGTGTTTTCATTTTCTTTCTAATTTCTTTTTTTTTTCTTTTCAAGTGTTAGAACCTGGTTATAGTTTTTAATATTAGATCTTCATCATATGAATGTGAAATAATGAAGTTTCTTATATGGAAAGCTAACCTGTTGTCTCAGAAAAGAACCTACTTATGGCCATACTTAACTGCTAGGCGAAACATTACTGATATCTAGCATGTTTTTTGTTGGCCCAAGTTTACTGAATTGTTAGAGTTTGGTTTCTGAAAGTGATTTTCACATACTAATTGCTAAGAGCTTTGTGTTTTTCTTTCAAAGCTTGGGAAAGATTGTCTAACTTAGCTGAATTAAAGTCCTCACTAGACACATTACCATTTTTGTTTTCCTAGAGTCATAAGGACTGAAAAATAGCTTGTAGCTTTGTGAAATTGTTCTCAAAATATTTTTTTTCAACTTTCTTAACTTCGACAATTGTTACATCTCGCTGAGAACGTAATACCTAGCTTTTTATTTGTTGAAGAGACTGGATGGTTTGTCATCAAGTTTCCTAGAGCCAGAACTGTGCTGACCCCATCCAGTTACATTGTTTGATATGCGCTATTGCCCCCTATCTTTCCTGTAAATTGGTAGATATTTGCTTGATCAGATTCAGACTGGAGTTTTTAAAAAGGCAAAAGAACTTCATTCGTGGTGTTGTGGATTTTATCAGAAAGACCACAATTTTTGGAAGTTCTCATTTTGGGATGCTAGCAGCCATTTGGAATCATTAAATGCATCATCTCTTTTTTTCATTAGCAGCTGCAAAATGAAGATATTCTAATTCTATAATTCCTTCTTCATTATTAGCTGGAATATTTCTGTAAAAAGAAAATTTTTCTCATTAACTATTTCATTACCCAAGGGCATGAATGTTATGGAAAATGAAGGATAAATGCTAGATTTTGTTTCATATTTACTAAAAATTAAAGTTTGATTAAAACACCACCACTGGATTCTTTTTAAACTGAGAAGGAAATATTGAATATGATTCCTCTTTTCCTTCAAATAATAATTAACGTTCTTATCAAAATCCCAAAAGCAGACCTCATGAGGTGAAACCTCATGGATTTTAGAATCTCCTATAAGATCTCATTTTCATTCTTAGTTGATAATTCTGCTGTATGAGGGTGACTGCTTTCTGTCTGGATAAGGCAGTGCTGTAATACCTTACATCAAATAGTTATCAAACTTCCCATGGAGGACAATAAGGAAATTAATATTTCTTTTGCTAAGATTGCTCATATTCCCGCTTTAAAAATTTCATTAAAAATAATTTGCTTAAATAATTAGTTTAAAAAATTTGTTATATCCTCAGGGCTTTTTGGTTAGATAGTAGTGTTGTTTATGTCTGAGATAAATGAAAACCTTTTACCTGGGATAAGTTATAAATCTTACATCTTTGATGCTACATGAATATAATTGATAATTTGTATCCACAGTATTTTGAGATGTGTGATCCAAGTGAAGTGGTAACAAAACTTAAAGTATTTACAAGTCAATCTCAGCTCTTTTGTGAATGAGAAACACTAATTAAATATTAAGAAATAAAAAAATCCTGCTAATGGAGTTAGATATTACTCATACAAAGATTTTCCCACTTTCTACCTCAGAAGATTTTATATAATTTCAGATATAATTACATTTTCTGTTTTATGATTTGTGAACATCAAAACTAAAACAAGTCTATTTGTAGTTTTGAAAATGGTGTAGGGTTGTCTTTTTTTTATTTACAGAAATTGGAATTAATGACTATGTCAAATAGGGATACAGTATACAAAATCTTATAAAGGTTTTTTGTTTAAGCTATATGATGAATTTTTGTACTAGCAACTATAACTTCATAAAAATGCATAGTACTTAAAAGCATTCACTGTTATTTGGATTTAAAAACTAGTTATTTATATTCGTATGTGTGTCTGTGTGTCTGTGTGTGCACAAATACATAAAAGTCATTGTTAAAATCAGAAGATGTACATACCCAGCCTTCCCTTTAGCAGCAGGTCAAAAGAACTTTTAGCTCAGTCTCTGAGGATTTCTTTTTATTACAAATACGAGAGTGGGATGTTAAAAAAAAATGGTCTAAAATTTAATAATAATAAAAAAGCTACCCAAGACAGCGTTCTGTCTGATGGCTCCAGAGAGTAGAAAGAGATTATGTTAAAGCATAAATGGAGCTTTAACATTTTTAAATCCAGGAGGTCTAATCTAATCTAATCCTTTTCAATCCAATTTTTTAAAATGCATCCTAGACATCAGATTAAAGCATGTGCTTTGCTTTCTAGGCCATTTTAAACAGACTCAGCATCTGTGCTTCTGACCCTCCATGTTACAGTTAAAAAAAAAAAGTGATTTAGAAGAAACAAAAATAGAATAAACCCTGTGTGTGCATGTGTTTGTGTGTTGTGTGTACATGTGTGTATATACCATATATGTATGATTTTGCTAAAACTGATTAGAAAATGATTACTACATATTTTTAAATGAACAAAAATGGAGAATTAGAGTAGAAGCCTATTTGCAAAGGTAGTATTTTGGAGTGTGATCGAAGAACTTCTGCTTCACCCGCCATGCCCTGTGCCAGCCACGGCTTCAGTTCACCCCATGCCTACTTTCCACTGGGGTGCTAGAGGCCTACACATAATTTATCAAAGCTGGTTCCACTTCCAGCTATTTCCAATTTGCTTGAATTATCCTTTACATGAAAGCTACTGCTGGGTTAATTACCTTTAATTCGTTTTCTTGCAACCCACCCCAGCTAACTAACAGGCCGGAGACCCCAGAGGCTCCCTTGCCACATCTCTACACTCTTGCTGCACTACAGCCTGGCCTTTAAAACACAGTGTATCCCTCTCTTTTTGCTTCTTCCCATGTTCATTACTGGGAAAAATAAAAAATAAAAAAAAGGAAACCGTTGCCACATGGCAATTCTTAGATTTATCCGAAAATCCTTTTATTTTCAATTTGGAATTAAGGTACATTTACTCGAATAAATAAACTTCTAGGACTCTATCATCCTTTCTTGTGCTGTCCTGTATTCCTAAATTTAGCTCCATTGATTTTAGAGATTCAGCACCAAAATAATTTACTTATTTGAGTTTACATTTTATAATTGTTAGTTCGTCTTGACACAAATTATGAAACTGCTACTTTTCAGACATGTATTTTTTCAAATTCCGATGTTTAAAGAGACCAGGGTGCTTCTCTTGCTAAAGATCTGAAACACGTTCTGAAGATAACTGAGCAGTCTGTCAACAGCCATTTGCTGGTTTCAGCATAAGTGCAAATCTCCCATTTCAAAGCATGAGTCTAGACCTAGGAAATATAATCTGTAATTTGGGGCTTTCATAGTGTTTTGTTCATTCTGCTAATACCAACTTCAAATGTTACTGTGTTCAATTAGAGCCATGTTGATTTTCTCTAAAACTTTGCTGTTCACAGAATAACAGATCCACAGCTCTGACAACACATAGGCTTATGATAGTAAAATGAAATCTTATGTCCCACCTCAGACTTACTGAATAGGGAAACTGTACTTTAACAAGCTCTCCAAGCAAATTATGTGCACACTGAAGTTTAACAAAAAGCGTTCTAAAATACTGTCAGCTCCTTAAAGACAGCCCACTGTATACCCTCATTAAACATCTATTGAGTTGGATCTTAATACACAAGCCACATAGCTTAATGTCTATAAATAAGCCAGTTCCAATTTCTGGGTTTAAAGACAATAAAGCATTTAAATATAAATGGAAATAAAATTCATAGGCAGTAATTTAGCAAAATGCCCAATACAATGTCAACAATATGTATATAAAGTACAAAAAATAAAGTAAATAAAATATACTAAAGAAAACTTTATATCAACCGATTTCTTGCTTATTTCTGTAAATCTATAGAATATACCTTGAGTGTATACATTTGAATAGCATAGAAAGACAGTAATCAATGTGACAAAATTTTTAGGTTGATAAAGGAATTCCAAGTAGAGGGTTTACTTGTCAAACTACCCCCTTGATTCTTCTACAGGGATTGTCTCCCAAACAGAGGTAATCTTAGACCTCCAATATGTTTTCTGCTCAATTTGAGAAGATTTATTTTCCAAAATTTGCCATTTTTTATTAAAATAGTTCCAGTATTTCCTTTTTAAAAACATTTATTCTTTTGGGACACCTGGGTGGCTCAGTCAGTTAAGCATCTGCCTTCAGCTCAGGTCATGATCCCAGGGTCCTGGGATCGAGTCCCACATCAGGCTCCCTGCTCAGCGGGGAGCCTGCTTTTCTCTCTGCCTGCCACACCCCTACTTGTGCTCTCTCTCCCTCTCTCTGACAAATAAATAAATAAAATCGTTAAAAAAAATACAACCCCCCCAAAAAAACCTCACATTTATTCTTTTTTCAGGTTTTATCTGGTGTTATTTAATTTTTTTACTTTAATTCCAGTATAATTAATACATAGTGTATATTAGTTTCAGGTGTACAATGTAGTGACTCAACAATTCTATACATCATTCTGCTCATCATGATAAGTGTACTCTTAATCTCCTTCACCTATTTCACCTAAAACACTTATTCTTAATACACTCTCAGCACTTCACATTATGTCAAAATAAGTGAATGTGCTCCACATCCATTTCCACCTAAATAAGTAATAAGCTCCCTCTTTCCAAATCAGACTCTTCACTTCCCTCCAAATTTCTCCTCTGTTGTACTTCCTTTCTCTGAATGACACCGCCACTTCCAGCACCCTCCCAATCCAAATATCTGAAGAGCAACTTAGATTCTGAACTCTCTATTCCCTGATTTCCTATTTCTTGTTGACAAATTTATGAGTCAAGAGAACACCTGTGATCTTAATACTCCATGGATTAATATCTTCCCTAGTTCTTTATAGCTTTTGGGATAAAATTCAGTTTCCTGACCATGGCTGGTAGGACTCTCTTTAAGCTGTTCCGGCCCTCTGTCCTCATTTCCCTGCCCTGTTCCCTCATATATCCAAGAGTCTACTCATTCTAAATGACCTGAAGTTCCCCAAATACTCCATGCTTTTCCACTCTGTGCTTTAGTTGTATTGATTCCTTTGTAGAGTTACTATCAGAGAGGCATCTGAAAGGACAATCAGCCAGACCTGAGATCCTGCCCCAGCACTGCAGCTGACTAGTTGTATGGCTCAGACCCGTTCATGATATTTTGTTTACGAAATGAGAATAGTACATGTATCTCATTACATTTTTCTTTACATGATGATAGCTTGAGAAGATAGCAAGAGAAAATGCATATAAATTGCTTTGTTTAATAAGCATTTAATATATTTTGGTAGCATTGTTATTATTACTGTCTAAAATTCAGTTCTGGTATCATATCTTTTGGGAAGTTTACTTTCCTCTCAATCTAAATTAGAGTTATAGCTTCTGGAGCACATCTTTATCATAATATTTATTGCAGTATATTTTAGTATTCTGTTTTCTGATTCCTCTTAAATAAACACTACTTGAGATGACTGTGACTTTCATTTCTCAGGGCCAAGGTTCAGTATGGTACCATCCTAGAATAGAAACTCAATAAATATTGGTTATTTTATATTGCTATTTATGTGTGCAAGCTATATATCTCAGTCTCAATATACCTGAAAGCCTCAAACATGTGTTATAAAATTATTTAGTAGGGAGCTGACTGAATTCTAAAACATAATTACATAATTTAATTTTAGGATACAAAAACTTTTTTCCCTAAATGTGTTTTATTTAAATTTTATAATGTTGACTACTACCTTGGCATATGGAATAAAAAATATAACAAGTACTAATATTATTTAATTTTAATTATCTCTATCTTGAACAAATTGACATTAAAAAATATTTGGCTTACTAAAATGTGTAGTAACTGGCCAAAGTTAATTATGTGTTATATGCTATTGTGTGAAATATCTGAAATGAATGAGTATAGGATGGATTTGTCTTATAATGTTGCCAAATTAATAGCTTGAAGAATTTAAACCTGTGGTCTACACAGAAAGTATTACTGAAAGAGTATAGAGACTATTTAAATACTTTGAGGCTCTGTGTCCATTCTAATGCAGATTTTATATTTCTGATAGGAGTAATGGAGAACGTGTCTGTCTTTCAGTTTATTCTGAATAACCTATTTATTGATAGAGTAGATATATATAAAAATCAATTATAGTATGAAATCACTTTTTAAATTGTCAAAGTGGTCAATTTCTTTCATACTGTTTTCATTTATTCACAAAGAGCAAGAAACATTGGGAAACTTTATTCTATTTATAAAGTATATCGATCTATATTCTGTCTACCTCTTATCTATGTGTCTGTCTATCCGTCCATCTATAACCAGCTGAGGAAATTTAAAGGAAGATACGTAAGAACTATTTTTTTTTTCTTTTAGCAGTAGTACCTAATGGGAAAATTGTATTGAAAAGCCTGGGGTGGGGGGAGGAGACATCAAAGAGAGAAAAAAAATTCTAGACACAATAGAAAATTGTATTTCCAGGTCCAAAATTATAACCCAATGCAAGTCAGCAGGAAAAGGGCGTTTTTTATCTTAAAAGACCTTTTGGATTATATAAAAATCTTTGAGGCAGTATGTAAATTCTATTCTAACAAGTGCTCATACATGAAAAAGTTGATAAGACAGTGAAAAATTGTGTGGATGTTTTGAAAATGCCAGTTGTCTATGATTAGAAGTAACATTTACTGATTAATTTTAATACATTTCCCTAAGGTATAGATGCTTCTACAAAGAAAATCAAAGTAATGTGAGAAATACAAATATTTTGATCCTTAGAGAACGTCTTTGCATACTTTACCCAAGGACCTACCATCCCACTGGCAGCTTGACAACACTCCAAACTGCCATCTACTAATTAACTCAGATGTCAAATTTTCCCTTTGACACCATTTGCCACCTGCACCACCTGCTGCCAGGCAGATGACAATAAAATGTAAACTTAAACTCTTGAAGGAGATTTTAAAATGTCGCTGGAGAGGAGAAAACAATCTGTGTTGTCCAACTCGAGAACACTCCTACACGGGAGTATCCTAAGGTTCCCAACAGGGAATTCCAAACATACATTTCTTGGGGGAATTCCAAAGCACAAATGCTGAACTTGTTCTGATTTCCTTTACTCCACTGTCTTTTACCATATGAAAAGAATCAGAGAATTATCTAACATGGAAAGCCAAAAGAGCGATTTCCTTAGGTATAGTTTAGATACAAAGCCTGAAGTAAAAAATACATAAGCACTCCATTTTTGCCTTTTGCACGGTATTTTCCTGGAATTGCAAGATGGAAACAAATAATTGTTGAACATTCATGACAAAAAGAAAAATTAAGTCTGCACTGTGCCTGAACTTCCCTTAAGAACTCTCCAGGTAAATTTATATTTCTTCTCCATAAGCAGACCTCATCAAACAACAGATCCCAAGGTGAAAAAAATTCAGTGACTTGTATTTCTTTGGCCGTAAGTTAAAGATGTTTACTTTTCACAGCACAGACACAAAGAAAGAAGATTTGGCCAAGCCTGAAAAATTACCTTTGGTTTTCTAAACCAAAAGGCTTAGACTGAGAAGAGAGGGCTTGAGAAATCAAAGAGTAAATAGAGATTACCGCTGCATTACTTGCCTAGGAGCTTAATTCTCCACTACCTAAAGAGTAAGGCAACTAATCACGCCTGCTAAGCATTGGCAGTAGAGACGAGTTGGCTCTGAAGTCAAGTGGGGCAGGTGGTTTAAAAAAGAAGCCTTGGAAATTTTGGACTTTCATGAGAAACTTAGTTTCTCTTTTACTAATTTCTATATGGATTTTTGATAAGCGCTCTGGGGCAGAAGTTGTGTATAGAGATAATTCCATGTTGAGAATAAGACTGGAATGGCAACCTGAGCAGGCAAGATAATGGAAGGCCCGGGGTCCCCACTGCCTCTGCTGGCTGCTCTGAGGATGGGGAAGTTCAGGGAAGAAATGTGTTTGGATCTGGTTTCAATCTGGAGAACAATAGTGAAGAGTTGAGGTTGAGGGGGGCAGGTCTTATTCCAGATGGAATAAATATTACACCCATGATATCTGGGGCAGAGAAACAGCAAAAATGAAATGTAAACCAAATTTGAAAGTAGAATGCATTACTGTTGTTGAATGACAGAAACAGAAGGAAATTATTTATTTACAAAATAAAGTTGTAACCAAAAACATCTGAAGTGGGCTTTATAGAGATATAATAATGGCCAACGTGGGTTGAATGCTTGCTATATGACAAACACTGGACTAAGAACTTCAGATGCATCATTTCATTTAATCTTCCTGACAGCTGCTGAGGTAGGTGTTACTGTTATCCCATTTTAGAGAGGAGGAGATTGAGGCTCTGAGTAACTAGTTAACTGATATCACACAGCATTTGTTGTGGGAAAATCAGGACTTAAATTCAAGGGCAATGAGGCTAGCTTTTTAACCATGACACTGTACTCCTGTTCCAAAGCATGATACTATTCTCTTACCAGAGATTAGTAAGTGGAGCAGATAGTTGGGTTAGAAGAGAGTTGGACAGGCCAGCCCATGGGTTAAGAGTCTGGGCTTTGGAATCCTGACTTCTACATATACTTGAGTATTATCATTTCTAATTCTTTGTTTTCTCATCTTTAAGTGCAAGTGATGGTGTTTTAGATCCCATAGAATCTTTGTATGGTTAACCATGTCCATGTTTAGTCCAGTGTTTGTGAGCAGTAACTATAGGGGCTCAGGAAATGAAAGTTGTGAATGAACTCCATATATGTTGGTCATTAGTGCTCTATAAAATACCTAAGAGTTTGAGAAAATTAACTGAGGGCAATGCTCTCAGACAACAATGAAAGCTTGAGAATTTCATGAGCAAATAAAGATTGGGACATACTTTTAAAACACAGAGGCAGACAGCCTGATTCTCAACATCTAAAATTGTTCATGCAGTACAGGTGTTTCTAGAAACAAAATTTTTGTCAGTGCCTTTGCATGGGCAGAGGCACCTACTGAAGAACTTAACTAAAACAATAGGAGAGAATGACAATGATAACGTCTACTCTGATATGAGATGCCTTGGGTCAGTTTCCTAAGAAGCAGAGACTGAGACAGGGTTTTGGTGCATGATTTTTGGAGGAAAGGGTTTTAGAGAAAACGGGAAGAATACTAGGGAACAAGAAAGAACAGAGCAAGGATGTGGCCTCAGGTAAAGTCTAGCCTCTTGCTAATGCATAAATTGCACAGCAACATTGGCCTGCCTTCAGGTAATGGGCTGGGATTTAGGACCTTTTGCAACCCTATATGCGTCAGTCCTTGGCTATGAGGGGTAAGGAAGGTTTAGCCAACTAGGCATCCTCGAGGGAGATGGCGCCCTTCAGCTAAGGGAATGCTCTGGAGAAGGTAAAGTATTAAGAATTCCCAACAGCTGGAGGATGAGTGACCCTGTGAGGAAAAGAGATATGGAGAGGGCAACAATAGCCTCAACTAGAGGAAGCTGCTAAATATTACTCAAGAAAATACAATAGTAAAAGAGGAGAGATTCAGGAACATGAATCAGCACCCTGTGGGCATAGAGAATAGCAGGAGTGTGATAATGGGGGTGATTACAATGTCAGGAAAGGATTCCCTGAGCTCTATGGATATCATGTTACAGAAGCTGGTGTAACAGTGGTCTTACCCAGAGGTTATGGAACTCCAGAGGGTGCATAGGGGCTAATGGTTGCTGAAGAAAGAGATGGATTGTATGGCAGCTTAGGACACCATTTACATATGTGTGTATAGAAGGCAAGGTAGTGTGGTGGTGGATGGCGAAATCTGGTATGGGAGGCATAAGCCAGAAAGAAAACAAGAACAATCCATAATCACAGTCTGGGATAATTTATATCCAATTACCTGAATTTTACCAAATGAAATGATTTTTTTCAGAACCAAGATATTTTAACTGATGCATATATTTAGAGCCTTGACATTATAAGGTAGGGACAAGGTAAGGGTGTTAGAGCTAAGGCAACTAACTTTGATTATACTTCAAAGATAGGGCCCAAACTTTACACTTAACAAGCTCTTTAATGTCTAAATGCTGTGGCTTTTATTTTATCATTATATATATATTTTTGATTCTCCTCGGGTTTTCTTTTTGGAAATCCCACCCTACTTGGATTTTCCATGCTCTGTCCAAGGATACATAGGAATATAGCACCTGCTTCAGGGAATATGTAGAGATTGAAGTTCATTGACTGATTCCAGGACTTGGAAGAAGCAGTAGTGGAATATCAGCCAGAATGTGGACCCTGAGAGTAAATAGAGTCAGGGCACTTGCAACATGCAATGTTCTTTATGCCTGGCTCTTTCCTTCACTGGTTTTTATCTCTTGTCCCCATTCAGATATAAGTATGGAAGTTCTAGTGGGGCATTGCAAAATACCCATAATATTTTCTTGGACTCTGATAATTTTATGCAATATAAAAACTAGGTTACTATGATTACTGTAATCACTTCCTGACGGTCTCTGCTACCAAGCTTCCTACCTCTATTCTTCTAAAATGTGCTTTCTGAAGCACAAATTTGATTATATCCTGTTTAAAGCATTTCAGTGGCTCCTCAGACCCTGGGTTTCTTTCTGATCTCATCTCTCATTGTATTGGACCTTACTTACTCACCTTTAGCCACATTGAATATTCCAGCTCTCCACACTGTTGCACATATGATTTTCCCTGCCTGGAAATCTCATCTCCATTTTCTTCTTTTGGTTAATACTCGCTTTTCCTGTGTGAGTTGGCACCAGTGTCACTTCCTCTGGGAAGCTTTTTTTGAACCTCCTCCTCCCCCAGGGCCAAGTTGGGAAGCCATACCCCCTGGATTTCCCTGCCATCTCACTTATCACTGTCTTATAACTGCCTCCTTACCTGGCTGTCTCCCCAATTCTACTTTAAATCCTTGAGATTATATCTAAATAACCCTTCAATTCCAAGATTAGAGCACATTGTTAATCTTGAACAAATGTTTGAATGACTGACTGCATCATCGTACTTTTAGTCATAATTAACTTGCATAAATCAAACACATCTTAGGACATACAGTGGTCAAATTTTATGAAATGATTTTATTTTTATTAATTAAATTTCTGCCATGTGTTGATGGACAGTTGGAGAACTATCTTGGCTGACAACATCCTTGTATAAAAGTCCTTTTGGGGAAGTGCGTAGTGTTTAAGGAGAATAACTACAAGTGTATGGCTATTAGTTGTGTCCCAACTTTTCTAATGTAGTTTTAAAAGAAAAAGTAATTCATTAGAACTATTAAGGGTAATGGCAAGATTTCATTCTTTTTTATAGCTGAGTAATATCCCATTGTGTGTGTGTGTGTGTATGCGTGTGTGTGTGTGTGTATGTGTATATATATATATATATACACATATATATGCCACATCTTCTTTATCCATTCTTTAGTCTGTGGACACTTGGGCTGTTACTAAGCTCTTGGCTATTGTAGATAATGCTGCTATAAACATCAGGGTGCATGTATTAGTATTTTTGTATTCTTTGAGTAAATGCCTAGTAGTGCAATTGCTGGATCATAGGGTAGTTCTATTTTTAACCTTTTGAGGAACCTCCATACTGTTTTCCAGAGTGGCTGCACCAGTGTGCATTCCCACCAATAGTGCAAGAGGATTCCCCTTTCTCCACATCCTTGCCAACATCTGTTGTTTCTTGTGTTGTTGACTTTAGCCAATCTGACAGGTGTGAGGTGATAGTTTCAATTTGCATTTCCCTGAGGATGAGTGCTGTTGAGCATCTTTTCATGTGTTTTTTGGCCATCTGTATATCTTCTTTGGAAAAATGTTGATTCATGTCTTCTGCCCATTTTTTAATTGGGTTATTCCTTTTTTGGTTGTTGAGGGTTTTTTTTAAGATTTTATTTTTATTTTTTCTTTTTTTTTATTATGTTATGTTAATCACCATACATTACATCATTAGTTTTTGATGTAGTGTTCCATGATTCACTGTTTGCATATAACACCCTGTGCTCCATGCAGTACGTGCCCTCTTTAATACCCATCACCAGGCTAACCCATCTCCCCACCCCCCTCCCCTCTGGAACCCTCAGTTTGTTTCTCAGAGTCCCCAGTCTCTTATGGTTCATCTCCCCCTCTGATTTCCCCTGCCTTCATTTTTCCCTTCCTGCTATCTTCTTCTTCTTCTTCTTTTTTTTTTTAACGTATAATGTATTATTTGTTTCAGAGGTACAGGTCTGTGATTCATCAGTCTTACACAATTCACAGCACTCACCATAGCACATACCCTCCCCAATGTCTATCACCCAGCCACCCCATCCCTCCCATACCCCACCACTCCAGCAACCCTCAGTTTATTTCCTGAGATTAAGAATTCCTCATATCAGTGAGGTCATATGATACATGTCTTTCTCTGATTGACTTATTATGCTGAGTGAAATAAGGTTGTTAAGTTTTTATAAGTTCTTTATATACTTGGGATACTAACCCTTTATCAGATATGTTATTTGCAAATATCTTCTCCCATTCTGTAGGTTGCGTTTTAGTTTTGTTGATTGTTTCCTTTGTTGTGCAGAAGCTTTTTATTTTGATGAAGTCCCAATAATTTATTTTTGCTTTTGTTTCCATTTGCAATGACATGGATGGAGCTAGAGTGTATTATGCTAAGCGAAATAATTCAGTCATTTCACTCATGTGTGGAATTTAAGAAACTAAACAAACGAACAAAGGGAAAAAAGAAAGAGAAAGAGGCAAACCAAGAAATGGACTATTAACTATAGAGAACAAACTGATGGTTACCAGTGGGAAGGTAGATGGGGGGGAAGTGTTAAATAGGTGATGGGATTGAAGGAGTGCGCTTGTGATGAGCACTGGGTGACTTATGGAAGTGTTGAATCACTTATTGTACACCTGAAACTAATATTGCACTGTATGTTAACTAATGGGAATTTAAGTAAAAACTTAAAAAAAGAAATATTAACGGTAATGGAATTAAAATTTATCATAGAAATGATGAACACCTTACTGCTTATTTGATAATTCTGATGATATATAACTATCTAATAAAATATTCATATTTACTCTCTTCAAGGAGAACTGTGATTTTTCTTAAAATATTTTTTTCTGATCCAGTTGGCCAATTGGTCTCACATTATAAATAAAGTCAAAGATACACTAAACAAATTAACCTGATTTAGAAGAATTTCCCTTCCACTTACTTACTGTTTCTACAAACTGGTAGGTACATGCCATCAAATATCAAGAGTACAGTTATATATAGCATCACCAGGAGGAAAGGGAAGGTGATTTTGCGAGAAGCATTGGAATGTTATTCATACACTTATTATTTATTTAAAATTTACACTGTTCCAAAAAAGCATTTATAGTGGATTATCGATAGAGTACAAAAAGTTAAAGTAGGAAAAATAAAGAGAAAAATGAAAATCATGATGATTATGTAAGAAGTTCACCTAAAGTTCAATAGCACAAGTAAGTTGTACTCTTGTGCTTATACCAAGTATGAATGTATTTTTGAGTAGAAGGTCATCTGAGAAAAAAAGAATAAACCTGCTTCATCTTACTTAGTCATTATATCTCTCAGCATTTTAACAATAGAGGAGTTAGCGTGACTCAGCTGAGCAAAAGCACAGCTAGTTGAATTTTGGTTACCAAGCCCCCTTGGGAGGACAGTGTTGTGGGCAAGTCAGATTAGTGAGGAAGGAATGCAAGGTTTAATGACAGTGTTTTTTACTGCCTGAATTCCACACACTTTGAGGTCTACCTAAAATCTTTTAGACTCTGCTTGGCTACCATCCTTAGAGCCACTATGGCTGTTTGCAGAAGGTCCAAAACTTGTTTGTCTCCTCAAAACCTCTCCTTTCCCCATGTTTGATTTTGATAATGTGTGGTAAATGTGGCATAACAAAAGTACACACTGCCTGTAAAATCCACTTCCTTCTTGCCCTGCAAGTTTATGCTCAAGAGGGTTTAGACTCATCACCTTCATAGTAGAGCCACAAAAATAAGTGGCAGTGATTTCTTGATAATAACCATTAACTGAAAAATCCCATGTTCCCAGAACCCAAAATTTGTATCTAATATAAGCCAATCCTAAACTACCTTACAAGAAGTGAAGGGATAGTATAAATTGCTCAAATTAATCATAATCCCCACACATGGGGAAAAGTGTAGTTGAAACACTTGAGCTATAAAACCAGATGGCACCCTATGTTTATATAAGCTGTTTGCCTAGAAACTGAACCAGATTTGTAAACACTAAATCAATATTTGAAGGTTAGGTACCAGCTGTTTTTCAGGATGCCGTTAAGTGACTGGAGCTCATCAGCAGGTCTCAAATAAGAGGCATCTTTAAGCCTGGCCACTGTACCTACATTCCTCTGTTTCACAGCAGCCGTGTGAACATTTAAGCCATTTCCACAGGACTCAACAAACCTAACACAGATTGTCACCACCCTGCCATGATTTTTTCTCAAGAGTTTTATTCATTTAGTGCTGGCAATAACTAACTAATGGACTGACTGTTTATTTGCTTGGCATCCCTTCCTAAATGCTCATTGACCAGTGATTCACTTTGACTTGCATGTGGTTTTGGTTTAATTTGCCATTTTACTGTTGCCAGGGACCCTAGTGGTTTACACTTGCTATGCACCAATAAACGTTTTTTATAATTGGAGAGATCTGTTGTGCTTTTCGATACCACATGGCAGGAGGACTTTAAAAGTAAATTAATAATAAGAGCAATTAAGTGAGTATTTTATCAAATTATTTGTTTGGGAACAGCGGAAATCAATATATTAAATTTAATAGCAGCTTGTAATAAAAAAGGTTGTTTCTATGATTCCTAACCATCAAGCCAAACATTTCTGTGAAAGCTGATGTGCTTTTCAAGTTTTTATGTTTACTTCCATTAAACTTGAATGTGGTTCCACCCAGATCTCATGTGTATACTTCCTTCCTGTCCTATTAGATGGAAACTCTATGGATAAAACAGAAAGTTAATGTTTATTGAAGAGTCTTGTTTGAAGTA
Source organism: Eumetopias jubatus (assembly GCF_037043125.1). Lineage (NCBI taxonomy): Eukaryota > Metazoa > Chordata > Mammalia > Carnivora > Otariidae > Eumetopias > Eumetopias jubatus. Next base: position 116,143,680 of record NW_028274811.1, read on the forward strand.
AGAAGAGAGACTTTGTGTATCTCTTTAGCCCACTATATTCTAGGAAAATAAAGTTTGAAGTCTGAATTACTGGGTTTTGCAATTTATAAATTATTAGTTCTATCCAGAAATCACTTAACTTCTTAGAGCTCATTTCTTCATGTAAAATAGGGCAGAAACTCCTGAGGATTTTATAAAGATTGATTAAAATAACATATGCAAAATATAGTATACTATGGTGATTTAGGCAATAAATTATTATCTTTGCTATTATTCGTATTGCAGTTTAACTGTTTTAAATATTTAGTTTTTTAAAAGCACACTAAATCTTGAACCTCAACAGTATACACCAGAAATATATAGTAGGTGTGTATTTGGAAGTTGACTATATTTACGATGTCAGTTACTTCTAAAATAATTTATCAAGGAAATGGAGGTAAATGTTTTAACTTTAGATGTCTTCAGATTTAGAGGTTTTGATCAAAAAGCCAGTTTGGGAGAAGGGAGAATTGTCTGGGAGAAGGCTGGGGTGATGGTTAATAACATAATTGCAAATTTATGTGAATGGCTAAATTAATAAAACTATGCCAGGTATATCTGACAAACAAGGGGATTTTTATCATGATAAAGAACTAAACTATGAAACCCAATATATTTAAAATAGTTTACAACTTGTATTTGAATTAACAGATACAAGAGAAGAATGGAACAACCTTGAACTAGTATATGTGACCATGTAGTATGTAGTTAATCAGAGTGGAAATAATTAGTTATTTAATAAATGATGCTGAAATAACTGACTGAATAATCACAACAATAGGCTTGTAGATTCCCGTGTCATAGCAAGTGAATTCTAAGTGGATTATACAAGTACATGCAGAGTGGATACAAACAAAATGGGAAGAAAATAGAGGTTATTACCTAATGTTGGTAAAGAAAACTGTTCTAAACATAAAATTAATACAAATAAAGGAAAAACTGATTTAACCATATATAAAAAATTATTATGATAAAAATTTAAACTAAATCCAGAGGCTAGATAGCAAATATTAACAATAAGACAAGATTGACTAGCTTTAGTTAATGAAGAACTCAGTAATAAAACAATAGTATTCCAAACTAGCCTAGGAGAAAAACAATCCAGGAAGATGAGATACACACAAGTTAAAAATCCACATAATAATTAAAATATACATTTAAAAGAGCCATCAGATAACATATTCCTCTTCCTAAGTTACCATATCATTTAAAATTTAATTTAAATTTAATTTTTTGAAGTTAATACATTCATATCATTTAAAATTCAAAGGTAAGAATGTGCCTCTTTCAGAGTGCCTGGGTGGCTTAGTCAGTTAAGCATATGACTCTTGATTTCTGCTCCCGTCATGATCTCAGGGTTGTGAGGGCTGAGCATGGAGCCTGCTTAAGATTCTCTCCCTCTCCCTCGGGCTCTCCCTCCCCCATCTCATGTGCTCTCTCTTTCTCTAAAAGAAAACATGCCCCTCTCACCGATTCTCAGCCCATTAATTCTATCCCAGGAGATAGTGAACATTTGCAATTTCTTATGGAAAGTTTCTTTTTTTTAAAGATTTTATTTATTTGAGAGAGAGAGAGTGAGTGACAGAGAGCATGAGCAGGAGGGGCAGACAGAGAGGGACAAACAGGCTCCCCGCTGAGCAAGGAGCCCAACTCGGGGCTTGATCCTAGGACCCTGGGATCAGGACTTGAGCTGAAGGCAGATGCTTAACTGACTGAGCCACCCATGCACCCCTGGAAAGGTTTTTTAAATTAATTTTTAATCTTAATATTGGTGAGGACTCAGTGAAAAATTTTTGAGGAAAAACTGCAGATGACAATGTAAATTGATAATAGCCATTCTGGAAAACATTGGCTATCCAAGCTTTAGTAGTTTCATTGTTGACTCATTCATTCTCATTCCTCATTCTAGGAACTTATCTCAAAGAAATAGTCAAACATAGGAACAAAATTTGTGAATTGATTATTAATTACATCTTATTTAGAGAAAAGTTAGAAACAAATTTATTATATAAACCCCCATTTGAAACGCTTTTTCTACACTGTAGTATAAGTATACTATTCTCCTCTAATTTCTGCAAAATAGACTATTTAGAGTCCTTATTCTGAGAAAAGAGATAAGAACAAGTGATAGAGAAAAGGAAGGAGAGGAACCACATGGTGGGAAGAGGAGAGGGAAAAGAGTTTTGATGACTCATCTCTGCTGCTTCATTCATTCATTCATTCTTATTCCAAACATGAGCACTTTTTAGTGCTTACCAAAGGTCTAATCATTGGTGATATATCATTGTGAAAAAAAAAGTAAACAAAACTCCCTGCCACATAGCTCAGTAGACAATCCTTACAGAATCATATGATGGCAATTTACTTTTTTACTTTTATGAAAATTGTGTGCTTCTTTGAGATATTTAAATTTGATATGAATTTTTAAATCACTCTAACCAGTTTCCAAAACAACCCCCTCCCCAATATAAAAATACAAACTCTTCTGGGATTCTGACTACAGTTGAATTATGTTTATTATTAACTTCAGAAGAATTAATATTTATGTAATATCATCTCGTGTACAGGAACAGAGCATTTCTCTACATCTCTTCATATGGAGTGTTAAGTCTTAATATTATTGTGTTATTTTATTTATCTATGTACTTTTTCTACATCATTAAATGTATGTCCATAAATGTAAAATAAAGTTAAAATATTTACTGAAATAAAGTAATAAAGACATTAGAAAAAATTAGCTAATGCAAAAAGATATTCTTGAGTAGGACAGGAAACATAAAGAATAAAGGGAAAAACAAAACATAGATATAATTGTAACCTAAGAATTGTAAATGAGTTAGATTGAAAGAGAATCATAAACATAAAATAGTAGAATATAAAAAATATTTCCAGTAAATGGCAGATAAAGGTTAAATAATTATCACTTAAATTCATTCCCATAGTTTGATAAGTAATAGATAATCCAAAGGAAAAGATAATTCACACACACAAAAATTTTGAATGAACAATAAACAAGAAAAGATGCTCAAATTTACTGCCAATGCAAATTAAATCTAAGAAAATGGCATTTATCCAAAAGATGGGCAAAAATGTAAAATAGTGATAACACCATCTGCAGGTGAGAATACAAGTAAATTCGTGGTCTTGTACATTGGTGGCAATATAAATGACTGTGATCTCAGTGGAAATGGAACTACCAATAGCTATCAGTATTTAAAATATTAAATACTCTGAGAAACAAACTGGGGGTTCTAGAGGGGAGGGGGTGGGGGGATGGGTTATCCTGGTGATGGGTATTAAAGAGGGCACGTATTGCATGGAGCACTGGGTGTTATACGCAAACAATGAATCATGGAACACTACATCAAAAACTAATGATGTAATGTACGGTGATTAACATAACATAATAAAAAATATTAAATACAAAAATATTCTAAGACTCAATGAATTCAGTTTTGGGAATTTATTGTAAGGAAATAAAAACAACTGATAAAATGTAGCAATAGAATTTATTGTGGCTTTGTCTGTAGTGATAAAAATAATGTAACAATCTAATCAGACATTCATAGGGAGATAAGAGATTGTATCATGGTCAGCACAGAAATTCAGTGCTGTTAAAACAAAGAATGAAAGCTTTACCTGTTAACCTGAAAGGATGTTCGTGATGTCCTTTAAAGAAAGAGGAATCAAACTGAGGGTTTTGGGGTGGGGTGGGGAGATGGGTTAGCCTGGTGATGGGTATTAAGGAGGGCACGTACTGCATGGAGCACTGGGTGTTATATGCAAACAGTGAATCATGGAACACTACATCAAAAACTAATGATGTACTGTATGGTGACTAACATAATAAAAAAATTATAAAAAAGAGATGAATTGTAATTTATCAAGTATGATCAACTTTTTTGTAAAGCAAACAAACAAAAAACTCACTTCTTGACCCCTGCTGTTCTAATGTGTGCATTTGATTATGGTATAAATCCAGATAAAGTTTTTAAGGTATGTACACCCAGCTATTTCTCAGGGAATTAGACATAGCTAGGACTAGGGTGAAAGATTATTTTATTTTTTCATCTTCAAGGACTTTTACAAATTACCATGATTTTATACTAGTTTTATTTTAAATATAGTGTTCAGAATGTAAGTTATAATTAAAAAAGAGAACAAATCAACTTGCAATAATTTATGTTTTAAATTGCAACTACTTAGCACATACATATTTGGCAAAATGATTCTTCTATGTAACAAATTTTAGGGGCGACTGGGTGCCTGAGTTGTTAAGCCGCTCCCTTCTGTTTGGGTCATCATCCCAGGGCCCTGGGATCGAGCCCCGCGTCTGGCTCCCTGTTCAGCGAGGAGTCTGCTTCTCCCTCTCCCTCTGCCTGTCGCTTGGACTGCTCGTGCTTTCTCTCTCTCTGTCAAATAAAAGCATGTGTTGTGATGAGCACTGGGTGTTATACACAACTAATGAATCGTTGAACACTACATCAAAAGCTAATGATGTAATATATGTTGGCTAACTGAACATAATAAAAAAATTAAAAAAAATTAAAAATAAGTGAATAAATAAAATCTTTAAAAACCCCCAAATTTTAAAAATGCCAAATTTTAGTTACTATAACTTTAGACTTATTCAGTAATTGTTTCAATACAAAGTCTTATTATATGGTTATTGTTGCTTATTTAGTATATGTCATGAAGGAATTTTACAATATACTTCAGATTGAGAATACATTGGTATTCACATTTTTTCTAGGATTACTTTTATCTCTGATTCCTCTAATATGTTTACAGGTGTCCTTTTTTTCCTCTTTCTATAGTAACAGCCAATTAAACAATTTAATAGAAATGTTTGGTAAAAGAGATTTTAAGTAAGGATGATTTTCTCTGTGTGTTTTCGTATACTTGCCTATTTCTGTTAAATGACTTGCTGGAAAGATCAAGTAATATTTCAAATAGGTAGATAGAATGGTATCTGAAATTAAATGTGAATAAAATAGGCACCTTTCCAAATGGTAGATATAGATTGCTGCTTAGAAAAATATATCTTTTAAGCCAATTATATTATTCTCTCAGTAATAGAAAGAAAAGGACCTTAGAAGCCATATATTTATCTGTCCACATTTGCTTACTGAGGAGACCAAGATTATTTAGTTACTATTGCTTTGTTTTAATTTAATTGTGATGAATTTATCTGTATAATAATCAATTATTCTTCATATTTCAAGCTGATTAAAATTATGGTTTGCAAATACTGTGGTTTCAAGGAGCTTTTGATTCTTTGGTTATACTGATTAATATTTATAGGATTAGAAATTAAAACTCTAATGATTTATTTTTTATTGATTATTAAGTGACAATACAAACTCATTACATTGTAACATAACCGACTTTTCATAGAAAATATATTTTCAAAAAGAGGAAAGTTGATTTTTTTTTAAAGTTATCTGCAAATCTTTTTAATAGTCTGTCTTAGGAGACTACTGGAGAGTTATACATTCTTCAGTTTACTGGAAAAATGGATTGTACATTTGTGAGAGAATTAAAGCAAAAAAAGGAAAAATATTTTAGTATTATTTTGAAAATAATTTTGACACTACAGACCTCATGAATAGGTCTCAAGTATCCTCAAGGGGTCACAAGACCACACTTTGAGGCTGCTGGCTTACAATAACCATTTCGTAACATGTGTAACTATGTTGAAGGAAAGGAATAGACTGGATGTATATGATTAAATTATATAATCTAGATGGAGAATTCATGAAATCTAGCCTACTGGAATGCACTGATTCTTTCTAAATGAGATGAACTTGAGCTGTTTTCATATGGATTAGAAAGGATTGGATAGAAATAATTGACACTGCTGGAAAACTGCTTCTCCGGATCAATGTTATGAATAATTCTAACAGTTTCTTCACCTCCCTTTATTTTCAGAATTCTGAAAAGGACCATCCAGTTAGCAAAATTAAGTCACTTATGGTGCCCTGGCTTTCTATGAGTGAGGGAAGATAGTTTCTTGTCCCCCTCTCCCCCTTTTTCCCCATAACCAGAGGGATAACATTCTCCACAATTAAAAAGAGAGTTTGGGTGCTAGAATGCTAAAGCTAAGACAAGCATGCACTACCATTCCTAGCAAGGATTTCCCATTTGTATTTTCTATTGCTCCTGTACTAAAGGTAGCCAAGTACTAGATCCTAATAGTAGCCAGCATTTGACCTTCATTCTAAACCATACCTAGGAGATTGTCAGGTATTAGGATAATTGAAAACTACAGGGCAGTAGGCACTTTACTGAATAAAGACAAAAATTTAAGGCTTAAACAATGAACAAATTATTTTACATTATCCAAATAACATTTTATAAAGGGCTACCCTGTAAAACCCTTGATATTATACTGAATCTCAAGATACCATTAAAAACCATTATGGGAAAATTTAAAGTTAATTGTTGTGATCCTGACCTCCAAGTCATCCTCTAGAGGAAGGTACCACTTTCTATCCTAGACATTTGTCAAATGTTTTGTTCTCTATAGTAGGCAATTTCTAAAATAGATGTTATTTGATAGGAAGAAACCTGAAGCAAAAGGTTCTTTGCTTGTATGTCACTATTCATATTTAAAAGTTTAGGAACTTTCAACAAATCCTTTGAGTGGCATATTTGTTGGAATGTGGTAAGCCCCAACTTTGCGAACTCTCTTTTAATGGTAAGTCTCCAATGAGAAGGCATGTTTAATCGAAAGGAAGGTCACAGCTCCTTTCACTTGCCCTAGAAAGGTCATTCTAACACCAGCAATTTTGAAGAGAACCAAAGAAGTAATTAAGCTGCCAATAATTATAGAAGACTCTTATGGAATAAATTGCCCTTGACCCCTATTTATTTTGGTCAAGAAATATCTTACAGGATTTTATTTTTATCTATGGCTGCTACTGCAAGTTCATCCTTTATTTCATGCTAAAATAAAGTCAGGGCAGAAAAATGATCTACTGAGGAGAGAACAATGACTTATGTCTGTAATATGCACTTAATTTTAAAACGTAGATCCACAGTTAAAAAAAACCTAGAAATATCAGTGTTGGTTTGTCATATGATCTCTACACTCTTTGGAACATATTCAGATCACCCTCAATGGACACTGAACAATGGTATCATTAACATACTTGTCTACTTGAGTTAGCTACAAATAGCTACAAAGTGCCTGCTCTTATCCCTCTTAAATAAGGTTTTGGGAGTTCTTAGAAAGTCAGAATTTAAGTAGTTTTACTATTTTGTTAAAATATTATTTTTTAAAAGCTATTTGAAATAAATGTTTAGAATAATAATTTTGAATTTCAAGTAAGATTGAAGGTGAGTACCTGTCAGGGAAGAATAAAGAATAAAGTGAGGGACATTTGGGAAGGGGAGTTATATATAGTTTGGAATAGCATATTTGGTATAATAATTTGATTATAATTGAAATTGAATTTATTTTAAAACATTAAATACCATTCCAGTTGGGTATTAAGGAAGATATAAGTTGTTTATGTGTTTGTTTGATTTTCCAAAGAGAACATGGGTTAAACATGGTTGAAAAACCTCAATTTAGAGAATTATATTTTTTGGGTTTTAAATGATGGGTCATCAAAAGTCTCTGTAATAGCGACTTACTAAAATTAAGGTTCTCTTAAGCTCAAAAATTCTAAGATGTCCAGCTAAATGTTAATCACTAGAGCTGGGTGATGGATATAAGGGAGTTCATTCAATTCTCCTTTCTTTGAAATGTTTGGAATTTTCCACAAGAAAAGTTACACGATTATGGCCTAAAAGAGCTGAATAGCTTGATGAAAAAGGTATGTCAGAGGTATGAAAATATTTTGGCAGGAGGGGTGAAAATTCGCATATATGCTTCTTTTTAAACATTATTTAAAAGTAAGAGTAAAAAGTCTTGTCACCGATTTTGTGATTAAGGATGAGAGATATATACTATCAATCCCTGCAACAGAATGGGGAGAACTTAATGGAGGGACGTAGAGATATAGGAAAGAGTGGGAGTGCAGATTAGGCCTGGAACAGGAGAAGCTGGATTAGGAGACAGGGAGAGAAATCAGCAGAGAAGGAAGCACATGAGCACAGACAAGAAGAGACAGAAAAGGAAGAATGAGAGTTAATCTCATAGAGAGGAAGAGGTCCTCAAAAGAGGTTCATAGATTTTAACTACCCCAAACTACCTAATATACAAAGAGAATCAACTGTTTTAAGACCTGGCACCACTTATCCTCCATGTGGTCAAAATTGCCTCTTGCTAAATCTGTGTCCCAGTTCACTGGTAAACTCTCTGTCTCCCTCTCTCTTTTTTTAAAATCTTTATTCATTTCAGAGAGAGAGAGAGAGAGAGCGCAAGCCCAGCCAGTGGGAGGAGCAGAGGGAGAGGGAGCGGGAGAGGTCGACTCACCACTGAGCAGGGAGCTCGACTCAGAGGCTCAATCCCAGGACCCTGGGATCATGGCCAGAGCCAAAGGCAGATGCTTAACCTACTGAGCCACCCAGGTGCCCCTAATCTCTCTCTCTTTAACGTCTTCTTTTCACCCCCAATACAGTTCTCTTGAGAAATCTGGCAATTTTCTAGATTATGAGAGAGCTAAAGCTGAATAAATTACTGAAATGAGGAAGCCCTGGTTACGAATGCATTTGTTTATTTTTATGGAAGAGATGGGAAAACCTTAATGCGGGTGGGCAAGGTATAGAAACTTAAACATTTGGGAAATTTTTCTTCAGGTTGAAATTAAGCATAGAACCTCGTGCTTTGGGTAAGTTTTTGGTAGGTCCCTGGAGGAATTGGGGTCTCATAAATGATGAGATGAAAAACAGACTCGTAGAACCGAAAGGCTGGCCAGTGATTTGTTTGTTTTTTTTTTTTTTTCTGGCATGTTCTCTGACACCAACAACAAATTCTCTTCTGATACCAATTTAGTGTCCTACAAGTCAATTCAATTCTGACATTAAGACTTTAGTAGACTTAGTGAAGACCTCACAGATTAAGGGCATAGTCCCACAAGACTGCCTCTTCTTCGGATGCCAGTCTTAAGTCCCAGGTTGTCACTGGTACTTCTAGCCAATCTGCTATTGACTGGGGGTTCCCAAGAGCCCCTCCTCAGGTTCCAAATTTTGCTGGAATGGCTCAGAGAACTCAGAGAAACACTTTATTTACAGTTAGTGATTTATTACGAAGGATATAACTCAGGAACAGCCAGATGACAAAGATACAAAGGACAGGGTATGGGGGATGAGAGAGGTACAAATCTTCCAAGTCCTCCTTGGGCGCCCCACCCTCTAAGCACTTTAATGTGTTCACTAACCCCAAAGCTCAGCTAATCTCATTATTCAAGAATTTTTATAGAGCACATTTTCCAGTCCCGCCTCTGGTTTCCCAGAGGTGGGGCTGAAAGTTCCAATCCTCTAATCACTTCATCTTTCTAGGACCAGCTTTCTCCTGAGGCTGTCTAGGATCCCTCTAAGTCAGCCTAAGTAAACTCATTAGCATGAACTCAGGGATCTTCAAAAGGGGTTCCTTATGAAAAACAAAAGACAGTGCTATTACTTAGGAAATCCAAGAGTTTTAAGAGCTCTTAGCTAGAAACAGGGAAAACAACTAAACATATTTCTTATTTTGTCTCAGTTTTCAAGGAATCTTTTTAAAATAAAAAATCTATTGTAGATCTCTTGAAATAATTAAAACTGTAGTTTGTGAATAATTACACCCAATTAATCTCTAAAGTAATGAGTTACACAGTAGATGATAATCTACTACAGTGATTATCATGTTACCTTGATGGGGTTGTGGTCAACAAGAAACATCCTCTATCATATTATTACCGGACAGAGAACCATTTCCAAACTCATGTTCAGCTGCTCTCTGCGAAAATCAATTCTTGAGAGACAAGTGATGTGGGAAAGGAAAGGTTGCTTTATTTAGGAAAGCGGCAACCTGGAGAAGCCAGAAGCCAGAGGGTTTTAATGGCAAAGGCACAGGAAAAGGCAGGGGGTGCTGCATGCAGGAGAAACAGGTGCCCAGGCAGTTGGTCCTGTGTCAAAAAGACCCTGAACAGACTTGCTGGCATCCATGGCAGCTGTTTTTGAATGTAATGAAGCCTTATCTTCTGGGAAAGCTTGGTCCTTCATCCTCAAGGCCAGTGGTCTCCAAATCTCAAGGAAAGTAATTTAGTTCTGCTATAAACCAAAGGACTTACATTGCAAGCAAGGAGTGCATAAGATTGAGGAAAGTTAACCCTTAAGATCAGTTGGAGTGCTGCCGAAATATGTCCTGCTTGGAGTTTCACTGGCTCTGGTGATATGAACCTACTTAAAAGTTTAAGTTCTAATCATGACTCTGCTTTTGTAGAAGAAATAATTTATGCCTGCATTTTCACTTGTCTTCTCTCTTACCTTTAATTTGGCTACCTTCTTTTAATCACTCTATAGTTAATACACATTATTCAATCTAAAGATCTCCCCCCAATAAAGGGAGTTCTTTCTCCTCCCCCCCACACTTTTTTAGAATTCCTATTTGATTAATCAACTAATCTGCATTTAGGTTGAACAGTCTCTCTGAGGCAGGCAAGACTAAATCATATAATAGAAATTCTCCACGACTACCATCTGTGCTAAATATGGAGAAGGCCTGGCTTAACAATACTTCAAGACAGGTTACTCCTTCAGTTCCTCCACCCCTCCCTCCTTCCCTTTCTCTCCCTCCATTCTTCCCTCCTCTCTTCACTCCCTTCTTTCTTTCATCTTCTGTTTTGTTTGTTTTTTTGTTTTTTGTTTTTTTGCTTCTCTCTTTTCTCCTTTCCTCTTGCTGGTGTTCTCCCTTACTTTCTGACTCTAATCTCTCTTCCAGTCAGTTTTTTGTTTTGTTTTGTCTTTGTTTTTGTTTTTTTCTGCATAGCTAACTTCCTCAGACTTAAGTGGTATAAAACAGCAACGATTTTTTTTTTTTATGCTCACTATTGTGTAGGTCAGGAATTGAAGAAAAGCATAATAAGGATGGGTTGTCTCATTACTACAATTTCTGGGGCCTCAACTAGAAAGATTCAAATGACTGGAACCTAGAATAACCTGGAGATTTCTTAACTGCCTTGTCTGGTATATGTATTGGTATGATTCAAGTTGGCCACACCTGGGACTAAATACCTACAATGTGGCCTCTCCATATGGCTTGGGCTTCCTCACAGCATGGACACTTTAACATAATCAGGCTTCTTATAAGTTGTCTCAGGACTGCAAGAATGAGTGTTCCAGCAACATCACTGAAGATGAATGCAATTTTATGACTGCGGCAGAAGTCACATAGCATTACTTCTCCATATTCTCCTGGATGAGATGGTTGGTCATTAGCGCACTCAGATTCATGGAGAGGAGATAAAGACCCCACTTCTCTATGAGAGGAGGGTCAACAAAATCACAGTCATGTTTTATAACAGTTTCACTTCCTTTCTTTGAAGAGACTTGAAACTTCCTCTTCATATCTGCCTGTACATATAACTGGCCATGAGAATATATTCAATGAAGCCTGAACTAACATTCTAACATTCCTGTAGCAACTGGAGACCATTAACTCATTTATTTCAGTGAAGTGAAAGATCTTGTTCAAGTGAAAGGTTAATAAACAAACCTATTTATCTGACAAGCATTGTACATTTCAGTTTATTCTTTCTAGACACTCTGCAACATTAATAGTGAAATAGGTTGGCATTAAACAGGTTGGCATTAATAGGGTAACATTGCTCTGCACCTATAATATATATATCCTGGCTTCTCTGAAGTTAATTTGTCAATGGACTTCATTTCCCATAATCTGAATTGGGAGGTCCCACTTCATTCAAAGGAAGTTTCACACATGAAAATGGAGTGCATGCAACTGAGCCACTGTTCCTTTCACTTTATCTTCATTTGTAGTCAGGAGGTGACCTGTAAATTCAAGAATTACATTTCATAATAAAAAAAGAAAAGCAACAATATGTGGACTGAATCAAAAAGAGGATTACTAGAGAACTTTCTGTTCCTTATTTCAACTGGGAATGGCATACCTGGCATGTTTCAAAGGCTAGCCACATGTGTTGTATCACTAAATAGAGACATAACAACAAAACTACCAATGTCATTTAGACACTGTAGATTTCTCTGTTCAAGTGATTTTGATGTTGATGGAGACAGACTTCCCTTGAAAGTGCAATGATCTACATGCCTTTTGATCAGTGTCTTTGTGCAGATTAGTATTATTTCCCGTGAAACTAAGAAGACCCTGTTTCTTTATTTCTTTGTGGAATAATTTCACACACATGGGCTTTAAAATATTTAATATGGGTCTTGTTAATGAACAGTAACTGCTTATGGGTATAATGTCTGCCTGATAGGGATGTATGTAGATATATCCTCAAGGGGAAGATTTGTTTTCTGTAGCATTTCAAACAACTGTACTAGGTACTTAGGTGACACGTCTGTCACTTCAAACATATTAGTATTGAAATTGTAGCACTTCACAATTGAAGTGTATTACACACTTGAGATACAGTAAACTACTGTATTTGAATTGAATCATACAATCATAGATATTAGAGCCAGAAAAGACCTATTAGGTTATCATGTCCATCTACTGCCATTTGGCATTGTTATTTACAACACATTGTAGGATCTAGAGTTAAATGCCTCAAACAATAGGACGACTACCACTGTGCCAAGAATATTTTCTTTTATTGTCTAAAGGACTTGCTCATTGAAACAGTCTTTTTCTTTTAAATTCATCTGAAATTTATTTTTTGCTCAATTTCACTACAATGTTGTCATACCTCAATCCTCATTCTATAGCCTTACTTCTTTTTTATCTCTTCTTATAGTGGCACTGTTTTAAGGACTGATTCATTTAAAGGCCATATTTTATATTTCAAAACTGCAGTTTCTTTTCTGCCCAAATTATGTGATGCTTTATGTTGGCTTTCCCCAGAAATGAACACTAAGACAAGAATATGAGTGTAAATAGTTTATTTGAAGATGCTGGGAAACAACTGAAGAACAGAGATAAGGAAGAGACAAAAGCCACTGAAGGGTGAATGATCATCCCAGTTCCATTGTAGGCAACTGGATCTTGTATTGCAGATATTGATGATTTGTATAGGATATGCCTCAGAGTTATTTTTCTGAGAGACAAGGAAACTGAATTATTATAGTCATGCAATAATATGCTTTTCAAAACATTTTGTCTAACCAACATAATTCATTCTCTTTAACTCTAGTACCCAGAAACATAGTTCAGAGTTTACAACTTCTTTTTGGTAGTTGTTGCTATAGTCATGAAACAATACCATTAGATAATATTTAATCAGTTATTTATCTGTCTATAGTACCACACTTTCCAAAAATCTGACACATTTTAGGATGAGATATTTTCAGGTTGGCCTATTTCTATTAGGATAAAATAATTGAGGGTTTACAATATTTAATAACATTTGAATAAATACAGAAACATATGTCTTTGGCCATATATTTGAGGATTCATTTTTCTTTAAAAAATAATGTCATGACCTTGGAAATTTTCTGGAAAATCTATAGAATTTCTTTTATCTCACCTCTTCAATTTTACCATTCTTTATGGAATTTAATGAAATATACAAAATATTATCTATGAGTGACTTAATGGAGGAATAAGAAATAAAATATTCAAAGTAACTAAAGTTGACAGTTAATGGATTATTTATAAAAGTTTAGGGACTTTACTCACAGAAGAAATTCCTAGTTTTCACTCAGAGTTTCTGTGGTCTTATATTGAAGATAGTTATAGCTAGAGTAATCATCTGATTCCCATTCCCCCAATAGATTACAAACAACAAAGTACAAAGAGCAGAAAGTTTACTACAAGCAGATAGAGTTGCAGGAAATGATTATATTTGATAGACTAGTGGTTCTCTGTATCTCTAGGATTATCAGAAACTTGAGATTACAACTTCAGAATTTCTGATTCAGCAGGTCTGAATTGGTCCTTGAGAATTTATATTTTTAACAAATTTCCAGTTGATGTTGTTGGTCCAGGGACACCATATTGAATATCATTGGGATAGACAATAGGAGGAGAAATATAGAAACTATGAAAAGTTTTACTTGTTCATGAGTGAATAGAGGGAAGCTGTATACAAAAAAACTAGGATGGGACCATTAAATCTAGGGGAAAATTTCCTGCCCATATCGGCAGACTCTCTGGTCACAATCATATTTTACACAGTAAAATAACATCTAGAGGGTTAACTCTAACTTATCAAGAAAGTCAAATGCATAAAAACTTATGAAGTAGTTACTATTTTCAGAAATATATCCATTCAATGTAAGTTAACTAATAAGAAGTCTTTGCCAGTAAGAGGATAAGATAATAGTTATCTAGAAAATGCTATCTATCCAAAACAAGTCATTGCTCAGATGTCCTTTGTGGTAGACTGAATAATAGGCCCTCCCAAGATGCCCATGTTCTTCTTTTTTTTTTTTTTTAAGATTTTATTTATTTATTTGAGAGGAGAGAGAGAGTGTGAGAAAGCATGAGAGGGGGGAGGGTCAGAGGGAGAAGCAGACTCCCCGCTGAGCAGGGAGCCTGATGCGGGACTCGATCCCGGGACTCCGGGATCATGACCTGAGCCGAAGGCAGTCGCTTAACCAACTGAGCCACCCAGATGCCCAAAGATGCTCATATTCTAATCCCTGAGAATGTTACCATGTATGGGTAAAGAAACTTTGCAGATGTCATTAAGGAAAGGATCTTAAAATGGGGGAGATTATCCTGGAATATCTGGACTGGCTCAATATGGTCAAAAGGGACTCCGGGATCATGACCTGAGCCGAAGGCAGTCGCTTAACCAACTGAGCCACCCAGATGCCCAAAGATGCTCATATTCTAATCCCTGAGAATGTTACCATGTATGGGTAAAGAAACTTTGCAGATGTCATTAAGGAAAGGATCTTAAAATGGGGGAGATTATCCTGGAATATCTGGACTGGCTCAATATGGCCAAAAGGGAGAATGGGGATAAGAATGAGTAGAAGGCAATATGACAGTGGAAGAGATTGAAATGATGCAGCCACAAGCCAAGGAAGCTGACAGCCTGTAAAAGCTGAGATAGGCAAGAAAAGCGTTCTCTCTTGGAGACTCCAGAAGGAACTGATGCTGTGAATACCTTGATTTTAGCTCCATAAGAGTCATTTCAGACTGCTGACCTCTAGAGCTGTGAGAAAATCAATTTACGTTGTTTTAAGACACTCTATTTGTGGTAATTTTTTATAGCACCAATAAGGACCCTGTGAAGTCAAAATTTTGCTTTATTATTATTTTTTACATAATGTGACTCTATTCACATTAGGTTTCTCATATCTTATTATTTGTGCATGTATATGTATAGGCGTGCTAGAGCACACGTCCAAGGTGGGAAGTGGTAGAACCTGCCATAAGAAAAGTAGAAAGCAGTTAAGTCAAAACGGCTTTGTGCAAGATCCTAAGGAGTTTAAACTATTGGGTTTTCTGTTTGTTTATTTGTTTAGTTATACCAAATAGGGTTCCAGGCATTGTACTAAATGAAGGGGTGGCAAACTTTTTATAAAAAGGGCCACATAGTAAATGTTTTAGGTTTTGTAGGCCAACAGGCAAAATAGAGAATATCATATAGGTACTTAAAAAAGAAGAGAACAAATTTTCACAGATATTTTATTGATGAAATTTTAAAAATAACGATTGAATGTAATTTTCTTTAATATAATTTTTTTAACATAGGTATGAGATAGAATTCTTTTTCTGGGGGGGGTTGATAACATTTTGATTAATCCAGGTTCAAAGTTCATGTTTTCTTTCATCAGAGTCAATTGCAAATTGTACAAATTATGGGTCGATGTTGATAAGCAAGCTAATTTGCATGTTATAAATTTGAGTATGGCTTCAGCTTTCTGTGTTTTAATCTTGTGTCATTTCATCTGTGATCATTATTTTTTGCTTATATCTTTGGATTTCATTGTATATATATATATATATATTTTAAAGATTTTGTTTGAGAGAGAGAGAGAGAGAGAGAGCAGAAGCAGGGGGAGCAGCAGAGGGAGAGGGAGAAGCAGGTTCCCCGCTGAGCTGGGAGCTTAAATCAGGGCTAGATCCCAGGATCCTGAGAGACACTTAACCAACTGAGCCACCCAGGTGCCCCAGGGATTTCATTGTATTTTGAATTAATCTTTGCCTTCAATGGCTTCTTGTTTAGTTTTTTTATATCATTAGTTAACAAAATTTGAATACCATTATTTTTAGATTTAGGCTTTTGTGGATGTTTTATTAAATCTACAGTACATAGTAAAGCACATTTTTATTAGTAGTGTTACTGGTCTATATTTACCAATGACTAGACTTTAAGATGTTAACTCATTGTAATTCAAACAAATCATCCATACCTTTATTGCTAAAGCAGATATAAACATAGATACAGATATGCCATCAGGATGTCTGTTTTTGTAATGATAATTCATAAGAGATCAGAAACTGAGTTTCTGGTGTTAAATAAATTCACTGGGTTATTTTTAACTGTATAAGCTATGGTTTTGTAATATGCTTTCTGCATATGTTCATACTCCTCTTTTGTAAACCAAACAAATATCCTATATGGATTAAAGAAAGCTATTTTTTTAATAATTTATAAGTAATTTGGGTTGTTACTCAATAGTTAGTCAGTGGTAAAAATATCACTATAAGAAGGTTGAGGTTTGTAGGAAGGGAATAAAAAGTACCTTTTCATATGAATCAAATTGTCAGGGTACTTATGGAAGCAGCAACTAAAATTACTTAAAACAAGAAATTTGTCATCTTACAAAACAAGTAATTGGGAGGTAAAACATTCTAGGGTTTAAAAATTAAAGTCATAACTATGCACCTGTGTTCTTTCAATCTTTCTTTTCAGTCATCTTCAGCATTCTGGCTTTGACTGCAAGGCCTGCGCCTATGACTACAAGGTGGCCTCCATAGTTACAGGCATCACCGTTTCACATGGACCCATAAAAGTCAGAAAAAGGCAATTTGTCATATCTTGTTTTTTTTTTTTTTTTTAAGTCAGAGAGAACACCTTTTCCACTTCTAGGAAGAAGTCACAAGTTTATTTTTTTTTAACTTAAAAATATATGAGTAATTTCATATAATAGCAGGTATTCAGTAGATCTTTCATAGATGCATTGGGTAAACACATTTTGTTTGCTTCTGTTTCTGAGTTCATCTTTAGTTAGAAGGCAGCAGTAGTCACCAGAAATGACTAGTGAGGGAAGGGGAGGAGAAGAGAATAGGTGGGGTGAATAAGGTAGATAACCTAGGAAGCAAGAGGCAGCAGAAACAGACTTTACTGACTGGATCAAAATTTTTCTCTGTCTTGGGCTTCAAACCACACCCTATGCTTAAAATATTCTTTACATTTTAATTTGATAAAATTTAAATTGGCTATTATCCAGTAAAGCACTTTAGAATTCCATTTCTCCCATAAGATAATCCTATTCCAAAGGAAAAGGAAGAATTAATTTCCAATTGATCTTCGTCTAAATAGTCCATTCCCCCTTCCTCTTTGCAAATCATCTACTAAATGCATTCACATTTAATTTATAATGAAATTTTTTTTCATTAGTTTTACTTATTTAGTCTGTTCTTTCTAGTTTGATATCTAGCACATAGATTGTTACAATAATCTTCTATCTGCTTTTATTTTTTCCATTATTACCATCCTCAATGCACCCTGCAAACCTATGCTTAATTAATCTTCATAAAAGACCATTACTTTGGTGCTGCTACTTTCAGTGACTCTTAAAACTCACACTAGATAGCTCCTAACTCATGGACTTTCCCATGAAAACTGGTTCCTCTTCCAGTGTTATTCATCTGGGGAAATGGAACTGAAATGTAACAGCTCAAGTCAGAAACCTGTCTTTTAAAACATCTCCTGAAAACTTACCTACTAGCCATCTATTTTCAAGTCCTGTTAGCTTTGTTTTCTAAGTTTCTCTTAAATCTGTTTATTTCCCTCTAATTTTATTGCAACAATGCTAGTACATACTACAATGATTCCTATTTTAGATACTATAAAAACCAGGTAACTGGTCTACCTCACTTATTCTTGCTTTTCATCTTTAAGTTGGGTGTTTACATACAACTAAAAGAATCTTTTTAAAAGTATAATTCTAATCATATGGTTATCTTCTCCCTTCCTCCTAGTGCTCCATCCCCTTTCTCTGTTTCTTAAAGTCCCTCAGTGGTTTCTCATAGCTCTTGAGACAAACACCAAATTCTGAACTTGACCTACAAGGCACTAGCTACAAGGTATAAATCTTTTTTTCCCCAAGCTCATCTTGAATCATGTATCTCTTTAGTCTATCTTCTCTAGCCATAGTGGTCTTCTTTTAGGACTTTATACACTTTCCTTAGTGTCTTCTTTATTTAGATAAAATATTAGCCATTCTTCAGATATCATCTCAAATGTTAATTCCTTAAGGATGCTTTCTCCACCTTCTTTTGCAACTCAAATTTCTATTATTTGCTCCTATCATACTATGTATTTCTTCTTCATTTCCATAATTATAATTTTATATTTTATGTGATTATTTTATTTTCACTAGATTGTATGATTCATGTAGGAAGGAATTATGTCTGGTTCTGTGTATATATTTGATACATATTTCTGAATGAATGAAGAGAACTGGGGTCTTTGTCCTCATCAGGATAAATTCTAATCATATTTGCCAACATTTTAAGGTCATCTACAATTTACTACTTTGTAATCTTACTTCTTTTTTTTTTTAAAGGATTTTATTTGTTCATTTGAGACACAGAGATACAGAGAAAGAGAAGAGAAGGCATGAGCAGGGAGAGAGGCAGAGGGAGAGGGAGAAGCAGGCTCCTTGCTGAGCCAGGAGCCTGATGTGGGGCTCAATCCCAGGACCCTGGGATCATGACCTGAGCCGAAGGCAGATGCTTAACCATCTGAGCCACCCAGGTGCCCCTGTAATCTTACTTCTTATTAGACATAAAATATCATTTGAGATAGAGATTACCAGAAGAGTTTTTGCTTACCACTGAGGTTTGAAAACACAGCTCTTCTAGCAGAAGCAGATACAGAAATATACTAAATAAAAAAAAAAGAGTGGAATATGTATAGTTCTGAAATTGTCCTGTGATCTTCAGAGATTTACAAACTAATTTTGAAAAAAAGACAGCATCACAGAGCTTGTAATGCATGATGACCAAAATAATACTACGCACAGTAGTGCCCTAAATGACATTAAAATTAAGGTGTTTTTCTAATCAAACTCAATAGAATTTTTTAAAAGTTATAGCATGCTCAGTATTAAGGTATACTTTTTAAATTGGTAATATCAGTTCTTAATATTTCTGCGACAAATTAAAATACCCGCAAATTCTAGTTCTTACATATACTTAGATTTGTTATTTTGAGGTTGTCTTCATACTAAACAATTGTCTTGGGCCCAGGGGGTAGGGTGGGGGTGGGGAGATTGTTGTTATTCTTCAAGAGAACACGCAATACAGATAGTCCGAGCAAAGACACCGGGCATGGAGACAAAAGCAGCACTTTGAGTGGGTGAAACATCAGAGTGTTTAACTGATTTGGTATTGGGAAAGTTAGAGCTAGAACAAATTTGGAGTAGAAGGAAAATGTCTTCCCCTGTTGGGTAAGAGAAAACTTTAGACTGAGGTAGAACATTAAGTATTCTTGCTAACTTCATAGGAAAGAAGTGAAATGTGGCCACCTATGAGATTAAGTGGTGGATTTGTATTTTTATCATCCCAACTGTGGAATACCTTAATCAATTAGTCTTATGGTGTTGAGTTAAATTTACTAAATTGACCTCCCATTGCTTATACTAGATTTAAGTCCTGGGATTTATTTCCATTCTCCACTTCATTTTCTAGTCTGCTTGGGCTGGTTCTATCCTCAAAATCAGAAAGAATGAAAGGGGTCACAGTCCTCAAAGCTGAACAGTTATTTCTTTGGAAGTATTCTCTTACCTCAAAGCAAAGGCTTGGGTCATGGTGAGTTTTTTATAAAACAGGATTCTTTGTAAAAACCAGGCATGCTTAATAGAATAAGGAACAAATTAGAAATGCTAAATTTTTATATGAATATAGTTTATATCTGTATATCTAATGTTACAGCTATATGTCAATAGATATGATTTCTTGCCACTTAGTCTTAAACCGAGACGCTCAAAACAGCTGCTTCTCTACCTCCTAGCAATAAGTCTGTGGGGCACTGTTAACAGGAAGCTTAAGTTTGGAGGAATAGACCTCAAGAGAGCATATCTGGATCAGCCTGCTGATTGGTAAATAGTACTAAAATAGCAGTGGGGTTGGGGGTGGGTAGGATGATACAACTTGTTAGGGTCCTGAAGGCTAAAGCATGGACAATGAAGATCTCATTTGAAGAATTTTAGCCATTTTATCCTCCTAGAGGGACTGCCCATTTTTCTTGACTGGTCTTTGGGAATCTAGTAGTAGAGTAGCTTAAATTAGGCTCTAATCAGTATATAATTAGGGGTGAGAAGACTACTATTTAGTCTTTTAGCAGCTATTGAGGCAAATTTTACTCTTATTTTCTCTTGGGAGACTCTGAGAAGGCTGACTCTTGGGAGAGAATATAAGGACTAGTCTACATTTGACAATTTTAGGCAGGTTAAATTATCAAGATAGTCTGCTTTTTGTTTTCATTTAAAAGTTTTTGACATGATTTTGAATTTATTAAATTTGAATATATGTAATGTGTAGAATGGGTATAATGGGTGCTTTGACACTAGGGCTAAATATAATGTTCTCAAACAGAAATAATACATATACAGAAGTACATGTGAGATCTGTAAGAGATCCATTCTGAAATAAGATGAATGTGACAAGTTTAAGGAATTGTTTTTGTCTTAAAAAATAAAAACATTAGACAATCTGCTACAAAAGATAATAAAGTATAGTTAAAATAAGCACACAAGGTGTTCCCTACTGGAAAATCATATGCCATTTAGTAGCATATGCATTGTAGCTCACATAGCAAAAATTCAGGAAATTTTTGTGTTTTCTGAGGAAATTTCAGCATATTTTATGTACATCTTTTTCCATAGAAGTGCAGTTAGTATCAATACTTCTTATTCAACAACTACTTTACCATGTGCCTGCAATGGATGTGGCCCCGTGCAATGGTTGGGGGTTTATTTAAAGAGGAATGCAGAGAAGGTGCTACAGCCTAGAGAGGCAGATGGCCCAGTAGATAAATAAGCACATCACAACTTAGTAAGATCTGTAATACAGATCTTGAACAGAATTCTGGGAAAGCACAATTCCTCATGTGGCCTTGGAGAAAAGACATATCCAGGAAATGACTGGAGCTGTCCTGGGTGGTAGATGAAAGTTTACTAAATAAAGAGGAGATGGGAATACCCAGTGAGGGCAGAGCCTAATAATAGTCTCCATATTTCAAAAATGTGAAATTTTATAAAATATTGAATTTAGCACACGAAGCCGATGTTATTTAGTATTGGATGGGGAATTCTCTGTAAGCAAGGGTTGGATTCTTGTGAATTTATGAGGGGGTTAAAGGTAAGGGGGAGGGCGTATAGGGAAGAGCAAGAGGGATTAATCCCCATAAGCCAGGCGTCCGTAGAACACTTAAATGCAAAGTGTTCTCTTACAAATTCTTATTTGATCCTCACTATAGCCGTATGAACTAAGAAAGGCAGGTGCAGGGTATTATTTCCCCCATTTCATGGTTGAGAAAACTGAAACATGAAGAGATTAGGTAACTTGCCTAAAGTCAAACAATTGCTTCGTGATAGACTGAGACTAAGGCACAGATCCCTCAACCCCTTGGTGGAGCTCAGCTCCACTAGACTGCACTGCTGCCTCCAGGCAAACACATATACTTGGCCTTACCTTTGTTTCAATATGTGTTCTCTTTCCGCAAAGAAACACACACACGCAGCTTTGCATATATTGTTAGGGGAGAAATAGTACCCATCCAAATTTCACAAAAGCCTGTCCTGGATAACTAAATCCCACATTTTATAATTGTAGTTGAGGATTTAAGGAGAGAGAACTTCTCTAGTTGCTTAAGTGGGCTCTCTGACTATGCAGAATCATTTCAGTATCAACCTATGCCCCCACCCTGGTGCAAATCTAGGGAAATAATTCAGTTTTGTATCACTGTCCATATGGTGGCTCATCGTCAAGATCTGGGACCTTGCAATACACTTCATCTTGTATTCTAAGTTTCAAAAATCAGGAATCTAGATGCTGTAGGAATGGAAATTTCTGTTAAAAAATACCCAATAATAAGAATATTTTGTTCTAAAAATTGAGATTTATGTATTACTGAAGTGTAAATAAATCTGAGATTGATTCCAGTACTCATCCACATTATATTTCTAGTCTAAAGGTAACAGCATCATCTTTTTTTTAGATTCTAAGTTACTAGGAATCCTATCTTTTAATTTTAGTTTAAAAAGTAGCCCACAAAGTTTAACAGAGTACATTTTATTTATGTTTTTAGTGTTTGAAAAGTATGAAAGTGAAGTTCTTTCCATACCATTCCCTTGACTTTAGCTGTTTTGCCAGTGCTAGCACAAGGGATTCCAAAAAGCCGTGACTAGCATACCTAGAAATGTTCAAAACTTAATTTTGACTTGTGAAAACAGAAACAGTGTTGACCTCATTTGGGAGAAAGAGCAGCTTTCTCACAGGAGACGGTTTCTCCAGCAAAAGGAATCAGAAAGCTGAATCCTGAGGTCCCTGAGACCCCTCTGTGGGTCGTGTGCTTTAAGGTTCACACCCAGAGGACAGTGGAATCTTAGCATTTTCACTTCCCTGTAGCCCAGGAGTTTCTCATTTTCTTCACTTTGTTTTTTTTTTCATTTTTCCATTTTCATTCCTCCTTTGAAAACTTTATGCAAGATAAAAATGGGAATATTCCTAAGCAGAGTTCTTCCTGAATTTTCTGTCCATCTAGAAACAGAAATGTTTCTTAGTGTGTGAAAGGGAAAAATAATCTACATGTTTTAATTTCATGGTATTACTTACACCGATAGACTGTGAACCCTTGAACTTCTTATTATATCATCAAATTGAACTTCTGAACTTTTTCTGAGAGCCTATAAACCTGAGAGTGAAAGCTGCATGAAATTGTTTTCCGAGGCCTCCCTCAGTGTCTGTCCAGTGGTGGCGTGCTCTCGATTAAAGAGCAAGCAGCAGCATGAAAATGTCCTGTAAAAGGGACAGTTCTAAAAGTGTTTTCTGAGGATTTCAGTAAGATACCTACCTTTTCTTTCACCTCATTTTTCTATCTATAAAACTTGGGACATAATCTACCTTTTCTAATTTGGCAGAACACATTTGGGAATTGTACAAATCGATTCGGAATGAAATCCATAAAGGGCTTTGCACTGCTCAGAGATCTCCATGTAAATGCAATTATCTCATGGTTTGCTACAGGCACCCCACCATGTGTCCAGTGTCACCAGGCTTATTGCATGCTATGGAGAGTTGTATGGCATTTATAATGGCCTGTTGAAGTGAGTGTGCATTTGACATCCTTCAAATTCTTGCTTAAGTCCCGGCTCATAGAGACTCAGAGGGTCATGAACAGTTTTATTCACACTTCTTTATGTTTCCAACTTCACAGTAAAGTGCTCCTTGCCCTGAGATTGACCTTTAACTTCAAAGCTAAAATCATTATGTAACTCAAAACAGCCAAACTGATATTGCAATGAATAGAAATGAAACAGTCTTCAATTACCCTGGGAAGATTTAGCAACAACCTTACTTAAGGTTGTACACACACACACACACACACACACACACACACGCACATGCTTGCGTGCATGTATATGTGTGTATGTGTGTGCACATATATTTAATAAATATATTTTTATATTATCTATTTATATAAATATATTTAATAAATATGAAATAAGTCATATATATACTAGTGACTAAACAGAGAAAAGATTGTAGGGAAGCAAGAGTATAGCATGAAGACTAGTTACATAAATTGCTTTCTATATTGGAGCTTAGTAATTTTTTAAAAGATTTTATTTATATATTTGCCAGAGAGAGAGCGCAGGAGAGAGAGAGCAAGAATACAAGCAGGGGGAGTGGCAGGCAGAGGGAGAAGCAGTCTCCCTGCTGAGCATGGAGCCCGATGTGGGGCTCGATCCCAGAACCCTGGGATCATGACCTGAGCCAAAGCCCGACGCTTAACCGACTGAACCACCCAGGTGTCCCAGGAGCTTAGTATTTTTTAAGTGATGTTCTAAGTAAAGGGAAAGTCAAAGAAGTCTACCAATATGACGAGATGGTAAACTCATGAACAAATGTTAATGCACCTCTTTGTATCTCTGTAATACTTATGAGAGATCTTAACACAATGATTTTGATGGGTTTCTTGAATTGTACATAACATTGAACACTCATAATGAATTGTCCTTCCAAATGTAACTAAGATTTTGGCCCGGTCATACCAAATCAGAAAGGGAGAAAATAATCAGGTTGCCTAAAATTTACTAGTGACTATATAAATGCTTCATGATTGGACAGTCTGAGAATTTGCCTTAAATTCGGCCACTATCTTCACTAAATAACAAACATTGAGTGTTGACTATTTTGCCAGTATAGTTCTAGGGCTAGTCATACAGAGGTTACAAAGCAGAACAAAATCCCTGCCATCAAGGGTTTAAATTGTTTTTTCTTTGTGTTGATCTGGGGGAATTAATGCATGGCAAAATGCACCGAAAATAGTAAGAACTAGAGATATATAATATAAAAGTATATTGTTAACATGGACTGAATTAGTGGTACTGTAATTTTATATAATAAAACTGCCCACATCATTTCTATATCATTTTATATCATAAAGATGTAAGAATAAGAATATAGCCCTTCCAACTCCAGGATGGCAACCTCAAAGCTTCTTATGTGTTCACTGAAGAAATAGGTTACTCAAGAGAGGTAGTAAGAGTGACATAGCACCACAGCGTGGTGGCTTTTATTGAATAATACTTGTCCAACTCAAGGTCAACAGGTAGTATTTCTCGATGATTTTTTTTTTCCTTTCTTGTGACTAGACACCAACACCTGCACTATTATCCTGAAACTTCACAAAATAAATACAATATGAAATCAAGTATATTATCTAATGCTGTTTTTCTCTGAGTTTAATAACTTTCAAATTCAAATGATCCACCTACTTTCCTGACTGATTTGAATTTCAGGACTATCAGGCCAGTTAAGAGGTCAGAGTATTACCATGGACACACAAAACTGTTATCTGTCCCCAAATATTCGCTATCACGTGAATTTTCATTGGTGCAACCAGTATACCACTCCTTTTAGCTAGAAACTATCCCATTGCCATTATTTCATTGGGTTAAATGACAAGAGCGATTCCATTTTTTTCTCCCTAGGAGGATAGAAAGATCAAATTGCAAAATTTCATTTTGGAGATTAAGAAGAACTCCTAGATCTTGGGGGACTCAAACCAAAGGTCTTCGGAGATCAGGCAGGTAGTATGAATGAGAGAGGTGGGATGGGCAACAATGAGATGAAGTGAGGGGCACTTCGCCTCAGTGTTAGTGGCACTAGGGAGAAGGGAAGATGTGGTAAGCCTGTGCTCACGTTAGACATCCTATCTCAGTCATCTTCAGATAATTGTTGCCGTATGAGAAAGATAGTCTTGTGCAGAAAAATTTTGGAGTCTTTGAAAGTACCCACAATTTATGGGTTTTCGTTGGAATATCTTGAATTTAATTATTAGGTCAAACAGCATACATCTTTGGCTAAATACAGGGCTATTATTGAATAATTTCTGGTATAAAAGATAATTACCCCTGAGGAGTTTCCTCTGGTCTTCCCCTTTATCCCGTTAACAGCTAGGGAAGCGTTCCTTCTGAGATCCCCTGAGGCAATGGGCCTGGAACTACTACACTTCAAAAAATAAATACAGAAATACAGATATAGTAGCCATAGGTCTGGAGGAGGGAGGTGGGAAATAACAAACCTACCACTTTAAGGGAGCAGACAAGTACAGGCAACTAAGCAAGAATTTAGGAAGCAAAGAAACAACAAAGGAATACTAAGTTAGGGAGGTCAGATCCTGATTGAAGAGTGCTCTGGAAAGGATCCAGAGAGAGAAAGAAAGATCGTGCTGTGGGAAATGAAAGGAAAAAAAAAACATTTTTCCTACTTCACAGTTTTGCCTGGGGCAGTCTGGGAGCCCATTAGTGTGGAAGTAAGGACAGAACTTTGGTCTCCAAAGAGAATCTCCTTGGCCCAGAAGCAAGAAAGATTACAGTAATGACATCCAATAATCTTAATTATGGTCACATTGAATGCCTCTAAAGATTGCAGGTACAGGTTGGAGTTCTTTTTTTTTTTTTTTAATTCTTAGTTTTTCATTTTTAAATAATAATTTAATAATACAGTTTCTAGGCCCAGGAATAGTAAGACTTTAGTCATCATTAGACAAAATCATGCTGAATATAAACACTATCTATTTTCCTCCATGTTTTTATATTTGTATGCAGCGTTTGTCAGCATGGCAGCCATGGACAATGATAAAGTGCATTTTTCTGCTTGGGTGGTTAGCCCTTTCATTTTTACAAGTGACAAAATAAAAATCTGCTGAAGAGTGAACATGCTGCTTTCACTGTGTCATCTCAGCCCTGCGGGTCATTTTATTATAAAAATGTAAAAATCCAGTCAATTTTATTTAATCAGCTGAAAAGGAAAAGTGTTTCCAGGTCATTAATCAAGTGCTCCTTCTCTGTGGGACTTGTCTCTTCAGAAACTGCCATATGAATCATTAATAAAGCTGGAAAGATTTTTTTTTTTTTTTGCCGGTAGGTTTTTGAGAAACCTAGATGTTATTAATATAACAGAAGTAAAGTAATTTTAGGTCAACAAATAAAGCCTTCTGTAGCCATTGCCTCTAGAATTGCACCTATGTTATTAAAAGCAGCTAATTCTTTACTTTCTAAACATTTAATTGTTGGAAATGTTGGGAAATGTTCAACTGTTTAGATTGTATATGATTATATATTCCATAATTATATGTTTTCTTGAATGTTACCTAACCTTATATTTACAGTAAACTTTTATTATGTGAATTGATCAAAACATAATGAGACAGTAGGAAGAGATAATTACTACTGTATCTATAATAATAATAATGATAGTAATTAAACACAGCAAACTGCATTCACATAATGTCAAGCTTGTGCTTAAACCCATAAAAGCAAGTCATGAAATAGAAGCTTGAAATTTCCTCCTGGAAGAATTTTGATGCTTATGTTGATATTGTTCATGCAGCTTTATTTTTTAAAGGTGGTCTTGAATTGCATGAAGAAATTTCTAGTATTTGACTAGCAGTCGTCACTCATATTAGAGATCATCTTTTGATTAAACTGTTCTTTTTTGGAATCATACTTAAAATGAAGCCAAGTAAGCAAGTCAACAGACAGGGGAGAAGAGAAGGAGGAGCCACATTTTTGAAAGACTATGAGTCACTGTTGACTTTAGAGTCACTTCACTCTAAAGGGAGTCAAGAATACGGAACATTAATGAATATAAAATTACATTAAATAATGCCATAATCTTTAATTTTTTATGCTTCTACACGTTTTTTTTCTTCAAGTTTTTATTTAAATTCCAGTTAAGTTAACATACCATAATCTTTAAATTTGTAAATTACTTTTGTGGATTATAACATCACAGGGACCACGTTCCTTTTTTTTTTTTTTTAAAGATTTATTTGTTTATTTGAGAGAGCGAGAATGAGAGAGAGAGAGAGATTACATGAGAGGGGAGAGGGTTAGAGGGAGAAGCAGGCTCCGCTCTGAGCAGGGAGCCTGATGCGGGACTCGATCCCAGGACTCCAGGATCATGACCTGAGCTGAAGGCAGTTGCTTAACCAACTGAGCCACCCAGGCGCCCCGGGACCACATTCTTTATATTTCTCATTGTCAACTATCTTAGTTTGGGCTTCTGTAACAAAATACCATAGATGAGGGGCTTATAAACAAAAGAAATATATTTCTCACAGTTCTGGGGGCTGGAAAGTCTAAGGTCAAGGAATAGGCAGATTGGTGTCTGGCGAGAACCCACTCCTCTGTTCATAAGCTGCCATCTTTTGCTGTGTCCTCAACATGGCAGGAGGGGATGAGGGAGTTCTCTGGGTGTTTCTTTTATAAAGGCACTAATCCCATTCATGAGGACTCCTCCCACATGATCTAATCACTCCTCAAAGGCCCCAGCTTCAAATATGATCATATTGTTGATAAGGTTTCAACATTTGAATTCTGGGGGACACAAATCTTCAGTCGATAGCATCAATATAACACAATTACTCTAGAGTTTATAGGAAATCTGCTTCTGTTTTGGATGTCCCCACCATTAGGTGATTTTTACTTTATATCAGTTTATAGTGTTAACTTCTTAGATTTAAATTCATTTACTCAGACTCAAACTCTCAGAGCTTCCCCCCCCGCCAAAAGCTGTGATCACTCATTCATCCCATGTCTCAGGTTTGGATTCAATATTTAATAAATATGCTCTTTATATATAACCGTATGTCAAACATATATGAAACTCCCATTTTCCTTTCTAAAATCAGGTCTGATGATTGTTTATTTCACATATGAATTTGTTATTCAAAAAAATCACCACCCACACTTACACCAGAACATATTCATATATACTTCCCTACTTTTAAGTATTATTTGAGTCATTAGTCAAACAGTGCATAACCTCAGGTGTATCTTTGAAGAATTTTAAACAATTAAGACATCTTTTGGCAATTTTCATAACAGCATGCATATCCTTGTTTGGCTCATATTGAAAGGAGTTGTCTTTTCTTATAAAATTATGTTTTTGAATCTGAAAAGCAGAAAAAGATTTGTATTTACTGGGTATTTTTACAGAATTGAACAATTATGTTTACAGGTCCCCCAAACCAAATCATACCAATATACTTCAAATAAAACATAAATTCAATATATAAACTGGTCTTATTAAATGTGTAGCACTTGATTTATGTCCATAGCAGCATATGGGAGAAACACCGAAGCCAGTCTTGAGGACAGGGGTTTGGAATCAGTCAGGTAGTCCTTACTAAATTAAGTTATGATTAATCTGAGTCTTAAAGGACCAGAGGAGTTAATTGGAATGAGAAGTGGGGATGGAAACCCATTTCAGACATAGGAAATAGAACATACAAAGGTCCAAAATATGAAAGGTGTGGCTATAGCAGAGGGTTCAAGTGATGATCAAATGTATAGTGTATGAGAGAGCACTTGGCAAATAAGGTGCCATATAGATGAGGGGACTGCCATTATTATCCTCATTTGCAATTATCTGAACCTTTCAGCCACTTAATCAGGGTTAGAGAAGGGAATATGAGCTCCAAGAGGCCAGATATCTCTGTTCCCTTATTTCTCAAACACCTAAAGCATTGTCTGGTGTGTACTAGGTACTCTATACACACTTATTTGAACAAATGAAGGAAGAAAAAGAAATATAATTGGTGTTTGGGATAGGAGAAAGAGAGTAAGAGATAAGGCTAGACTCATAAGCAAGGACTAGATCACAAGTGGTAATAAACACCATGGCAACATGTTCAGATTTCATTATGAAAATTACGAGTTCATATTGAACAATATTAAAATATGGAAGTTTCATTTTAGAAAGCTCCTCTTGGTAATTGCGTGGGGGAATGGAGTAGAGGACAGTTTGGTAAACAAAACTACATTAGGATTATAAATATTGCCTATTATATAGATGAAATCTAGATTTCTTTGAAAACAGCTGCTCAAACAATGGGACTAAAAGTAATGGAAAGAAAAACCAGGATCCAGGCAGATACTGCATTTCTTTATTTGCTGTCTTTATTCTTGGTCTCATAACCTTTTTTTTTTTTTTGTAAACATTTGGGCTAATGGGATACTGATTATGTTTATGACTTTATTTCTTTTTGCATATGGATTTTATATAATGAGAAATGAAAAATTGTATAAGGGAGGTTTCATTTGCTAAACATTTTTCTAGTTGCTTATCTGCATGTAACTGATTATTGACTCAAAAATTTTTAATTACTATAATGAACTAATTATTCATAACAAAAGTGCCATAAACTATTAGTCATCTGCTGAGTTGTTTTTCTTGTTTCCCAATAAATTTATTCCCCATCATTTTTACATCTTGCCTTCTATTTATGTAATGTAGTTTTTAACTACACTTATTTTTTAATCACATAGAATATACATTATCATAAACAAAACATGATATCTTTTCCCCAATTTTATGTACATCTTTCTAGAATCCACAAATCCATAATTTACCATGACATTTGAAAAATATCAGTAAACAGACACATGTATTCTTTATATTAGTTTTGCACTAGATTTTACATAAGTAGTATTCCAAACATTTGGATTCAGTACGGTTTAAAAAGTATTGAACTATGATTTCAATATCTGTGTGAATTCGAGAAAATTAACAAGCCTCTCCCAGCTCTAGCTTCTTACTTAAAAAAATAAGGTTAATATTTCAGTGTCCTGTCATTTTTGTTCGAATTGGGTATTCAGTGGCATGACACATAATCAAGAAGCTTAGAAGCTCAAAACTGTCCTATAAGGAATTGCAATTATTAACATATCAGTGTCTGAATCAGACAAATAAATACTCTGATCAACTAAAAAAATAGATTCTGAAGGTAGTTTGCTGGCCAACATTTTTGGGGAAGTTTATTCATTGGTGTTTAAAGATAAAAGATTAAATTCTGGGTCCTCTGAGGAAAAAAAATGTCAAAAATGTGTTATCTGCTCTAGCTACAATAGAAGTATTCAGACAATTATTTATAATGTTGACATTTTAATTTATTCTTACCATGTTATATTTATCACCTAAATAGTCCATTGTTAGTTGGTAAATTCTCTCTGTGGTAAAGGGTGGATTTGAACCCAGCTATTTTTCATCCCAAAAGCTGTATTCTTCCTGGTAATCATCTTAATCCATGAACTGAAAGAAAAAGTTTACAGTCTGGATTCTCTGGTAATAGTCTGAACCTCTGTAAAGGAGTGGTGGCAAAAACAGTTTTTTTTAATTCCCTGGTATTCATTCTCCCCTGTTTTATTGGCCATAAAGCTTAAGATTTTAGGCAGGGTGCATGTCAGAAAAGTCTTGTTTTCAAGCTTTCTTTACAATAGTAAAGGTGTAGCTACATTAGGTGTAGCTACATTTTGGCCAATGGGATTCAAGACACATGACCTTTAAAAAGAGGACATGTCCTCCTTCTCCTCCTTTCCTTTCCCATTGACTAGAATGTGGACATGCTTCTTGGAGCTCAAACAGCCATCTTAGAGCTTGAGATTCAAGCTATAAATTTAAGATGGCAGACCAATATAAAAAAAGTCTGGGTCCCTGATTATTATGGAATTGTCTTACTATTCTGGACTTGTAACTTCTGGACAGAGTATAAACTTCTATCTTATTAAAAGCAGAAATTCTTTAATTTTCTTATGATGAACTCAATTTATTGCATCTTCATGTTCTTCAAGTAAGATTAAAATACTTGCTTTTTAAGATAATCACATTTCCAACATATCTATGTTGAATATGGCAGCTCTTTCTATTTGAAGTTGAAATATTCTGAGTGAGTAATTTTCTACATGTAAATACATATTCCAATTAAGATTGTTTCAAAAACAGACAGCTGAATCATACCTGAACAAAAATGATGAGTTAAATTATGAAGACCTGCTTAATGTCTCGTCTGTCAGATCTAACACCTAAATTTAACATGCAGCAATTGACACTGATAATAAAATAGCCAAATGGGATATTTTTGTCTTTCAAAGGTTTGATTGCTTTAAAATCTTGATTTAAAACATCTGTATTTATCAAATTGCCTTCTAGCATAAAATAGCACTTTTTTTTTTTTAAGAGAGCGAGAAAGCACTTGCAGGCTGGATAGTGTGTGGGGGGAGGGGCAGAGTGAGAGAGAGAGAATCTTAAGCAGGCTCCATGTGGTGGCTGGAAAAGGGAAATTAGGGAAATTTGTCATGATGCTTATTAAATACTAAATATAGGGAGATGAAGTGGGGAAGTGGGCCTGCTTCCAAGTATGACTTGTAAGGTGAGGAGTCTTCTATATGGGGCAATAGGAAGCATATTATTATACTGTACACTAATTAACTGAATATAGCTGTACACCTCCCAATCTGGACAGCCTTCCACTACTTTCTCTAGAAGTAAAATCAATCATTTACAGTAGTTTTAATTTGATGAGAAAAATGTCCTCTTAATTTCAAAGTTACGTTTAATCATTAACTATTATTTTACTCCTTTCTTTCACTGAGGTGCTTATCTCTTGATTCATGTTACCCACTTGTCCTTTTTTGGTCCAATTCTTTCCCACTCACTTTGTTCCACAGTCAACCTCTCAATCATGTTTTAAGCCTCCATGATTCCCTAGTGTCTTTGTCAGCACAGCACATTTTTCTTGTTCTTC
The DNA here is from genome assembly GCF_037043125.1 of Eumetopias jubatus. Taxonomy (NCBI): domain Eukaryota; kingdom Metazoa; phylum Chordata; class Mammalia; order Carnivora; family Otariidae; genus Eumetopias; species Eumetopias jubatus. The sequence continues at coordinate 116,176,271 of NW_028274811.1, forward strand.
ATACAACCCTAGATATACCACCTCATGTACTTTATGGTGCTTCGGAATGCTGAGAACATGAGGGAATTAGGCTGACTTATTGAAGCATAAGTTTAGGGGTGCCTGAGTGGCTCTGTTGGTTAAACATCTGCCTTTGGCTTGGGTCATGATCCCAGTGTCCTGGGATCGAGTTCCACATTGGGCTCTTTGATCAGCAGGAGCCTGCTCTCCCTCTCTCTCTGTCTGCCGCTCCCCTGCTTGTACTCTCTCTTTCTCAAATAAATAAAATCTTAAAAAAAAAAAGGAGAAAGAAGCATAAGTTTTGGTTTCAACTATGCTATCTATTAAAGATGGACATTTGATTGCTTCTTAATCAAATTTTCCAAGTAACTCTTTTCAAACTCTTTCCTATTTCCTTTAAATGGAAAAGCAAAACAAAACAAACAACAACAAAAACCCCACATTACTCTTTGTGGTTGACCATTCTTTATTGAAAAGTCCTACAGTATGGACTTGCTTAATTTCCATTCTCTCCATTTGAAATTTTTCCTTGATTTGATTTGATCCCAGTGTCTTTTGTCTTTCTCTTCAGTGCTTAGGGCTCATGGATGGTTAAAAAGTATTCTGCCAGATGAATTTATTTCCAAATATAAGCTATGGGCAAGAAACAATAGCACTTTATTAAACTTGCTGCATACATATTTGAGCTTAAAAATATGCAATGTGAAATGATTCTGTTTGTGGTTATGAATGTATGTGTTCAGAAGAATATACCTAAGGCTATATATTGTGGCCTTAGGGCAGAAGACTGAAAACATCCAATATCCATAAGTAGGGCACTGGTTGAACACACTGAGGTAAACGTACAGCATAAGATATGTACAATTATAAGAGGACCAAGGAATATCTCCAGGTACTGATAAGGAATGAGCCTGAAGATGAACTTTAGATGAAAAAATAAAAGTGAAAATAGAGTTTAAAATATATGAGGAAGGAAGGGGAGAAATGTTAATATATGTATGTATTTGCTTATATTTTCAGAATAAAACAATGAAAGAATAAATTAAAATGTAATAAAATTGTTTTTTGTAGGAGAGAAAGAAGGATACAGGGTAGAGGAAACAGGATGGAATTAAGTAAGACATTTGTGTATGTGCTTTATTATTATTTTTTTCTTTTACTTTGGATTTTTTAGGGGTATGCGTGGGTTGTTTTTTTTTTTATAATTTTATATAGTTAAAGACAAAAATTAACAACCTGTCTTTAAAACTTGGAAACCAATGGAAACGAATCTAATTGTATATCAAGTTGTCAGAACCCACATGGTAAAATTACTTCAACCTATTTTAAATACTCAGTATTTTAATTTTATACTTCAGTAAGATATAAAGACAAATAGAACCAAAGACAAAAAAAAACCAACCCTCTCTAAAACTCCATTTAGGTAGTCTTATTGTTAGTATGTTGATTTAAAACTGTCATAGGTAAAATGTAGGATAAAGTCAATATAGATTATGTTAATGTAATTAGAAACCGTATTTTTGTGTAATGGAGGCACTATAAAGAATCACATTCTCTTATCTCTGTCACACTTGATTATTTATTATAGTCTTTTGTTTGAATTAGTGTTGAAATAACTAATAATGAACTTCTAATTCTTTTTTTTTTTTTTTTTTTAGAGAGGGAGAGAGAGGTGGGGGGTGGAGGGGCAGAGGGAGAAAGACAGAGAGAATCTGAAGCAGGTTCTACACCCAGCATGGAGCCCGACTCAGGGCTTGATCTCACAACACTGAGATCATGACCTGAGCCAAAATCAAGAATCTGATGCTTAACCAACTGAGCCACCCAGGTGCCTCTGAACTTCTAATTCTTATAAAATGGTTTCATTTATTTAGAAACAAGAAACTATGTATATGTATAGCTAAATTATATAAATATAACTATTGTATTTATATAGTTAAAATATATAAATATAATTATACAATTATACGTATATAGTATACATATTTTATATATTACTTTCTTAAAAATGCAGATTTCTTAGTTCTACCAAAAGTTCTGAAAGTGATGAGGATACAAGTAAGGAAAGTAAGTTAAAACTCAAAGTAGGTTAAGAAAGAAAAACTGATGAAAACATATCCATACTGTTATCAATCTATAGAATCCCCCCATTCAAAAACTTAGGAATATTATTCAGCCATAAAAAAAATGAAATCCGGGCATTTTTGACAACATGGGTGGACCTTGATGGTATTATGCTAAATGAAATAAGTCACAGAGAAAGATAAATATTGTATGATCTCATGTATATGTGGAATCTAAAAGCAACAATAACAACAAGAAAAACCAAGCTCATAGATATAGAGAGCAGATTGATGGTTGTCAGAGGTTGGAGGCTGAGGGTAAGTGAAATGGGTAAAGGGAGTCAAAAGGTACAAACTTTCAGTTATAAGATAAATAAGTCATGGGGGTGTAATATATAGTGTGGTGACTATAGTTAATAATACTCTTTTGTATATGTGAAAATTGCTAAAAGATTAAATCTTAAAATTCTCATCATAAGAAAAAATATTTTGTGACCAATGTTAACTAGACTTATTGTGGTGATCATTTTGCAATATATACAAATACTGAATCATTATGGTGTACACACCTGAAACTAACATAATGTTTTTTGTTAATTATATCTTTATTAAAAAAACACTTACTCATATCTTCTTACAGTCTAAATTAACATGGGGTGAACTTATTTCCTCATTTGCTACATTTTGGAGAATCACTGCTATAGACTCATTGATTTCAGGTTGCAGTTGGTTTATCGCCACCGTTTTATGTGAGTTGTCTCCCACTAATTCACTATATAGAATTTATTTTAGTCTTGTGTAGAAAGTGGGCCAGAAGTGGATTTACATTTTGAGTTTATATTTAGGATTTGGGATGACTCCAAGACAAGTCTGAGCAAAACCTTCACTTGCTTATTACTCTAACATCTAAGAGGGGATAGCTTGGAATCAGTACCCAACAAATGGGTGTTGAATAAAGAAACACTGATTAACAGCAGCATTATAAAATATTTTTAATATTTTTTACCTTGCAATCATCCCAAATATATTAATTAATTAGGTTCCAGAAGAAATTCTAAGTCAGTGATGTCCAATATAAATATTAGGCAAACCACAGATGCAAGCCACACATTAATTTTAAATCTTTTTGTGGCCATATTTTTTAAAAGTAGAAATAATGTAAAATTAATTTTAACAATGTGTTTTATTTAGCTCACCACATCCACAATATCATTTCTATATGAATTCAGTATAAAACATTGAGATATTTTACATTTAATACTAAATCAAAACTCAGTGTGTATTTTATGCCCACAATACTTCTCAGTTTGAATAACCACATATCAAGTATTCAATAGCCACATATACAGCAGCTACTGTGTTAAATAGCCTACGTCTAAAGTATACATAAAATTGTCATAAAACATAGTGGAACTCTAATGTAACTAATGCAGTACAAAACCTTGCATTAATATAGTGAAAAATAAATTTTAGTGAAAGAAATCTAAGTATTATTTACTTATTTTTCAGATTAGTTAAATTAAGTATGTAGGTAGAGTTATGAAACACTCAGGAAATAGATTTTCTTCTTTTGTCACAATTGATTATTATAATTATTGGCCTGGATTAATGTGGAGTAAGTAATAATGAACTTTCTTTAATTCCTATAATATTGCTTGCATTTATTTAGAGTAAGAAGCCTATAAAATATTTAAAATAAATACGTTTTTATTAAATATATGTAAAAGAGAGAGGGAAACCTGAGCCGAAATAACTTGAAATGAGGCTTCTAAATCCTTAAGGACTACTTTAAATTCACAGGGCAGAGTAAAAGGTATAACAGGAGTTAGCCTAACAACAGATAGTAGGTACTGAGTGCTTATCTGATATCTCTGAATGCTTACTACAGTCTGTAAGATGGATGCAGTTACCATCCTCATTTTATCAAAGAGAACACTTGTAAGGTTTTGAAGCATTTGAGTAGAGCTGCCACCATGGAAGTCAAACCATAAGCAGCTGAAGGTATATGGAAGCATTGGAGAAAAGCAGACACCTACTGGGATAAAGGAGTAGACATACAGAAATAACTAACTTCTGTCATAGTATTGGTGTGTGTGTGTGTGTGTGTGTGTGTGTGTGTGTATCGGGGAAGGAGAGGTAGAGTAGAATCAGGTTTTCCCACATGGGGAGCATTCTTACTTTCCCTCATTCTCTATGTTTTCCTAACAGTCCTCTTCATGGATATGCAGCTGAGAGAATAAACTAGGAGTAGTATCCAATACCAATTGCAAACTCGGGACCCTGTCATTTCTGCTGTCTGGACTCACACCAGGGGACTTCCTCCTCCTGTGGTGATCCTGCTTCCATGATCATGAGAACATTCCTTTTTCACCAGTGTCAAAGTTTGACTGTTTTTCTCTTTTAGTTTGTGAGCAATTGAAATCTTTGAGGGTTTGAGTTCTTTCTCAGCATTTAACAGAGGAACGAAATGACATTAATAGGCTGCTCCTTAAAGCTGCCTGGTATGGCCTAAGGCACATCAGTTTTTTGTCAAATTCTCCTTACCTCACTGGACAGGAAGGCCTTGATTGTCACCCAGAGATCCCTCTTCCACCTGCTGAGGCATACAATTGAGAACTGGCATTTCAGGAATGAATGCTTTTCTTTGATTCCCTGCCTGTGTTATTGGAGAATATGTAACCTGTAGACCAAGAAAGAATTCACTGAACATTTAAGAAAACAGACATTTATTTGGGCAATTAGAATTACAATTCTAGACACAGACTCGGGAAGTGTGTTCTGAGGAAGGCAAAGAGGAGGCAGAGTTATATGGCAAAGGCTACCTTTGTAGTTTTCATTCAGGTCCTCTATGCAAAACAGGGATTGAAACTAGGTTAATTGGGATTGATTGGGTTAATATGCAAATGAAGGATTGAAACCTGTTAAATTGCACTGGCTCTTTTTGAAGTGAAGAATGCAGATGATACAGGTGTCTTGGTGAGAGAAGTCCAGTCCAGGCTTAGGGCTTGCACCTGGGAGAAAGGTTTAAAAAAAAAAAGTTCATGTTTTTTCCAATGATGATGTGCATAAATTCTCCTTTTTGCCTCCTGACCTGACCCTATGTTTAAAAGAGATTCTCATAGCTAGGCTTTCTTGTTCTGTTTTGAAATCTCCTTTTACAAACCTGACCTTTATTTCCTTTCCCAACTCCCACAGCTTTCTACTCAGCATGCTAGTATTGCGTGGGATCATTGGTTTCTCTTGGTCTATACTCTTCTAGCTCTGTCGCATTGAAAGAGGACTTTGGCTGCCTCCATTTTGACCTCAAACTTTCTATGTGGGTTCTTCTTTCCAGCTTGTCTCTTGGCTCAGGCAGAAGACCCTGAAGGCAAAGCATCCCCTGATACGAACTGAAATTACCCTCTCAAACAATAAGGACTGCCTTTGGCAAGCAAGACCCCATCCACAGGTGACTGACTCCAAGACAATGAGCAATTTGGCCTCCACGACCTACCTGCAGTACCCGCTCACCTTTGCCCTACATTTTCTTTATATAAACCTGGAAGTATTTTCGGCACTTTGGAGACAATCTTTGAGATGTTAGTCTGATGTTTTCCACGTGTTGGCCTTACTGAGATAAATTCCTTTTTTGTTTCAACACCACTTATCTCTCTGCCTTTGGACTTTATCATTGGTGAGTGACTGAACCTGGTCTTTGAGGCCCTCTCAGCAGGTGCTCTTGCACCCCTGTGCCCTGCTAAACCATCTTTCTAGAATCCTGAAAGAGCATATTCCCTTGGAACCTATCTCCCACTCACATGAGAGACTATGCAACACCCAACACCTAATAGCCATTGATGGTAAAATGTTAACAAATTCCTATGTTTTATTATAAGTGTAAATGAATTAAAGAACAGTCATATAGTAATATTAATCTTATTAATTTTTGGACTATATTGTAGTTTATAAATTCCATAGAGAGAATGTCAGAGAAGAGAGATTACTTTGAGGCCGGAATTGTTGGGGAGGCACTCCTTCTGTCTACAGTCCCCTTTTCCAACAGTCATATCAGCATGATAAATCTTAGCAGGCTCTGAGAGCTGCAGGGTAGATACTCCTGCTCCTAGCATGCCAATGACTAATTCCATATCTCTGCCATTTTCCAACTATCAGTAGAAGTGTTTTCAGTCAACCATAGTACTTATTATTTAAGTAGCAAATGATACCTTTTCAATTGTAAGTTTTATAATTTATCCTACTTGTCATAATCTATATTTACAGATTATTTAAAAAAACAGTCAACACTGAGTTCTTCAGAATATGAGCTTTTATTCTGCCTTTTAAAATAAATCGATTTGTATGTACTCATTTGTGCAAACACCACTTGTTCCTCTCTGCTGCCATTTCTGTGACAGCAGTATGCAGGACCATTCTTTAAGTGATTATATTCTGATGGGAAAACAGCCAAACAAAAACTGTCAGCTATTTCATATACTTGCTAAAGCTATTTAGGAATACAAATTAACAACTGATGTGAGGATTTATAAATATGGGTGAGTAATATGTGATAAATGTACATTTTATTTTCTTAGCTTCTCTAAGTTTTTGGCAAAATAAACTGAAACTTGCCTCCTGATTTTTTTTTTAAGGTTGGTTATGTGGTTTTAGAGCATTGATGAATGAATTGAATCTTAATAAACTGAAATGTCCAGTAATTAAAATAAGCAAAAGAAAAGGGCATAAAAGAAGCAAGACATCCCCTTCCATTTTTATGCTTTTTTTAGAAGAGTTACACTTTAATTAAGTTCTTTCTTGACTTGTGTACTCTGAGAAGATTTTCTACTGAAAAACGATAGCCAGCTCATCACTCAGGGTCTTAGAGGTCTCATAGCTCTGCTTCTGACAACACTAATGTCAACCGGAGAGTGCCTTGCCTTTGTTCTTTTTGGATGTGGGAGAGGCAAGTTTCTGACAGAGACAAGTTTCAAAGTTCTATTTTTTTGTCATTTTGGCCTTTCAATGGGTGTAGTTTATAAATAGCAAATCATTAATATGCTGAATAGTTTAAAGAGCTTTTAAAACCACTTGAGAAGGGTATAAAGAGGTTGCTCTTGTTTTCTTGCTGTGACAAAGAAATGAGGGGAAAATATTAGTCACTGGCATGTTGCAAGAGGCATTATGCACTTTTTATGTTCTCTTCCAATGGATGGGTTGTTCCAGTGCAAAGAAGAGTGAGACTGTAGTTCCTGGGTCACATGATGAAACACAATTCTTTAGTTTCTAACCAACAATCCTTGAATGTTTTTTCACAAAATATGATGCTTTTGAGGTAAGGCTACATAAATAACAATGAACTATATAGCTTACAAGTGTTCTCACATTCCTTGTATTTTAGTAGTATGTTCAGGTATATGTTTCTATTGGAAAAATCAATTATATTTTTGGTTCAATGATAGATGATGAAATTATGACTGTGTTAATTATGAGGAAGATGCTGTTCTTTTCTGTAGTGAAAATTATAGGTGTAATCTGGGATGCTATTAGAGGCTACTTTGACTTTCTCTTTAGGGAATGATAGTGGCTTCTTGTGGACTCACATTGCTTATATAGCATCACTCTTGATCTATGTGGTAACAGACACATTTCTAAGTTTCCTGGCTATTTGATTTTGAAATGGAAGGAAAACCATGAAATATATAACACCTCTGAGCTCAGTATACTCAATTTTGTTAACTTTACCTCTTATTTTTTTCATGCATTTGTTTCCTCTACCTCAGTCTAATTTACCAATGCTTCATCTAACTGGGCTTCCCATATCTATTCTAACTCCATTCCATCCATTCTCTAGTATGTGCCAGACAGGGCTCATAGAATTCAAATCTAATCGTGCTTTTATTCCCCCATCTTCCACCCCCTGATTAAAGGCCTTCAATTACTTTTTATTGCTCTTGAGATGAAGATCAAAACCTTGCAAGTCCTACATGGTCTGATACCTGGTCTGGCTCTGGTCTTCAGTCCTGTGTATATCACACCCACTTTCTCTGCCTGTGTTGGTGTTCCAGGCTCACTGGGCTTCTTTTAGTTCTTCTTCTTAGGGGAATTGGTACATTCTGTGTTCTTTTCCTGGAACACTTTTTCTTCTACTCTTTGTCTAGTTAATGCCTTCTAATCATTCATCTTTTAGCTCAAACTACTTCCTCTGCATATCTTACCTCATGTTTTTCATTAAGTGCTCTAGTTCTTCAAAACATTTATCTGAGTATGTCATTATTCATTCAGTTCTGCAACTGTCTGATTCATGTCCACCTATCCAAATGGAATGCTGGAACATAAGTTCTATGGAGGAGTTTTATTCTGCCTTTTAAAATAAATCGATTTGTATGTACTCATTTGTGCAAACACCACTTGTTCCTCTCTGCTGCCATTTCTGTGACAGAAGAAAAGAGAAGAAACCACGCCTGCACTCCATTTTCTTTCTTGCATCCAGCATACATTGCTATGTACAATGGTAGGAACTGAGTAAATATTTGTTGAATGGATGAATGAATATGAATACATAAATGAGTGTCTGAACGAAGGAATCCATCTCTCAGAAGAAAATAGCCAGGTAAGAGATATATTTTGGTGTAAGATTACAATAAGTTGTACCAAGAAACTTATTCTGAGATTTCTGGGAAGCACTGTGGCAGTTAGGTGAAGAGATCAGCAGATACTGTGCCAAGAGCTGTCCCCTGGCATTAATACTGAAGGAATAACACTGAATTCTCCAGAGGCCAAGATATGAACATTTGCTTAAGAAAAGACCATGAAGGGAATCTTTGAGCATCAGTGCTTTTGGAGATTCCTTGGTCGTTTGAGATAAATAGATGAAAATCTGAAGCTGAACAGTTGCCTTGGAAGAGAGAAACTACAATAGAAGGGTAGTGAGCTGAGAGCATCTGCCCCAATGGAACAGTAGAAAACTTGGAGCAGAAGAGCAGAAATGTGTGTGGGTATCTCCAAAGAGACAAGAATAGGGCTGAATCTTCTTGAAGTGGCAGGAAGAACTAAGGAGGGAAGTCCATTCCCTAATTGCTCTAGATGCCCTGGACTAAATTATCTTTGTCATTTGGAGATAATGACAATTGGAAGCTGTTGGAGGATTGTACAAATTATAAGCCCTTGCTAGCTACTGGGTGGTGTTGGAAATCAGTATAGTTTGAAGTCCTAGAACCTTGAATCAATTAGAGCTCTTGAACTGAGGCGTTTCGGATACATAGCACTAGACTAAGAGTTAGGCAAGCAGGATTACATTAATAGCAAATAGCCATTCCCAAGTCAGAAAACTATGGCACAGATTACTGACTGGTTAAGGCCTGTAAATATATTTGTCTGTTCCTTCTGGTACATCTTCAGGATGATACTACAAGGCCATTTCCTAGAGCTCCATACCAAAACACACATAAAAGCGTTTTATGAACTAAACAAACCTACTGCTTTAATCTCTTCCAATTCAGCTGCATCTGTAAGTACTAAGTCACTTCGCAAGAAAATAATGAGGCTGATAATAAAACCAAGCAGCAGCATCCTCTGTAGTTAATGACAATTTTTGTTTTTGATTTGTTGTTGTAGTTCATAGACGTCTAGATTTTCAAATAATATTTTGTTAGTTACTCTATTTAATAGAGACAATGGTTTACTTTATGTTATCTCACAGTATAACTTAGTTCTTTAGAGAACATTTGAAAGTGGCTTTCCTTCCATCCACTCTGATGCTCCTATATTTAGAAAGAAGGTACAGTTGATTGGCAAACCTTTGAATCTTTATGAAAGTGAGAAGCTATGTTAGTAGTTATGTTAATAATAATTTGATACACCAAAGAGTTCTCCAAATGATATATTTACAAAGTAATTCCTCAGGGTTGGTAAGGGAGAGAAAGAAACCAGTATGTGTGAAGCCCTGTCATTTTTCATCTAATTTATTTCTTCAAGAACCTCATGGTGTTATAATCATCTCCACCTTAGAGACAAGTAAATAATGCTCAGGTATGTTGTATCATTTGCCTTTTGATACACAGATTATAAATGATAGAACTAGAATTTGAACCTAATTTTGTTTGCTTCCATATTCACTATAATATATTCACATTTTCTTGGTTTTCAAGCCAGGAATAGTCAGAGAACTAGGGGTAACAAAATGAATAATCAAAAAGTAGACTCTCCATTGTTTATTTGTCTTACAAGTTCTTCATATGATGGTATTTTCCTGATGTTTTTACCATGGTATGTGGGCGCGGTATGCTGGAAGGCAGTCCTAGAATAGGGGATAGTATATCTGAGGCCATGGAGGCAATGAAAGAGCATAGCGTTGTGATCCACCACAGTAGTAAAACCAAGTTAACAGCGGAAGTTCATCCCCTGAGGGAAAGCTATGCATGAAAATTTCTGCTCATGCCAATAGAAGTCCCTCAGTCCCCATGAAAAAAATAAAAGCTCCATTTTGGACATTGGAATATGTCTATTAGATATCATTATGGCAGTTGAATATACTAGTAGGCCACTGGATATTCTAGATTGGCATTTAGTGAGAGGGCTAGCCTAGAGAAATACATTTAGGAATCATTGGTATATGCACAAGTGTTTATATCATGGGACTAGATAAACAAACAAAAAACTTAGGAAAAGTGTATAGTTGGTGATGGAGAGCCAGGGTACCCACGGTGCTTGTGCCCGAGGATAGCCAAAGGGGTGTTGTGCACAGCACACAAAAGGGTTATAGTAGTAGCACACAGGTTCAGTCAGTTTCTAGCCATCATTTAGGTAAGTTAGGTCTGTCTACTTTGATCCAATTTAATATCTCTCTAATAACTGAATATGTGCTTAAATATACCAATACCTAGATACATAAAGTATATCTTTTAACTAATGTAGTTGTCACCAGAGCTGTATATATTTCCTGAGATTGCAGTCATGAAATAAATCAGCCCAATCAATGCTGACATAATAAAAGCTTAGAAAATATTTTTTTCATTAATTAAAATGCCTTTACCTGAAGAGTATACGTGTTCTTCCAATGTTTTGAATCTTGCTCTCTATACACTATTAGGCAGAAACTGGACATTTCTTGCAAAATTTCAAACAACCTATAGTGACTACTACTTGTAACAAACACATACACAAAGATACAGGCACACACATGTAGTTTTGCAAAGCAGACATGGGGCAAAATAATTTAAAAATTAGGCAGCATTATTTACCAGCTGTGTTTTAAAAACTAATGTGATCTGTGTGTGTGTATGTGTGTGTGTTGGTGTGTGAATGTGTGTGTTTAACAAGCTAAGATTTTTTTTTAAATTTTTGATTAACATTAGTCAGGATTTTAACATTAGCAGCTCTTAAGACTGATTATGCTTTGGACACCTTAGGATGTCAATCCTCTCCTCAGGCAGTCTGATATATACCAGGGAGCCAAGAGGAAATACCTTGATTATAAAGTTATCCAGGTTATTTTCAAATAATTGCAAGTAAACAGGAAGTAATGAACTGACATTCTCAAATATTAAAAAAAATTGTAGTCCTATTGTTTCTGTGATTTGCAAAGTTACTATAGCAATTACTGCTTGTTTATTCAAGGGTCGCTTAATTTATACAAGCAAACTTTCCTTTCTGCTTGATGAGAGTTTTCTCCTACTTTTGGCCATGCCAAGTAATTTGTAGTCAGTGCTCACTATGTAAAGGGATGTCATCAAACAGAGTTTGTGCATATCATGCGGGGCTAGTATCTTCACCAAATCCTATGTCTCTTGAAGTAGTATGCACCTGCTGTTAAGGTCAGATGGCTTAGATTTATAATGGGGGGAGAGCCTCTGGAATTTAATCTAAATGATGGCTCATGATCTTCCCTGTGTTTAATGCCTGTCCTGAGATGACACGACATTGCTGCCAGGCAATGCGAGTTTACTTATGACAGGAAGACAGGAAACACAAGACCACATTGAAACACTGTACTTAGTCCTGACTTTTTCAGCACAAGGATAAAGAATACACTCTTCAACAATGCTTGGGAGATCAACAAACATTATTAAGAACCAAGATGATAAGGATAAGAACATTTAAAATGTTTAGTTATGGGAAAGAAACTGTTATTAAAACATCTTATTTTAAAAGACATGTCGCTCAGAGGAAAGTAAGGTTCTAATGCCCATCTCTGCTTGTTTAGGACCCAAAAAGCTTCTGACACTGACTGCCACACTTCAGGTTCATCCCTGTTCAGTTCTTGACTAAACGGAGGCAACCTAGACAAATCTTGGGATCCCCATTTACACGGACCAGTAAGCATCGGGAGTAATTAAGTCTGGTAAGCCTGGGGGACTTCAGAGCTGTTTCAGCCCACTCCCTGCTCACCATTTCATCCTCCACTTCTGTTGGACTCAAGCTGTTTGAAGATGTTCTGGGCTTTTAGCCCAGGTATTTGTTTGTTGTAGAGATCTTTGCTATAACTCTGAGTTTTATTTTGAATCCCAATATGGAAGTAGCCTCTAAAATACTAATGTAGTATAGTGATTACTATAGTAATTACAGATTATATATAACTAATATACTAATTATATAATTATATATAATTATACCAATATACTAACATACTAATTATATAATATATACTAATTATAATTATACTAATATATCAGTCCATATATTAATATAGTATATTAGTCTATAATGCTAATGGAGTATATTAGTCTGAAATACTAATATAGTAGTCTAACTAATATAGTATATTATTTAACTTCTTTGTTTCATTCCCCTTTATTGTAAGTGGAGATAATCATTGTATAAATATTTTCTACCTCATGTGTGCTGAGAAATAGGTGGGATAATATATAATGTTCACAATGTATTGCATGCCATATAACAGTTGTTTAATGCATAATGACAATTATTCTCTATCTATAATGACCGGGTATGGCTCTCAGTGAGGCCCTAATTCAGTTTCGTCATCACAGCACTCAAAGTAAGGAACTGTTGGCTAGCTAGGAGGTCTGCATTAGACAAAAGCAGTAGAGTAATTTCAGACTGATAACAAAAGTTTTCAGTGGTGTTGCCCCATCATTCTTACAGGGTGTAAGCCAAATGCAAATATTTTCATGGCCTTTGACAGTGGAATCTAAGTCTTTTATATTTTCTATTCCTTTTATTCATACTGAATCTGGAATACCATTTAAAAAAAGATGACTCTCTTTGTTGAGAGCTTGATATGATAGTTTTTGTATACTTTATATATAAGTACTGATGCTGTGGATCTATACGATTTAAACTTAAGATAATATTCCATTTAAAGAACTACAACAGCCATTTAAAGAACTTTCAACAGCCACCTCCTCCTGCCACTACCTTCAAATTAAAAAAGCAGTTTTGTTCTTTAATTACACATGTTGAGGATCCAATTGGTATCTTTTAGCAATGCTTTCCCATTTCCTGTTCTCCCCTTTGTAATTTTTTCTACCTCTTCCACACTCTCCAGAGATCAATTTCCCAAGAATTCAATGCCTTTATTCTCTTTCCCTCCTCTTGTTTTCTCTCCCCCCTTTACATACACCGTCATGACTGATTTTTGCATAGTTATTTCTCCTATTTTCTGCCTCCTGGGTTTTGCCTATTTCTATCCATTCTCTAAGTGTTCATCATCAAAGTTTAGTATCTGGTCCAAGAAAGACAGATTCACTGAGATCACAAGAGCAGGGCGCATGCATGCAGGGATGACCAGGCTATTAACCTGAGTACCAGTCTAGCTTAACAGGCAATGAGGGGAGAAGTTTTAGGGATGGAGAGGAGTGGAGATGACTTGGAAGTTGTGACACCATTGCCATGTCAATAATTTTTAGTCCTTATTGCAAAAATTAATGTCTATAAGGTAGGCATTAATATTCTATTTTTATAGGTGAACAAACTGATTCAGAAAATTTTTATTATTAGTCCATGAAAACATAACTAATATTTTTCTAAGTCAAATCTGTCTAACTTGATTTCTAAGTCAAATCTGTCTAACGTGCTTTCCCCACGTCATTGTGAAATTTCTACGTTTGTTATATTTGGTGTAAGGTTATAAGAATTGTTATGTAAGCAATTATATTAATTCTATCAACTTATATACTATGCCATTATATAATGACATGCTCTGGATGATCTCAGAATTAGACTCACTTTATTTCAATTTTAATAAAATCACTAAGTAAAATATTTATGCTAAAGTAAAAATATAAATAAATAAATATAAATGAATAAGTAAATAAATAAAATTCACACACTTACTAAATAAGGAGCTCTTTTCTTCCTTGAATAAAGGAAATTTCTTGTTAGAATACTGAAAGATCTTTTGGGCATCAGTGCAGGAAGCAGAGTCAGTGTCCATGAGAGATGGAATGAGAAGGAGCATCTATCTCTCTATGTCTGTTTGTCTCTTTTGGGCCCTACACAACTCTTGTCACTCCTCTGTGTCTCCTTCATTTTTATCTGTCCGAAGATTGGCTTCTTGCTATTCTATGTGCATACATCTCACCATGGCAACCTTCAAACAGTATTCTCACTCTCCCAGTCAACATGACCTTTCAGCACAACTTCATAACAATAAAAATCTCACTTCTTGTGTCATTATTCCAAATTCTGTGGCACAAGACTAGGACTGGCGGAACATGTTTTAGTTGTTTACCCCCAGACCAAATGGTGGTGGCCTGGAGGTCAGAGTCTTTTGCCATTTATCTGCTCCTTCTGGGATGTGTCAACATTTTTCACTAAAAAAGAAGTGTGGACAGAAATAATATGATTAACAGCTCTTTTACTGTAGTGTGAGAAAGAAGACGGAACCAGGTGTTTTTCTGGCCTAAATGAACCCTCAATTTCAATTTAGGCAATTTTAGTTGCATATTTAAATATTCCAGACTTTAGTAGATAGACTGTAGTGAAAGTTTACTATGGCATTACCCTCACTGAGTTATGGGGATGTTTCAGATTTAGTAAGTTTTTTTTTTTCCTGATAACTCATCAATGGAATTCAATGATAGAAAATGAGAAAGAACATTTATATTATCTTTTCGTCAGATGTTTTTATTGTTAACAATTGTGAAGAATCTAAAATTCTACCCCACTTGAAAACTAATAAATTAATCTGCCACGGTTTCATGTGTGGTGGTAGAAGGCATGAGACTCCTGGGTCAGACAGAGAACTTATTACTCAGCAACAATAGTGGTATAGCCAGGATATTAGCATTTACTCCGGTTTTCTGAGCCCTGGTTGCCATAAGACAATACGAAGAGGTAACATCTGCACATACAGTATGCTATGCTATCTGGGAGGAATTCTGAACTTAGAGAACCCAGCTTTTTTATAATAGGCAGTAAGCCCAACTGACATTTGTCTCAGAGGGTAATATTATCTTTATTATACTAGGCTGAAACAAATCTGCTTTTTCCCCAGAGGGAAACACTATCTTTATTTTCAAGATTGTTTTCTGTAAATATTCATGGAAGATTGTTCAGAGTGGAGGCAGTTGATGTCTCTACTTCCAAGACATGCAGCAACAAGAGAAACCCATAGAGAATTGTCTTCCAACATTTATGATACTCTCATTTTGAAAGAATCAATATACTCTTCAGAAAGGTACAAATTTATATGAAAAAGTAAACAGGAAATTTCAAATATTAAGAAATAGAAGTATGCTTTTTTTGTTCAATTAATTTTTAAGATTTTCTTCCTAGTCAATGATGTCACTTTAGAAAAAGACATAATGAGTAAATTCAAATTTAAAAGACTGATTATGTGTTTTCTTTAGTGGCTAACTGAGATCAAACTAGTTTTGAGAGAAATCTATATGATATAAAAAATCAACTATTTTTTTATTGCTTTTATCTCATTCCCAGCATTTTATTTCATAACATGAGAGATAGGTAGACTTATTGATTTTTAACTATTAGGGGTTTAGCTATCATCAGGGTGGTACTTGATCTTTTAAAATCAAGTTCATATTAGTTTCTGATTCATAAATGTGTTTTAAATTAGTCGGAATTTATACAATTGATTTTTTTTCATAAATTGCACCGAATTCATTACCTGTGTTCACAGTGTTAGAACCTCACAACAACCTGGGAGACAGGCAAGGCAGGCATTTATTTTTGTCTTGACCTGCAGGATGAGGAAGAAAACAGTTTTAAGTGGCCTCTCTGTCCAAGTCTACAGAACTAATTAGAGACCTAGATCTTGGCTTCTTACTTCTAGTCTGGTTCTCATTCCACCACCTTGCCGTATCCTTTTCTCAGAAACACAGTGGAAGTGGAAACTAAATTATACACAGGAACAAAGAGAATGCTCCTCTTGTCAGGGTCAGAAACAGCAGCATGTTGAAAATTTGGTTGAATTCATGGGGATTTTACTTGAAGAGGCTCAAAGATATAATCTCCTTCCTTAATAGAAAGCCTACTGAAGAAATAACTCTTTATGCTCAAAAGATCCAATGATGGAAAGTACAGAGGAACTCACTAGGATTTCTATTCAGACTTCATGTAGGGGGCTAGGAAAAGGTTGTTAGAAGAGCCATCCTGCAGTTTTAACATAAAGGTTTAGAGACTTTGAATAGATGACAGGAGCTTTCCATTTCCAGGAGGTTTTTGAAGTAGTACCATGGTTTTTACTAAGCATTATTACTCATGAAACTCTTGGGAAATAGGTGCAAATAGTTTGGGACCCCTCAACTTTTTTTTTTAATATTTTGTATCCAACATTTCTTTCTTTCTTTCTTTTTTTAAGATTTTATTTATTTATTTGACAGAGAGACAGTGAGAGAGGGAACACAAGCAGGGAGAGTAGAGAGGGAGAAGCAAGCTTCCCGTCAAGCAGGGAGCCCAATGCGGGGCTCGATCCCAGAACCCTGGGATCATGACCTGAGCCGAAGGCAGATGCCCAATGACTGAGCCACCCAGGCGCCCCGGGACCCCTCAACTTTTAATATTATTAATCATTAGGTTTACCTACAGAAATAAAATCTGTAGGTATTTAATAGTAAAAGTTAAACTGAAGATATGAACAGATCTGTATTACTGAATTCAGTTAGTTCCAAATGAAAATGAAATAGAAAACCTTTAATTAAAAAAAACAGAGTAATTAGAAAATTTTTGGCATTATATAAGTAAATGTGTCAATATTTGGAATATCTGCATAACTCAGTGGCCCAGTATTTTCCAGAGACCAGTTTATGTTGCTACAAAATCATGCATGGGTAAAAGATGCATTCAAAGTGAAAAATAGGGGCACCTGGGTGGCTCAGTCGGTTAAGCATCTGCCTTTGGATCAGGTCATGATCTCAGGGTCCTGGAATCGAGCTCTGGTGTTGGGCTCCCTGCTCATTGGGGAGCCTGCTTCTCCCTCTCCCTCTTCCCCTCTGCCCACTTGTGCTCTCTGGTTCTCTCTCTCTTTCTGTCAAATAAATAAATAAACTCTTAAAAAAAACCCAAATAAATAAATAAACTCTTAAAAAAAAACAAAGTGGAAAATAGACTAATGTCCTTAATGTAAGTGGAACAAAAATTTTTATAGGTTTAGAGACCACATTGAAAATAACCATTAAGAAATTACCACAGGTTGAGTTTTGGTATAGTATCAGTGAATAAGATACACAATTATCTGAAAAGGCTATTAAAATATGCCTGGCTTTTCCAACTGCATATCTGTGCAAGGGCAGATTTCCTTCACACAGTTCTACAAAACCAACACATTGAATCAGGTTAAATGCTAAAGCAGATAAGAGAATCAAGCTGTTGTCTATTAACCCAGACATTAAAATGATTTTCAAAAGTGTGAATATGACATTTTTCTCACTAATTATTTTGTTTGGGAAAATATAGTTATTTTCATAAATAACATTTATATTAACGTATAATAGGTTTATTACTGTTACTTTAAAATTAATAAATCAATAAACATAAAAATGTTTTCTTTTAATTTCCCATGTAGTAAATGTCAAGGGGTATAACCCATGTAAACAAAAGTGCTTTAGGATCTTTTAAGAATGAAAGAAAGAGAATTTTAAGAATGAAAGAGGTTCTGAGACCAAAATGTTGGTAAACCTTTGATGAAATCTGAATCTATTCTGGAAGCTGGTCCTGTGATGTGGATGTTGGATATTGACAGGGGCACCTCCGTCCTGTTGTGTTTTGTCATTCACTGTCTGCCAGTACATGCCAGAGCTGAATGGAGAATGTCCCAAGGCAACTGGCATGTAACAGGACTTGCAGAACTTTCTATTTCTAAAAAAGTAAATATATTCTTTTTAATCTCTACATCCATCAAATCAGTCCTCAATAGTAATACCCCTTTACACTTAACAAAATGCAAACTCATATAATTTAATGACTCTCTTCTTTTGGTTGTTACCCTATATAGTAGTTACATGTTTTTAGTACGTCATGAAAGTTCAGTTTAAAATTTTTCTTTTTTTCTTTTTTTTAAATTAACATATTATATGTTATTTGTTTCAGGGGTACAGGTCTGTGATTCATCAGTCTTACACAATTCACAGCGCTCGCCATAGCACATACCCTCCCCAATGTCTATCACCCAGCCACCCCATCCCTTCCAACCCCCTCCACTCCAGCAACCTTCAGTTTGTTTCCTGAGATTAAGAGTTTTTTAATTAAAAATCTACAAAAGACATTACTTAGGGAAAATATTTGGGGAGCCCCTTCAGCATCAGTAGATAATTATATTTCTCCTTTTGGAGAAAAAATACTCACTCTGCAAGTTTTTATAAGTTGTATTGGAATGTATGTGCTCCTTTTACCAACAAATATGCTATTCACTTAAATAAAGAGAGGGGATTTGTAATGTTTGAAAAATTCTCGTGAGATCCCCTCTTGCCTGGACTGTGCTTGCTTACTGATGTCACCATTGAGCATTGAGTGTATCAAAAACAAAGTGAGAAAGTTGTGATAAGAAACTACCTGTGGGCCTCCTCCTCTTAGATCCAGAGGAACTAGTACTCTTCTCCCCATACTGAGACATTGATGTCATTTGTACATAAATTCCTCTTTACTGGTTCCTCATCTAAATGATCAGAGGAGTGCTAGAGTGCTTGGTTGTTCAAATAAATTAAAAAGAAAATCAAGTAGAGAGTGGAATTATTTCAGATAATATTTGAATGTCTGGGTTAGAAAATGAAGGCACAGTTAGCACTATGCTTAGTTTCTGTCTCTCATTGTCCCAAAATATCCATCATATTGCAAAGAAAATAATCAAATTAAGACATTATTAGCACAGGAAGAGGAGTCACTTGTAATTTTGCCAGATCCAAAGACAGCATTACAAGCTACTAAAAATCTATCTAACTTAATTTCTGCAAAAATAAAATTTTGTTATTTTGGTGTCTAAAATATAGGATATTTATTTCTTTTAAAGATGACTAGCTCAAGTTGTAAATAGAGATTGACAAACTATAAGCTTTCCCCGCCCCCCAACTGTACTGATGATTTCATTTTACTTTATTTTGGCTGAATTGGATGCATTGGTTTTGGGTGTTTATTTTATAAAATTTAAACTTAAAAGCTATATAACGATTTTATTTTTCTTCTCTGCACATTCAGTAAGTGTTTAGTGGAGGGAAAAGTTTGAAATCTGGTATTTGGGAGTAGCCTCGTCCAAAGTCATGAATAATACTGTATTTCAGACAGGAGGCTCTGAGTGTGAGAGGGTCTTAAAGAGTAGGGGGATGCCTCAAATCAGAATGCTTTGGGAGGTTTCCCAAGAAGGTCAGAAGCACTGAGTGTGTAATAAGCAGGGGGCACTACAGCAGCCATTATCTTCGCTCTGACAGAGCAGCTCACTGACCTGGTGTGCTGGCAAATGGAGAGGAAAACTGCACGGAGATGTAAATTCCCCATCCAGGTCCCTCATGAATATCTTGTCTCCAGGATTCAAGTCAGTGACCTGGAAAACAAGGTTCCTCCCCAATCAAAATGACAGGCAGAGCTGGTTTCCTGTTAGGAAGACTATGAGGTGTGTAAAAAAATTATGATTTCTGAGGGGAAAAAAATTAGATGTCACACAGAGCAAAATATTACTTTCAAATGGTCCTCTGCAGTTCTTTTGAATGGCAGCTGTTAAGAATTCAATTGTGTGTATGACACGCTGGAATCCAGAATGGAAGTTCTGTTGGGGGGCAGGAAGGAATAGAAATTTTCGATTTAAATACTCATTTGAGAGTATTTGAATATCTGTCATTCTTTATAGCCTAAAGGTTAATTCCTGAAAAAATAATTTCCATTAGCAACACAAATTGTAACCTTGTCAATTTCTCTTATGTAATGCCTCAGTGCTGAAAGGCATACTCTTGCAAAACTATACCATCAAATATATTACCCTGGTTTATAGACAGTGTTTTCCTCAAGAAGTTTCATTGATTTATCTGTTATTTGTTTGTGGAGATTCATGAAGGTTTGTTTACTTTTATGTTCAACATAACGTGATTATGAATCATGTTTTTTGAAATTATGGAAAATACTGAAATTATGAAAAATACCTGGTGTTATGTATTTCAATGGAGATGTCTAAAATTTCTATGAAAAATATGACCGGTTTAGAGTACTATATTATGCAATACTATATATAGTAAATCAGTGCTTTAGATTTTGATTAAACTTTCAAAAGCATGTTTATTTAAAATATTCTACTTCTAGTAATATCTTTTCCTCCTTTGTATAATAATTTATAAAACTGCAACTCAATTAAGACAGATGAAGGATTCTACCACACCATGCTCAACTCAAAACAATTAATCATGTATCAAATATATCAGGCAAAGTATGTGTCTAAAACCAGAACTAAGCCTCTTTTGCTTTCCCAACAATAGCATTTACACTTATGGTGATTAAAATAAAATTTAAAAAAGAGGTTTTGAGATTTTTTAGTTAATACAGACATATGTAAAATTTTTCTTAGAAAAAAATAATATCTTAATATCCCTTATTTTTAAATGTTTTTATTACTGTGATTATATATAAACCAACTTTAAAAAATCAACTTTGAAGTTAAAAAAATCACTCTAAAAGAGAAGACAAAACCAGAAAAATATATTTTGGGATTTTCACTAGGACTTTTACACATACACACGAACACAAACACTTTTTCCCCTCGTTACTCCTCCATGAAATTTGTTTATCTATTGCAGTTTTTTTTAACTTTTTAATTTAGTAAACTCCGATGTAAATTATATTCTGTATTGTTATGATCTTTTTTTCAGAGGTGGGAGTTATCTTCCAAAAGATTTCTTATCATGGGGAAATCTTCAGACTCAACCATGGTGTTAAGAACGACTGGTTTTGATGTTTTGGAGTTGTTATGAGTGATTTTTGGAAAACTACAATTTAAATTTGCACACAGAGCTTAGAATGAATATGTTAATGAGCTTAAGCCATGGATTGAACACTCAAATTATCATCAATTGTGCATGAAATTTTTCCAGGCTATTTGTTCTGAAAATAAGTACTAAATTATGCATTCAGTTTAGATTCAGACATAAAAATAAGTTTTCACAAATATTTGCAGATGGCAATTTTTGTGTGTGCAAATACTATACAGTCTTGTTACATGGCATTTTTACTTTACTAGATTAAAATCAACATACAGACTAATTGCATTCATTGTCACAAAAGTACAGGCAGATTTTTTGCTCCTCTTAAATTGTACCCTCAAATAATAAAATTCACTATTGTTTATAAAAACTACCATAAGCATGCCTTCTATTCACTTCTGTGTCACTAAAATACACCTTCAGTCTAAGGAAACAATACTTAAGCATTCATTTTCAGTCAGCATTATAATGGCAACACTGAGTTCCTCTGAATTTTATGTTCAGTTTTTCAAAGGACTTAAAAAAATGTGAGAACTACATTCATCTTCTTGCATTTACAACAAAATAACTTATAGTTTCAGATCAAAAAATAATTTTGTAATTATAATCACAGCAAAATTTAATACTAGAAGAATAAAAAGGCAAATGAATGACATTTCTGGCTAGAACCAAGTATTTCCTAATCCAAGATTGTTAATTTTACTGATGAATTTATTATTTGATCATAGCCAAATAATAGATAGTCCAGGTAGCAGATTGCAGGGTGATTCTTCATTCTTCACCACAAGAATCAGTTAGAGAAAAATGTTTCCATGTAGTGGGGGTAGGGAAAGGAAGCATGAGCTTGAAGGAATCTTATTTTTCTTTGCTCCCTCAATTGTGCAGTTAAGAAAGGGTACTGAACTTGAAAGCAGATTCAGAAGAACAAGGACATTTGTCATTGTATGAGCAAAGTGTGGGAGATCTGTAGTAAGATCGTGAATAACTGGGTATTTTCTTAGGCTCAGAGCTACAGGTTTCACATGCTCACTGTAAGGGCTTCCACTGCAGCTTAAGAACTAATAATCAGGGAATATTTGGGCTAGAAATCATCATAAAGAATATAAGTCTGATCTAACCATCCTTACTGATCGCTGTGTAGGTGCCTTCTACAGTGGTTACGGAATGGTTCAGAGTCACACATGGAACTTCAGTGCTTCCAAATAAGCTTGTTTGTAGGTCAGATTATACTTTAAAGTTCATTATAGCTAAAATGTCAAAAATACAACTATATTATTTGCAATAGAATATATAAGTAAATATTTGCAATGATCTTTGGAATGATATAATTCAGTTAGAGTGCTTCTTAATTACTTCAGTGGGTAGAAATACCCCAAACAGTCTTGCATGTGTTGATGGCTTTGAAAAGATATTTCATTCTTTTAGCAGAAATGAATGATCCAGTACTTTTGAATAAAAAAAGATATTTTATAAGCTCAGGGGCAGCCATCTGTTAAAATTATGAAGCAGGTAAAATTTGTCATTGGTTTCACTTTGCTAACCTGTACCCTTTTCTGCCCAAATTTTCTTTTTTAGGGGAGTGGGTCTTTCCTTTAGATTTTCCTAATTCACTTCCTCCCACCCTTGCAAAGTTCACTGCTTCCAAGCCTTCCTAGTGACCCCACTATCTGTGGATATGCAATCTCTGGGCAGCCCTCCAAAGTCAACTCTTGTTCTGCATATCCTTACCTTTCTCTGTGATTGAAGTATATCCCAAGGTGGCTGTCTTTGCCAGGGATTGTTTGGTTTTAAGAAATGGAAACCCAACCCAACTAATCTGAGCAAATGAGAACAACCATCTGTCTGAAGCCAAGAGCAGAAATTGTAGCCATGCCTTATGTAGAACTGAAAAAAGGACCTGAGAGGTCATTGATAATAAAAGCAATTACCCTCTCCATCTGTTTTTCTTTGGGGTGGCATGTGTATACATCTCTTCTCTTCATGCATCTTCTTTTCTTTAACTTCAGAGAGTATACACTGCTTATTTGCAGAGGAGGCCACATCATGACTTGTCCCCAGAAAGTGGCCTCTGTACTTGAGGCTACTCAAATTTACAAGTCCAGTATCTGAATTTGATTGGTCTGATCTCTAAGTGTAGCAGTTGTAATTTTCTCAGAGACAGACTCTGATGGACCTAACACAGCCCCTTGATTAGGTGTACAGCCATGAATTAGCTCTGTCTAGAGAAAGAGTTATCTGGTACACATAAGGTTGAAGGGTAAGAGAGTGGAGAAAGCTGGTTTGGCTATGAAAGACACCTGAGACTTTTTTTTCCTATGTAGCTTTGATGTCTTTTTGAAATTAATAAATTATCAGATAACTTAATTAAATAATCTGTTAATATACTCAAAAGGTGCTAGTTAAATTACTCTCTGATAAAGTTTTTTTTTTTTTTTTTTTGCCTTTTAATTGCTCTTTAGTGCCTAGATCACAAACTCAAATTCTTCTAAGGGGTTGGACTGAAAATTTCATAAATGAAAACATCTGGATACAAATCAGTTGTGGAAGAGCTTTTGGCCAATTGGAGAGGGCATGTCCAATGTAAAGGCATTGCAAACCATTTAAAAAATTATGTGTAGAGGAAACAAAACAGCTTGCTGGCCAGAAACAGCCCACAGTCTGCTATTTTGTGATTCCTGATCTGAAGCTCTTCTGATATTCAAAAAGGTGATTCTAATGGTTGCTCTGATTGGCATCATGAAAAAGCCAGTGGAAAAGGTAGTACTGCCTTACATTATTTCTAAAGTCCAGTAGGAGAAGTTCTGTGTAGGAAGTTAGAATACTTGGGTTCTAGTTTTAATTTTCTTGCTTACTTATTTTAAGATTTTTAAGGTAAGTTTCTTCTCTTTGGGATCACAGAAAAAGGGGCAACTTGACAGGAGTACAAACCTAGTATTCATCAGAACAACGTGGTGGTGGTGGTGATTGGAGGTGGTGTGTCAAAGCAGAGAGGTCTTATCCTAAGCCAACATTCTCAAAATGTCTGAGAGTGGTACCCAGGAATGTGTATTTTTAAAAAACTCCCCAAGTGTCTTTAATGCAGTTATGATAGTGACTGCCATTTAGGAAACTGACCTAGCCATTCTCTCAGCTCTGACAACCTAAGAGACTAATACTCTAAAACTGACATTTTTTCATGGGCTGCTCTGCTTGAAATGAAATCTGGGATTGCCGTATTGAGTAAAACCAGACTTTGCTTGGGATAGATTAACACATCTGCCATTATTTTCTCCTCAGAGACTAATATGAGGGATTTCTGTCTTCCTACATGTTAAAGCTTGTCTCTCCTAGGGATCAGTCATTCAACCATTAAAATTCTTTTTTTTTCCAACCATTAATTCTTGAGTCCTGGTTTTGTAATGCTGTTTTTATTTTACTGTTTTGTGTGTTTGTATCTTTGCACGGTCTACGGTTTCCTAGTCTTCTTCAGAAAGTTAACTCTTTAGTTTTTGAGTCTAGAAAGATTATATACATCTTTACCCTTCCTAGCCAGATTTCTCTAAATGCTCAGTCTCATTTATACAATTCTATTCTAGGTTTCTGTCATATCTTGCACGAAGTTATACCTATTTCCTATGTTAAACTGCAGAACTTGGTTGATTTCCCATTCAATTTTACCTTCATGAGGCAAAAATTTTCTATTGCTAATGTCCAACACATTGACAAAAAAAAATGTGCATATCTCTGTAATGAGTAAATTAGTGACCTAAAAACTGCTTCCAACATTGCTTATCTCACGACCATCATCATCATTGTCATCACCACTGTTTGTGTGTAACATCTTTACATGCAGATTTTCACCGGAATGAGAGTAGTTGCTTATTTCTGTCTCCCATTGTTTTCAGATGAGAAATGTGGGTAGAGTGTAAAATAAATGGGCCAGGGTCAATATGTTGGTAAGCTGCAGAGCCAGGGTCTAAATCTAGTCTGACTTTGGAGCCCAAGGTCTTAACCACAAAGATATACTCCCTCCAACATTTATTATAGTTGCTCTGAAGTCTGGAGTAAAGATTTGTTGGGCTGCTTTAGAGTCAGGGTCACCAAATTATTCACAAAAAGAGGAGCTATAGGACATTAGTTGCTTCCCATCACTGCTCACACAACCCTAGATTTTGTGTCCTTGTCTCCTTTTTTTCTGCATGACTGCATCTCCGTGCAAGCTCTGGTCAAGGCAAAGTCACAGTGATTCTGGTTTACATTGTGAAAGCCAGGAAGAAAATGCACTACTCTGCCAGTAATACATCAGCCTGGTCAGGGCAAACAGAACAAAACAGATCAAACAAACAAAAACTCCAATTCCACATAACCATCATAGTTCACTGGTGATCTAAAAAATAATACGATAGTTAATTAAAAATATTTAGCATTGTGTATCACAAATGTACAAATTGACTCATATGCTAGTGTTGGTAATTTTTTTATGAGTGCTGGTTAGCTTTCTTTGTTATAATCTGAAATGCTCTTTATAACTGGGGCAGGACTATATTTCTGAACTCTCCACCATGCACCCCTGTCTCTGGTCATTTCCAACAATCAGAAATCCAAAAACAGTAATAGCAGCAGCTAAAATGTTCTGAAAGTTTACTTTGCATCATGTACTCTACATATGTTGTTTGATTTCATCCTGAAAACAACCCTGTGAATCACAACTTTAATCCTATTTCCACTTCACAAATGCATGCAAAACCTGAGGCCTAGAGAGATCAAGTAAATTATCCTTACCATGTAACTAATAAATGGAAAAAAATAGTACTCAAATAAAATTCTATATGCTTTTCAAGCTCACGATATTAACTACCTCTCTGCCCCCTCACCATTCTGCCAAGTGTTCCACACAGTCATGTCCCTGCTCATGCTGCTCCCTCTGTCTGGGTTGCCTTCCCCATTCACCCACCTGGCTTCCTTCTGCTCATCCTTCAAAAATCATCCCAAGCATCACCAGATCTGGAAGGCCTTCCTTGCCACACTTTCACCATCCCTTGCATTGAGTCAGCTGACTCTTTTTGTCTTCTTATTTAGGAACAGTCCATTATTTTGTTTATAAAATCATATTTAATTTTCCTATCATGTATTGTGAAGGTGTGCCCTTATACTGCCAACACCTAACAAAGTGACTGGCTTGTTGGGACCATACAAAAAAGACTAAAGAGAAAAATAAATGAGCTCAATTACTGATTTCTTTTTTAAAGATTTATTTATTTATTTGAAGGGGAGAGGGGGAGGGGTGGAGAGAGAGGGAGAGAGAAATCCAAGCACTGAGTGGGGAGGCTGATGCAGGCTTCGATCTCATGACCCTGAGATCAGACTGGAACCAAAACCAAGAATCAGATGCCCAACCAACTGCACCACCCAGGTGCCCCTCAATTACTGATTTTTTTTTAAGTTGTTTTCTTTTCCTTTAAATTCAAACTAACAGAAAGGTTGAAAAATAGGCCAAAGAATTCAAGTCTACTTTTCACTCAAATTCATCAATTATTCAATATTTACATTACTTCTCTCTCTCTCAGATATATTTTTCCATATATCTCTCATGAACATATAACAGAGAATGGTATCTAGATCCATCTATATATGAAGATATGTGAATATACATATGTATATATGTATATGTATATATATGTGTATATGTATATATCATGAGAGAGCAAGTTGCAGATGTCATATCCTTTTTTAAATTTTTTTTAAAGATTTATTTATTTATTTTAGAGAGAGAGAGTGAGAGAATGAGGGCAGGGAGGGAGGGACAGAGGGAGGGGGAGAGAATCTTAAGCAGACTCCATTCTGAGCACAGAGCCCAGCACAGGACTCCAGGACTCTGAGATCATGACCTCAGCAGAAACCAAAATTCAGATGCTTAACCGACTGTGCCACCAAGGCGCCCCTCATATCCTTTTATTCTTAAATATTCAGAGTATATTATCTGAGAACAAGGATGTACTCTTATGTAACTACAATACAATTATCAAAGAAATTTGATGATACAAAAATAATGCTATTATTACCTAATTCACAATTTTCAAATGTTACTAGTTGTTCCAGTAATGTCCTTTTAGCTCTTTATTTTCAGTGGAGGATCACTCATTGTATTTAGTTGTCATCTCTCTTTTAGACTCATTTAATCTGGAATAGTTCCCCACTCTTTTTTTTTCTCTGACTTCTATTACTTTGACATACTTTAGAGTACATGCCAGTTATGTTGTAGAATAACTGATGGCTTAGTCTGATGTTTTGTCTGATTTTTCCTCATGATTTGATTCAATTTATGCATTTTGTCAAGAACTTCACAGAAGTCATATTGTATCCTTCACAGTGCCTTGCATCTGGAGGCACATCTTGGGTTTTTTTGTAGTTGTTTATTTTTGTTTGTTTGTTTTGTTTTTATCTACATTATTGGTGATGTTGTTTTGATCATTCCTTTAAGGTGGTATCTGTTCACTTTAAAGAAGTGGGTAATTAATATGTTATATGTGAGAATATATTTTGAGACCATATAAATATTCCTTTCCTCCTACAAATTTTTCATCCCTACCTAAATCAATCACCGTGGTTATTGTACAGTGGTGATCTTCTAATTCTACCATTCCTTTTGCATTTATTAGTTGGCATTCTACCACAAGGAAGATATTTTCCTTCTTCCTCATTTATTTATTCCCCTTAATATGGAATTATGGATTTTTATTTTCTTAAATGGTTTATAACTCATACTAACATTTTTTAAAATCATAAAATGGTCTTACATTGGCCAATGGGCTCTCTTAAAGCTATGCTTCTTTTGCATGTTCTATTGATGATATGCCATACAAATTTCTTTTCGACACTTCTCATATAGGAATTTTGAGTCAATAAGGTTTTGATGTTCAAAGATAAAGGACTCTGGGATGGAGATGAATGGTTTCCTGGACTGCAGGAACTATAGTCATGGTTGTCATGGTGTGCTGCAGCTGGCTTGATAGAGCAAATTAGTTGCATTTCTGCCCAGCTCCCAGAAACATCATCATGTTGGTAGCTTGAATCAGCCATGCCATGAAAATTTTCAGTCTTTTCCCTCCCTTCAACATCCCCCACCCCACACTGAAGAGACTGTTGTTAAACATTTTACTAGCACACTGCTAGCTATTCCCAATCTCAAATTTGCTATTACTTTCTTCTGGCTAAGCATCCTGAGAAGTTGGTGTAGCTTTCCTTGAAATGCTTAATGTCACACCCTGGTCTCCTACCTTAGAACAGAGTCCTAAGAAGCAGGAGGACATAATGAATGGGAGATAAACAGTAGCTGAGAGTAAATGCCCCTATTGGTTATCCCTCCTGAACGTGTAAAAGAGGCATCATAACCCTAGAGTCATCTGGTAAAAAGAGGTCATTCCAATTCTATGAGCTTGGCTCTTTGGGGTCTCAGAGGGGTGTGTGCCTGGAGCTGAGGAGGTCCCTTCTGAATGGGCAAATACAATTACCCAGCTTCAATGAATGTAGCTGCCATTTTAGGTTCACTGATTTCTTGTCCCCTCAACCTCACAGCCCCCACACCATGTCTTTGTCTCACTGCAGCCCATCACAGAGAGCTGCCCCAGATAACTACAAGTTAAAAATGCTTGGGTGAATTTGTTCTAGAAAGTGGGGTCTCTATCAAATTCTTATTTAAAACGTGTGTGCCCAGCTGGAACATTTATTTATCTCAGATTGATAAGCAAGCCTAGGCTTGTTTTAATCAACTCCAAATTTGCTTTGACATGGAATATTGACACTACCAACCTGGGCTCAAATTTGATCACATGCTTTTACCAAAAGGGTGGCCAGCAGGCTAGGATTTCTCTAATGTGAGAGTACTTGACTGTACTATCCAGCTTTTAATGTAACAACATTTGAAAGTCTTGCTCTAACACTAAGACAGGTTGTAGCATTCTTGAACAGATACAATTTTAAGTGCTGTGCCATTCTCACAAAGGTAACCAGGAATATGGAAGCTTTACTTACTCTCTTCCAAATCCACAAAAGATTACTCTCTCTGGTAGTAGTCTGCTGCTTCCAAATGAATGTAGAGAGTATAAAGGTGTATTTAAATATTTTCTTTCTTCTTTATCTTGTGTCACATAAGCTGTACTTTCTTTTTTTATAATTGTAAAATATTTTAAAGATGCAAAAATAAAAATTTTATTCAGTTTACTTTATTATTTGTAGGATTGTTTTCTGACAGATCTGATTGTGACAACCAGAGGAATATTAAATGCTGACACCTGCTATTAAGTTGGAATTTTTGATGAGGTTCAAAGATGGATCTTCATGACCTGGAAAATAAATCAAGGTCACTGATTGACTCATGCAAAGTCTTTCAGCCATTTATATTACAATGTAATTATAGCAAACTGATGTACAATCCTGGAAGAGCTGTAACCTAGTCACATTGATACATATGCATTGTATGATGAATAAATGAAAAGAGAAAAAAAGACAATATACAAAGGAAATTGCTTATATTCTTTATTATAAGGAGATTCTAAGTACTGCGTAGCTACCTTAAAGTTTAGTTTCTGGATACCCATTATTCAGTGATGTTCAGGTTGTCTTGATTTACTACAATGCTGCTTGTATTCACACATTATTATTATTTGCATTTAAAACATAGTCCTATTATTTTGCCTGATCTTAGAAATGAGCATTATTCAAACCTGAAACACTTTCCGATTACAATAGTGAAGAAAATCTAAACATCCATTGCTCTGTCTTGAAGAAACAGCAAATCAAACTGTGTGCTAAGGTTTCTTGTGCTGCAATGTCTTTGGGAAATTTGGGAGGAGAGAAATGCTCATATTTCCAGAAGAGTCCTCATTTGTCTCAGATTTAGACTCAGTACTATTAAGTCAGTTTTGTCAAGGAGTGTTAGTATAAATATACAAGTAGGAGCACTATATAGAGCTATGTGTGTTGGGGATGCAACTTCTTGTTTGCAATATTTTCTTTCTTGGAGAAAAGGAAAATGCTGGGATTGGCAGACACATTGCCTGAATATGAAGGATAGTTAAGAACTTACTGGTTAAGAAAGCATAACAACAAGGGTTTGCTTGCCTTTTCCTTGTTTCTAGTCAAGAGCAGTTCCTTTCCTTAGCTATTCTTTGGAGGAAAGAAAAAAAAAAACAGAAAATTTCAAGGAGCAAGGCTATAGCTAAGGGCCATTGTGACAAATTTCCTAATTTCCTATACCTGAGGAAATGGGAAGTAGGGGAGGCAGGTGGATGGGCCTTTTTGTTTTTCCTAATTCCAGGAGAGTCCAGTACATTGCTGCACTTCACTCAGTGAATAGCTAAATGCAATACTTAAATACAGTATGCATAGGTAATTCTCATAAATCAAATTCCTTTTTTATGGGCGCACGTAAAATAGATAATTGAAAGCAAAGTTTCAATATTGTTTAAAATGGATTCCTCCTTTCAGTATGTACGAATCACACGAATTTTACCATCTTAGAGTTTTTGACTATGTGGCTTTAGGCTGTGTCCCCTAAAAGTTTTGTGTGGCATCCCCTTCATCCAAGATTGCATCAAGTTTTTCTTTATGTATTTGGTATTATGGAAACTATCTCTATTTCTATCTCCATATCTATCTCTATCTATGTATATCTAGCAACCAGCTCTCTAGCTATATAGCTCTCAATATTTATTACTTCATAATGCTGGGTGTACCCTAGCATGACCTCCTTCTTCTGGAGTATATTATTCGACATTCTAGGGATATTCTTTCATGTTTTCTCTAAAACCTCAATTGAGAATCACTGAATTAGAGTAATCTTCTTATGGATCTTTTTGTGAAGGCATTTTTTAAATTAAATATTTGCTATTTAATTTACAAAGTAAATGATTTGAATATTTTCAAAGAGAACTTGGGATTGTTAAGGTCATTTCTGGAAATTATAAAGAAATCAGTTACCTTCTATAGCATATTATAACCAAACTCTGAAGTTACAAAAATAGAAGAATAATTTATCTTTTATTTCCCGCTGATTAAAATTTGATGTCGTGTCAACCTTAATTAAGACTATAATCTCAAATTTGTCTTTTTATTCTCAAGAAGACTACTGCCAACTCTCTATGTCATAAAGATGGTCTAACCATCCTTGGCTGGATAAAAGAGGCAAGTTGTTTTTTCAAGAAAATTCATAATTCAGTGCATACCATATTAAATATTAGAATAAAAGAAATGTATAAGCCAGTGAAATAAAATGAATTCTCATGTCTATAAATATTTACATTTGCAGAATGTATAATGTAAGATGTCCTACAATTTGACTAAATGGAGCATTTGTCTCCAGGTAAGTTGAGGGGCGGTGGCATAGCAACACTTTTAAAAAAAGCTGAATAGATTGCAAAACTAAATCATATCAGATGCTGCAGAATAGCATAAATAGGATTGTATCTCTGTGCATTTTCAGTAGTTAATATGCAGATAGAGCACTTTTGTGGAATTAGTTTGGCTCCTATTCAGCTCCCAGCAATATCAATATTAAATCTCTAGTACAGTTGAATAAGTAGGGGATTAACATATTTCCAGATTCATTTTATTATGTACCTTGTTGATGGTTCATTTCTTGCATTGAAAAAAATTACTTCTGAGGTTACTCCATAGATGAATGATTTCATTCTAAAGACATGGAAAATTGTATGTATATTAGGTATAACAAACCAACTTAGTAGCTTCAAGAAAAGTTAAAAGGGAAAGGATTCCTTTCTGCATCATTTTAACATGACTAGTTGTCAGTATTTTTGTACAAATGGTATTTTCTGGATACATTTGATGAATATTAGCCTTGTTGCTAACTTACTTAAATATCACATTTAAAATGTTACTAATTACCTCTCTTTCTTTCCTTTTATCCCCTGTCTTTTTTAGGCAAGTAGGTATAACAAAAAAGTGCATAACTGCTATCCATAATGCTCCCTATAGCGAGTTCTATTTTGCTTGTGCTTCATCAGCAATTTTCCTCTTGAAATTTGGCACAATATACATAAAAATTAGAATATCTGCCACTAGTATTGTGGATTCTGCCAGACAGAACCATCAATATGAAAAAGGAAAAAAAAAAACCCAAAAACAAAAACACTGCCTTTCATAGATCACACTTCAACCATCACAGTGACAAAATAATTGCAGGACCAGTAATATTAGTCAGACCACATGGGCACAGGACACCGAGTCTGTGACAGAAGTAAATGTGCTATTAAGAAAGTAGCCAAGTAAGGGCATGCTGTTCTGACATGTCGAGTGCTGGCTGTGAATATAGAATGCCTTCTTTGAGTGAATGTCAGGGCGCGGTGATTACCATAATTAAAACATACACATATGGCACATTTGTAACTGTTTAAGGTTCCAGCAAGTAAAGATTAGTCACAACTGGAAATCTCCCACAGCCACCGGGGCCTAAAGACACTGCCAAGTTCAGATATTAGAGGTACACCCATCTAAAGAAAGCACAGCCCTAAACTCAAGGGCTCTTTTGCCTCATGTGCTACCAGAATCTATTTACTCATGTTATGGTTTGAAAGAAAAAATAAACTCATTGACTTCAACCAGTTTTATTTTTCTTACCAGGCAGCAGAAACTGAGAAACTTTGGATTTTATGTTTTATAAGGAAGTCAAAAAAACATTTCTCCCTCTGTGAGAGCCTAACGTTAAAACAGTCTGGAAAGTCACATTAATTATTATGCATTGAAGGTTGCGTTGATGAGCATCACATCAAGTAGTGTCTGGGGGTACTCTAACTTTTCAAACACACCAACACCATGAATAGCTATGCATGGTTATATGTACCCTGTAGATTATATGGGTTTATGTATTTCCAGCACCTGGTTAATTTATTTAAAAAAAAAATCCTCTGTGTAACTAACGCTTTGCCTCTAAAATTAGCTTTTTGGAACAAAGAAAAAGTTTTGTTTTGTTTCGTTTCATAACAGATTAGTCTAATATGAGGTAATGGTAGTATAATATAATAATTCATTTAATAACCCAGGTAAAGTTACAGTTTTATTTTCCAAGAATGAGTATTGCCAAGGAATATTTCTAGTCTATTTTTTAATAAGTTAGAATTGTGGAGGATTGTGGACATTAAATTGAAGCAGTTACTTTCTTTAAAAATATCTCTTCTGGGATGCCTTCGGCTCAGGTCATGGTCCCAGGGTCCTGGGATTGAATCCTGCATAAGGCTCCTTGCTCAGTGGGGAGCCTGCTTCTCCTCCCTGCAGCTCCCCCTGCTTGTGCTCTCTCAATCTGACAAATAAATAAATAAAATCTTTAAAATAAAATAAAAATGTCTCTTCCAAACTGTACTTTATCTAAAATGTAAATTAATTTTAGTCACAAAACTGATACATTTTAGGATGCCTGGGTGGCTTAGTCGTTAAGCGTCTGCCTTTGGCTCAGGTCATGATATCAGGGTCCTGTGATTGAGTCCCACGTCGTGTTCCCTGCTCAGTGGGGAGTCCGGTTCTCCCTCTCCCTCTGCCCCTGCTTGTGTCCCCTCTCTCACTGTGTCTCTCTCTGTCGAATAAACAAAATCTTTAAAAAAAAGTATACATTTTATACTAAAATTTTAAAAGAATATTTTGAAGAGAAAAAATAATTCCTCATTTATATGAATTAGCTGACTAATTTAACAAAGATTTATTAAATACTTGTGCAATATTTATTAAATACTTGTTATCCATGGGCTGCTAACTTAACCCTAAGATGTGTTTTTGAAAAGTTGTGGCACCTTTGGTGATGTGTCTGGCATTTAGTGTGGGGGCCAGCCCCAGTTATCCTGCAGTGCATATATTATCTGTCCCTTCCCAGCTAAAGTAGGCAGTTTCCACCTCAAACATCTTCATGTCTCTTCTCTTGGTGAGAGTTTTCTCAAGCATCACAGGAGTTTACTCAGACACAGGCAGGGCAACCTGGAAGTGAGGAGTAAAGATTGCAGTGGGTCACGGAATCCATGGATAAATGTCCCAGCTTTCCTATCCTTGGGTAAGATAGGTAATTCTGAGGCATGTGCCACATGGATTCTCACGGGGGCTGGCCCTCATTTACTCGCAGAGATGGCTCACACATTAACTCCTCCATTATTCCCTTTTCATCTTTCCTTCTACTCAAGGTCTTGTCTCATTGACTGCTTTGGGGAGATGCCAATCTAAGACACAATCTCTCCTAAGAAGGAATGTTCTAAATGCCTCAAGACTATTGAATGTTCTGCTGGGTATCCAGTAGATTATATATGCACACACAGCACTCATGTGTGTGTGTATGTGTGTGCATGTGTGTGTATATACAAACATATATAACAAACTGTACATTTATATATGTATATATATTTTAATAGGTCTAGAATCTAAGAATATAAAGCAGATTTTGCATGGTTTCAATACATATTAAATTTTTCAAGAATACAACTATGGGGAAAAATGGAAAGATTTTATTTAATTTTGTTTCCATCTTCATCAAGAAGTTTTCAGCATTTTGGAAAATCTTACTACATTGGTAGAAAGTTGTCTTTTGAATAGACCATTGTGGCTGCAATGTAAAGAACCTAATGAGTAGGCCATTGTTGATGTTATTGACCAACTAGATGGCTTTGGCAATTGTTACAAGGCAAAAATGGTAGCTTGGGCTAGATAAATTGTCTTGGAACTGAAAATAATGATATAGATTGAAGGGAGACTCAAGAGTTAGAACCAATAAATATGGGTTGAGAGAAAGAGAAACATGTGAAGAGTGACTGCTAGCTGCTAGTTTTCTGGGTGGTATAACTGGATAGATGGTGGTAGTAACATACACTAAGGCAAAGCAAACTAGAAGATAATCGTCTTTATAAGTGAATCCTGAGTTTGGTTTCCATAGACTTAATTTGAGTTGTCATTGAGATATGCAAAAGGAGATGTCAGGTAAGCACTTAAATATTTATAAGTCTGGAAACTGGAGAATAGGTCAGGTTTAGAGACATAAATGTATTTCATCATCCTTTGGATAAGTAATAGATTTTGATGGCATAACTGAGATTGCCCAGGGAGAGAATGCAGAGTGAAACAAGAAGCCTGAAAGGAAGCTTTGAGGATCTCTGATATTTAATTTGGGGGCAATGTTCAAAACAAGCTGTAAAGCAGAAGCCAACAAGGTAGGGGAGACCAGAGAAGATATTCACAACAGCCAAGGGAGGAGAGTACTTCTATAAAGATTAAATGGCAAATTTTGCTTAACGGTCACAATAGCAGCTAAAAGTTACTAATTTGGTTTGGCAGCAGGCAAGTCAGAAAGAACGGAATTCAAATTTTGGTTTTGCCATTGCATGTTTACTTGGTAAACTGAAGCAAGTTACTTAAAATTCCTCCATGTATATAGTCTAGGTAGAATTACTGATCTCATAGGAATATTTCCAGGATTAAATGAGATAGTATTTGTCTAGGGCTCAGCATACACAATCTTAATTAATAGAAATTTCAGCAAGAGTGGAGGAGGTCCCAGGTCAACTTTACAACGTCCTTGCAACCTCCTGGACATTCAGTGTAACCAAGAGAAGTTGAATTGCTGATCATTCGGGTAGTATAAAGGAATTCCTAAAGCAATTCTAGTAGCTAAAAATTCAGTGAGCAGTGTTTGTTACAGAACCTAATTATGGTTAAATCACATTTATTGAGCATCATTAGGGAATGGTGGCATCTATATCAGGACATTTTCCATGCTATACTCTACCTTGCTACTCTGTTACCATGCCTGCTTTTTAAAGCATTTCCTGTTATCTTCTCTCGCTGGTAGTCCATGGTGATTTCTGGTTGTGGCAGGATACCTGAGACTAAGGATCATTTCCTTACAGCCTCACACAATCACTTTTGTGCTGCTTTAATCAGTAATGAGGCCATTGCCTTCCCTTTTTCCCATGATATGGCTTAAATTTGGGGTAGTGAGTAGCTTCTTTATGCAAATTTATAATGTAGATATGTATTAAATATATTAAATGATAGCTAGACAAATTTTCTGATTGCCATTTCTGGTTCATGTTATGAATATTCACCTACGCCTTCAAAATAATACCTCACTTTATTTGGTTAGTGGACCTTTAGTGTACTTAAGAATCCTCTGGTGAGGGGCACCTGAGTGGCTCAGTTGGTTAAGTGTCTGCTTCGGCTCAGGTCAGGATTGATCTGGAGTCCCAGGATTCAGCCCTGCATCAGGCTCCCTGCTTAGTGGGGAGTCTGCTTCTCTCTCTGACCCTCCCCCGTCTCGTGC
This sequence comes from Eumetopias jubatus, assembly GCF_037043125.1. Taxonomy (NCBI): domain Eukaryota; kingdom Metazoa; phylum Chordata; class Mammalia; order Carnivora; family Otariidae; genus Eumetopias; species Eumetopias jubatus. The sequence continues at coordinate 116,212,966 of NW_028274811.1, forward strand.
TCCCTCTCTCTCTCAAATAAATAAATAAAATCTTTAAAAAAAAAGAATCATCTGGGGAACTTGTTAAAAACTCTGTATCTCAAAATAAAAAAAATAAATAATAAAAAATCTAAACCTCAGCCTTTGCTACCAGAGTTTGATTAAGTAGGTTTTGTTTGGTACTCAGAAATCTTAATTACTAAAAGGCCACTAACATAAGTCTGATATATATCAAGCACTCAGTGTAGGAAGTATAGTGGCTTAAAATTTTGGGCTAACTCGATATACTGTATTTGAGTCCCAGCTCTGTGACTTACTGGCTGTGAGACCTTAGGCAATTTACTTAAGCTTAAGTTTCCTTATATAGAAAAGAAACTCATAACAGTAGCTACATTATAGGTTTAATGTGAGGATTAAGTGAGTCAGTCATAAAAGTATTTAGCACAGTACCTGGCACATACTGAGTGCTCATCTTAGGTCAAGCTCCTTGGAAAGCAGAGCTTAAAACAAGGATTTGTGTAGTTGCTTGTTTGAGAGGTGATCTTAGGAAACAAGTGAGGGATGAAGGAGAGAGAGAAAAGCCAGTGGAAGTTGAATTAATGGGCTGGTTACCACTGAGGGTGACTAAGGTTCAATACCATGGGGAACCTTCTGAGGGGCACCTTAGCACTGTCCCACCAGAAAAAGGAGAGGCTCAGGAATCAATCCACCACTCCTGTGCCCAGCTGGCTGAAAGTTGCCTGGAGGAGGTAATTTTTTTCCACTTCTGGTCTGTACCTGTTCGTGGGTGATCATCTGTCTTCCTTGGCTTTGAAGAAAGCCTTGAGGCTCAAAGCAGAAACACCACTGGCATGATAGGGGCCCTGGCATTATGCATGAAACTGTCAACCAGAGCTGAGCTGAAATTAGGGGGCCAGGAGTTATCATAGACATCTGCTGCAATTGTTAATTATAATTGACACATTATGTGCTCCATAAATGTGTTAGTCATTATTTTCAGATTTTAGACATTGTGCTAAAGTTCCTTACATGCTTATTTCACTTACTTTCATTAAAACCCTTTGAGGTGTTACTATGTTCATTTCACAGAAACTGATATACCTGGACAGATTACCTAAAATGAAAATGCACAATATCACACTTAAGAAGGGGTAGACATGTTTTACAACTAAATTGTTTTTAACCATGACTATCTTTACCTCAGCAGGGATAAATCTGAACAGTGGTAAGAGAGAACAAAGGCATATCCCCAGAGTTTAAGGTCTTGAAGTATCTATAGGAATGACAGCAGCTTTATACACTACTAAGATCCCAAAAGTTAAAAAAAAATTCAGTGTTAAATGTTGCCCTAAATGTCATCTAATTGACTTAATTTCCCAATGGGTAAAGTTGTGTTTTGTCACAATGTTTAAGAATTTAATCATAAAATGAATGATAAAATTGTTTATGAAGCTAATAAAAACCAGAAAATTCATTAACATCTAATAATTTTTTGGCAGATATTCCTATGAAAATAATTTTTATTATGTCTACTTTGCAAAAAAGAAAATTGATGTAATAAAAGAGATTATGTGACAGGCCTGGATTTATTGACTAATCATCTTGAATTAAAAACAATTACTTGAAAATTTCAGCTTGGTGTTTAATATCATGAAATGATACAATGCAATGTATTTCTTTTACAACCTTTCCATATTCTAGCATAGAGGTTAAACAATACCTTCAAAAGGAACATTTTTTAAAAAAGACTGTTTTGCTAAGATTGAAACGTGAAATCTCTGATATGCTGAGGAGTGATTTTGAAGTGGGACCCGGTGCTGTGCCTGCACTTGGGCTGAGCAGACCAGCTGTGCTAGTTGTTCTGTTGGAAGGAATACCTGCTGGGAGAGTAGTCTGCATGTGTTCCTTAATTTCCTGCATTATCATATCCTTATAATCAGTTTCTAAACCATGACGCCATTATGAAGACTGAAATACAAGGTGCCAGGAGAATTTCTAGGAGATGTAGTTTGAAGTGGAATATTTTATTTAGCCTCTTATCACTCAGTGTGTGTGTGTGTGTGTGTGTGTGTGTGTGTTTCTGTGTGTGTGTGTATGAATATATACATATATATATACACATAGCCTTTTATGTTTGCCTTACCTAAGCCATGAGCCACTTATGTTAATTTATCATAATGAGATCTCAGATGGTCTTCAAGTAGTTAAGTAAGAAATATTATCTCACTTAAGAAGGCTGAATCAGACAAAATGTATTTGGGTTGTACATACACTGAGAGAAGAAAAAAATTACGTCTTACAGACACACTGCAGGATCTAAAATAATGGCTACACTTTTAATTGAAATGACGATATTTTTTTTTGAAATGAAATGACAATGATTGGGAATGACAGTGATATTCTTTTTGCAGTTTAATTGAAAATGACAATGATACTCTTTTTGTAGTTTAATGATTAATGCTTCTTTACAGGGGAGTGGATGCATGAAGTAAACTGATCCATAAGAACCATATTTTTATGAGGGTCCAAGTACTCCTTGTCTATCCTTTAAATATTCTTGAACCATTAGCAGCCATTTTATTCCATGCAGTTTAGCACTGCATAGAGACACTGTGGACTTTGGCAGTTAGTGAGAATTTAGTTTTAACTTCAGAGAACAATGATTATTTTTATTAGGAATGCTAATTCATTTTTTATAAAACATTTTGGTAAGGTTAAATAGTAAAATTTGTCTTCTTTCTTTTACATTTTCCAGTTGCTATTATTGATAAGACTAAGTTTATATTGTTTAAAACTCAAAAGTTTTAAGCATGGGCGAAATGGAGGATGGTATGTTATTTAAAAACAAAACAAAACACAAAAAAACAAGGTAGGGTGTCCAGAAGAGGAGCCCATGTTCAGAAAAAATTAAATGCTTAGATTAGGGCATATTGAGTCTGAAGTGGTAAAGAGAAATTCATGTGGAAGAATCAGCAGGTCATTTTTGCATGCTCTACTGAGCCAAATGCTCAGATTCCCTCAAGCAAATTAATAATGTTTACTTCTTCATGTTTGAAGTGACCCTCTGAATTCATTTAAAAAAAGTTCACATTAATTTGGTGGTAAGAATCAAATGTGAGCAACAGTAAGTAGCAAAATGAAAAGCCTCAAATGTTTGGGCATCTCACTTGGAGTGGACACAGCTCTGGACTATCCATGAAGGCTACCCGATTAAATTGCCTAAGACCAAACTGCCTTCTGTGCTGATGATACTCACTTATTTCCAGGCTAGACTTCTTTCTAAAGCCCTCTGGATTCGTCCACTTAAAATGACCGCGGGGAATTTATGCTAAATATGCTAAAGAGCAGTCGTACTTTTCCCATGCAGTATCTACTCTTCCTCTGTTCTTGATGTCAGGGAAGACCATCTCAAGCCTAGAAAATTACAGTCCTAGAAATTGTGTATTTTTAAACTTTTAGGACTTTTTCTTTTTTTCTTTCTTTTTTTTTTTTTTTTTTTACCGTATCATTATTTTTAATGTCCAGCATTTACAATACGAGGGCCAGAGGTTTCTCCCCAACTCAAGTTTATAAATTCTCAATTGGCTTGTGAGGCCAATAGGGATAATTCTTCTTGTCTAATTTGGTTTCTGGGAAGACTTCATTCAGGTCCTCAATGATCATCTGATCAAATGGAATTATGTTCCTCATCTTCTCCAGCTCTTTTTCATATTCCTCAATCCTGGCCTTTGAGAGAGACAAAAACTCAGTACAACTTTTCACATCTTCTTTTTCTTCAGCATCCACCTGAACAGTATATTTATCCTCTGGCACAGGAACCTTCAGGGCATTAAACTTCTTCTCAAAGTCGTCTACCAAACCAGCCTTTGCCACATTGGCCTTGTAGTAAGCCCAGTCGATAGCAGGTGGTTTCTCAGGGAGAGTGCCAACCTGGAGGTAAATGTCTCATTCCGGGATTTCAGGGAGTTAGCAATGACCTTCTGGTTTTGGGGTGTGATCTCCCCAAAAGCTACCCAGTCAATGGTTTTTAGAGCAAGTTTTTGCGCGGCTATCTTGAGATCCTTCACCAACCCTGGTGGCCCCAGGACTTTTTCTTTTTTTAAAAAAGCAAGATGAATGGAATATTCCTTTCTCTTTCCTTTCAGCTTCATTTGGAAATGGCCCCCAATAAAACTGTAGTTTATAATTTCTCATTTTTACCATGTATGATTATTATATCCTACGTTCTTGAATTTAAAAACATGAATGGGGCACCTGGGTGGCTCAGTCAGTTATCTGACTCTTTATTTTGGCTCAGGTTATCATCTCAGGGTCCTGAGATCGAGCCCGGTGTCGGGTTCCGCTCTGACCATGGAGCCTGCTTGGGATTCTCTCTCTCCTGCTCCCTCTTCCCCTCCTCCCCTCCTCTCCCAGCTTGTCCTCTCTCTCTCTCTCTCTAAGATAAAAATTAAAAATAAATTAAAAAAATTAAAAGGCATGAATAAAATGTCTTATGTTTCTTTTCTACTCTAAGTCACTCCCTAAACAAATAAATCCCCAAACTGAATAAGTTGCTCTCTACTTATGAGGTCCTCAACTATGCATTAGTGGTTTATCATTCCTGATAGCAATAGATTTCCCCAGAGAGACTTCATCAATTTTGTCTCCACCATATCCAATGAACAAAAAATTTCGTTTTATAACCTGATGATATTGGCCATGTGCTCTTCTGTGAAAGAGATGGTAGTCAGGGTGGGGAAACATTCTTATCTGCTGGCTGGCTGGCTTGCTGATGTATGTATGTATGTATGTATGTATGTGTTTGCTTGTTTATTTGTTTATATATTTATATAGTTATGTGTTCTGCTCCCATAATTCCTTTTGAGTGTGTTCAAACATCTTCATAAATTAAAACTTGCGGAGTGAGCAGACTGAGTGGAAAATGCTATAGTTGACTCTAAGCCCATTTCTGGAGGCACCAGAACAAGAGCAACAGGTCTGTTCCTTCCCACTTCAAACTTACTGAATTCCAAAAATTGGCTGTTAACAAATTGCAAAAAGGAAAAAGTAATTCTTAAAATTATAATTAGAAAAATTATAGCATAAAAAATTATTGTATGTACGTTAAATATTCTTTCATCTAAATATGCTGAGAACTTGGTATTTATTAGTTATTTATTTATCTTTGTGATTTATGATTGCTATATGGTAAAGAACTTCAACAACTAAATCCAAAAGAATGAAGTCTTAACACAATATTATAGTGATTATTTGAGAAAAAAATAGTATTTTTTGTATGACAAAAATTTATGAATCAATAAATGAGGTTCTTTCTGCTTGATTCCTTGAGTTATCAGTCTAATATGCTATTTATCTGAGAAATGATAGCCATTCTCATCAGTCAGCTAGAAGTTAAAAATGGGGTTTGAAGAGTTTGGCCAAGTGTTGCATTTTGTCAATGTTTGCTTTTTCGTATCCCCTCTTACAATATGAATATTTAAACAAATATTCAACATACTACTGTAATATTCCCCATCTATATATATATATTGGAGTCAATTAAAACATAATCTAATATAATGTCTGCATGAGGATTGGATTTATAATTTCATTGTGAGATTTTAATTCCTTATTGGCCAGAGCATTTCCAAGGTATTAATACTGAAGTTTTCTTTAACCAGAACACCAGTGCCATAACCAGCTTATCAGGGTGATTGAGAGTTAAAGACTGTGCATACATGTCCGTGTTTCTTCACCAGCATCACCAATCCAACCATACTGGAGAGGTGCAATCATCCTCTTGCCAAACTAGTTTTCTGCTCCACTCCGTTTTCCTATTATGTTGCAAGGCCTCGTAGATGCCTTCTATGTTTACTCCATCCCTTATTATATTGCACAGGCTTCAGTGTCCCAATACAAAAAGATCCTTGTGCCTTTTGCTCCTGTGACCGTTGCTGTGGCAGCTCTTGTTTTCTGAGCTACACACACTCCACTTCATTTCTTTGCACAGTACTATGCATGATATTGCTGTATTGAATTCAAGTTTGTTTTCTTTCTTTGTCGAATTAAACTGCTTGTACATCTAAACTTTCTTCTTTTTGTTTTACTTTCTGAATTTGGCGACTATTTTCAAGATTGAACTTTTGTATCTTTTGTTTGTTTTCTTCTTTTTTATTAAAGGACATATACTTATAAAAAGTATCTCACCTCATCAAGGCTCTAAGCCTTATCTCATTCCCCTACGTGGTATTTAAACCCAAGGTCCTAGGTTCCCCTAATTTACAACAGCTTCAGGTTGCCATTTTGATTGCCATGCTCTATTTTGATTTCCTGCCCTTGATAATTTCATACATTTAAAAAGGATTTTAATAATTTATACAGCCTGTCATTTTGGTAGAAATGAGATCTCCCATTCCATTTTCATCTCAGCTTTTTTCCCACTAGATTTTCAGGTCCTGTTTTTGTTTAGATTTGATTCACAACCTTTTGCATGTTATTTTGTATTCTTATAATTCTTTTTCTTTTAGGTTTTGTTTTTTTGTAGTAGAATTTTCTTTAAGTTTTCAGAATATTGACCCATTTCCTTTAAATTCCACTTAAAATTTTTCTAAATTAAGATTATCTTGACTGGGAACAACAGAGATACAAAATAATATTGTCTTAAACAAGATAATGTTTCACTCTCCTGTTAAGGTCTGGAGTGAGTGGTCTAGGCATGGCACAATAATTCTCTTCCAAGAGACACTTGCTTCTTCTTGTTCACCACTTCTGGCACAAGATAGTGATTACTGCTCTAGTTACCCCTTTCAGTTTTAGTCCATAGGACGGAAAAAGGGATATAGAATTTAAAAAATGTGGACAAGGCATACACCAGTAATTTTATTTTAATTTATTTTTTAAGTAATCCTTACACCCAATGTGGGGCTCGACTCACAACCCCAAGATTGCGGGCTCCACTCACTGAACCAGCCAGGTGCCCCCATACACCAGTAATTTCATAAGAAATGTTTATAGAAGTGGCCAAATGACACTTTGGTGTACATATTATTGACCTAAACTTATTCATATCTTGCTGCATGGAAGACAGGCAGATGTACTCTTTATTAATTGTGTAGATATATACCAGAATTATATTACTGGAGAAGAAGTAAAAAAAAAAAAAAAAACAGTTTTGGAAGTAACAGCTTTCTCTGTCGTATTACTCTTATGAGAATGAGTGTTTTCAAAGAGGAAGAGTAAAGGGCTCCCTGTTAGCCCAACTCATGACATTCTGAGAATACATCTTTAATGTCTTCTAACTATGGGCCCCCTTCTTATTTAGGTAGCATTTGTTGAATTGACCCATACAATACATGTATAACTGTAATCTTCAGTAAATACTTCCACAAGGGATTTTCCTATAAATCTTTCTTAACTAACACTATTTGAGTTATTTGACCAATATCTCCCTGTATTCAGTAGGACACTGATGGTACATTTTTTCCCCTTCCCCTATACTCTACCCTGGCATTAATGTGTTCTGGAATGACTGAATATATTTAGAGGGAATTCCAAAACTGATCTAGGATAGTTAAGGACAACTCTTTTCTACTTTGCTGCCTCATTGAGTAAGACTTATGCTACTCTCTTTAAGGACCATCAGTTTGCTTCATTTTTGGAAAAAAAAAAACAGACAAGAATAAACATGTTCAGCTACAAACTGAGATTCTCAATTCACGTCTACACATCTTGTTAGTAGGAAACTCTTCTAGATATATCGGGCTCATAAAACTTTTTTCCAAAGTTTTAAGTAGTTGAAACTTTTATATCCCTTTTTGAGTGTATTCTGGAAAGTAGGGAGAGACTATGTTTAGCCAGACACAATTTAAAAAGGAGATTCTCAATTATTAATTTTTTTTAAAATAGCTGATCTATCAATGCCTATTAATAGGCACTAAGTGAAGTATTTTATATAAATTATTCTTTATAATCCTAACACAACCATCTATGGTAGGTACCATTATCATCCTTATGTTAGAAGTGAAAAAAAAAAGATGTAGATAGAGATTAACTTGCTGAAAACCACAGAGCTAATAAATAGACCAGTTGCCACTTATTCCAAAGAGTTTGGAGTCCAGTCTCAATACCCACATGATCTTGCCTCCTTTACTGAAATGTGATTATTCCAAGGTCTACAAAATAATAATGAGAGTTATTCATATATTTTAACATATTCAGTATCAGAACCATAGAGATTAACATGTCATTATTTTCTAAACTTATATAATATGTGAGAAACCTGATGTTTACTCAGCTTCTTGGCTCCAAGCAGGGAAAGAAAAAAAAAAAGAAAAAGCCTTTCAGTTTTGATTAGTCAACTAGAGTCAGCTTAAAGAGAACATCTACTCAGGGGGCATTTTTTAATGTACCATCTTCAAATGATTTAATGTGTTTTCCATGATTATCTTTGACACTCTGAATAATTAACAAAGACATTTATAATTTTTGAAAGGGTTAGGATACTTTTCTTCCTAGATGATGAGAAAATTTGAAAGACCTAAAATTATGACTGTCATCTGACTGGTTAGTGACCATGAAGTCATCTATCAGGGCACCATTTAATAGGAGGAAAAAAAAGATTCACCAAAATATTTCTTCAGATATTTAATTGACCAAGATTATACAAAACTTTATTTTTACTTATAAATCAAACATATTTGGAGGCTTTATTAGTCCCTTCAAATAATTAAGATATTGCTTATTAGCTAGATATTTAGATAGATAATTATTAGATAGTTTAGATATATATATAAGATTATTAAATATGTTACTGTTATTATATAAGTAAAATTATATATAATGTATATGATTTTCGTAATGAATAGGAATGGTTAACTTAATATAATGATGATAATCTTGTTCTTCTGTGCAGATGAAACTAAGGATGTTCATGTAACTATTATGATTCTCTTGTCTACAATTTCATCTGTCTGCATATAGACAGGAAACTGACCTGTTTTATTCTCCACTCTATTTCTTGCATGTCCCTGGCATGTAGTAAGAATTCAGTAAACACTACTGATGGAATGTAGTGGTTCTACAACCAACTATACTTCTTATGAGAAGTATATATTCATGTTCCATCTATATTTGTAGAATTTGCACTGATGATTAATTTTTGAAAAATAATATTTTCATATGGTTCAAAATTTAAAAGAGCACAAATATTATGAAGTATCTCTCATTTATCCTTGTCTCTAAAACTTCCAATTTCCCTCCCTAGACTCAACCAATGTTATTAGTTCTTGTGTATCCTCAAGATATTTTATGTATGTATAAGAAAACATATTTATATATACTTTAAAAAATATTTTTTCTGGTGTGCCTGGGTGGCTCAGTCGGTTAAACATCTGCCTTCAGCTTAGGTCATGATCTCAGGGTCCTGTGATCAAGCCCCAAGTTAGGCTTCCTGCTCAGCGGGGAGTCTGCTTCTCCCTCTCCCTCTGCCTCCTCCCCCCATTCATGTTCTGTCCTTCTCTCTCTCAAATAAATAAATAAAATCTCAAAAAAATTTTTTCATACATATGGCATATTCTGTATGTCAGCATGACTAGTTACAGGTAATAGGATCTAGATAGGTAGCTTAAAAAGCAAGATCCTTACTAAAAAGTATAAATAATTCACAGAAATATTGGGATGTCTGAAGAAAATATTTGAGGTTGAAATTCCAAGAATACTCTGGAAGCCATATCTCATCTAGAACCAGAACTACAAGAGAAAGATCTAGCAGCCAGTTATTAAGCATTATCTATGGTTGATGCAAGAGCCACAGTGCCTCTGCCTGATTCACATTACAGCATGAATGCCTTACATTCTGCCTCTTACTTTCCCTAGGAAATTTCAGGCTATATTCATGTTTCATAAGATTGTTTCTTTCTCTGTGCGTATTGGTTCTTAGCAAAGGTCTAGATGAATACATCTCATTGATAGGACCCAAGCTCTTAGGTATCAAGAAAACACATTTTTCTTAGATTTATATATTTCGTTTCTTGGTTGTTCTTTTTTCCCCTTTCCACTTAATGATAGATCTTGAAGCTTATTTTATATAGTATATAAAATATCACTCTTTTTATTGGATACACAGTAGTCCATAATATGGCCTTAATGTGGTTCATTCAATCTACTCTAGCCAGTGGGCAATTGGGTCATTTCTAATCTTTGCAATTATAAGCAAAGCTTAAGTAAATACTTTTCTATCTACATTACTTTTATTTTGTGCTTGCATTTGAGAATATCTTTTAAAATAAAGTGCTAAACGTGGCATTCCAAACACAGGCTCATATGTACCTATGCTTCTTAACTCAGTAGTACAGAGAAATCAATGTTCTGTGGGCTACGTCTTTGATCAATGGGAGAAGAAAGCCAGCAGAGAAAAGCTTTTCCTGCATGGGCTGATCGGAGAACCCTCTGTCTACGTGGTCTTCTGCAAGATGGTCTCAAGAGACTGAGCAGTTTGCTTGATGCCAGGTGGTTGCTGGTATGCTAAATCATCCAGTGTTGGCTCTCCTTCACTTCCCAGTCTGATTTCTCTTTAACTTGACTCTTGTTGCTTAGCTTTGCGCTCTTTAAGAAAGCACATAAGCTTCTGCCTCATGTTCTTCCTTTTGGGGAATCTAGTATACGCAAGGAGACACAGAATAAACAAAATATATAAATAAATACTATGTTAGATGATATAAGTGCAATGGGGAGAAAAACAGGATCAGGGTAGAGCTGATATCTGGCAGGTAAACATTAGTGCAATGCAATAAATGTCATAGTTTGCTGTCCAAATCCTTCCTTCTGGACCGAGGACTCATTCTCCCAGCTGACGGAAGGAAGTGCTGGCAGTTTTGCATCTCACCTAAATCTGTTTCTGGGAATTACCCTTGGTTGAAGAGTGCTACCTTTCATGGTTGTACTTCTTTTCCCAGAGCACCTTGGATCCAATAAATGGCCAGTGTGGGGTATAAAAGCTTGGCCCCCTTGCCTCGGTTGTGGACCATATCAAAGGGCCATCCCAGCTTCAAGGTTTTCTATGGGATCTGCCAACACTTTTTTTGGAACTAGTTTACAGTTCAACTCATCCCTTTGTTCATTCCTATTCTATTCACTTTCTTATAGGTATTGCTCCCAATACATATCTTGCGCATTAATCTCTATCTCAGATTCTGTTTCCCAAAGAACGCTACATAAGATATTTTGCCATGATTTAATAAAATATTGAAATACAGATGACTACCATACTGTCTAGTTCAGTCTGTTGCCCTGAGGGCTCTCCAATTCTGCCTTGGTCATGCCAGGTCTTCCCCCAGAATATTCACCCTCCCTTACTCACTAGAGGTTTGGAAACTCTGAAGGAGCCTAAAGTAGTAAAATATGTACAGTTGCAAACCAAGATTTGACTGTAAATTTTGACTTTGAAATTCTAAATTCTTTGTAACATCATATTTAGATGGTGGCATTTCCATTGACACACCCATCCATGATTATGTGTAAATGACAATGTAAACCAATGAGAAGGCACATTTTCTTGTATTTCTGCAGTTTATAGAATGGGAAGAAAAAGTATTCAATAAAAACCACTGATGAAAAAAGTATTTTTTACTGAGTCAGTAGATATTCGAATAAAATATATGGATGAATGGATAAATGGATAGATGGTAGATAGGTAGATAGATAGATAGATATGCATACAACCATAATTGTTGAGCTTTTGATTAAAAAAGAAAGATCTCATCAATTAAAATAACTAAGCATTCTTTGTTGATTATCTACGGGAAAGTATATTTAAGGTGCCATGTTAAAATATTAGACCACAAAAATAACCCATGACATACTTACTAATAGCATTTTTTAAAATAATAACACATTTTTAGTCTTCACAATTTAAATATGGTCAATATTATATAGCAATTATTTCTTGATTTTCCTAAAGCATATATATTAAGAGACACTATGTAAAGAAACACTAACAGAAGAGTAAATATCTGTGGGCTTCACCCCCCCTTAAAAATATATATGAAGCCACTTGTCAAATTCATTGCTATTATGATGACTAATTTACTCAATTTAGTGGGCTGTCCTTGAAGAGCATGTTTTTCCAGTTTTAGTTTTAAAATTAGAGAATGATCCTTTATTAAAGTGATCACTACAAGACAGTTGAAACATGAATACTTGGCAAAATAAAAAGTTGTCTATGCTGTGTCTGGACTGTTGTTGTTGTTGCTGATATTTACTCGTTTTGAAATCTCAGAAGTTAAGGCATTTGGAGTGACAAGATTTTGCTTCTTTTTCAGATACAAAGCCAACATCAAAGAGTATAATAATAAAAGTGATCAATTATTGAGTGATTCCTCATTTATAGCTTTACAACTTAGCTTTTAAAATATTTAGGGTATATAAAGGGAAAGATGTATAAATTGATGCAAATATAATATTTTATAGACTTGCAGTATTCTCCATGTCGTCCCAGGACTAATTTGAAATTCCCTGAGTTTAGAATGGGTGTTCTTAGCATTGATGTCACTGATGATTTTAGATGAAAAGAGCACTAGATTTATGGTATGCTAAGCACAAATGGGAAGAGAAATGTGACCATATCAGCAATGCAGCAGGGCGGTTGTTGTCTCTTTGTAATCTTGATACTGTCTTCCAGAAGACTTCTGGTGTTAAACTCCTCTGGAATCAGCTTTCACCTGTGGGGCCTGGTGACAGATTGTGCCAAAGTCTGACACGGCTCCCTGGAGGCCGTAGTACTTGGTCACCATATGGCCTAAAAGGGCTTTTCATGTGTTGCAATATTCTCCAGTCGGGTCTCTTGGCTAATCTTCAGAGGACATTCTTAATCTCATGAACCCAATTATCTGTAAAGAACAGTTTAAGGGGTGCTCCTTAGAATTATTCATACTTGTCCATGTACTTATATTATCAGAGGGCATATATAAATAACTCTCATTACACAGTGATTACATTTTGGCTTTGAAAGTATATTCTAAGAAGGATTGAGAAGATTATTCATTTCCATGGTGATCTGTGTGCCCACTGTTAATCATAAACACCAACTTACTTGACTCATTCATATTTTCAGAATACCTCAGCTTTCACATACTTGTTAAATGTTCACGTTTCACCTAGATAAAAAAGAAGCCATATAGAAGTGCTGAATTCCTGCTAGACACCAATATAAAACAAGTGCTTTTAGAATTTTACAAAAATAATTTGCTCTCATGTTGTATTTCAGAAGCATATAAATGGGAGCTGTGTGGTTGATTATATTTTAATCTCTTCACAACTCTGCTCTTATTATCTTGTTTGTTTCTTTGTTTGTTTTTTAAATAACAAGCCTAGGCTCTGAGGTGATAGCCTTTTTACAATATTCATAGCTGATGCTGCGATTCCAGTTTAGCTGTCATAAACTGTGAAGAGGGACTGAGCTAACATACCGCCAAGTTCCTTTATTGAGAAGGGTATGTTCCACCCCATCATGGATAATCACATTCCATGCGAGAACACTATGGCAAATGACCCTATTCCTCAACATGCAAATGTTCAAATAATAAACAGACAAAAAATAAAAATATCTCATTGATGAAATGCTCAATTTAAGTTTATGAAAATGTTATACAGAGTCAAACTTGCAACAATCTACTACTCTAACAGATATGCGCACAGTATACCATTTCTAATAAATTTTGATCTCTAAATATAGGTTCTTATTCTTGTGATGATATTTTAGACTGAGGTGATAATTTAAGTCAAAACACATCCCCAAAATAAAAATAGGATAAAATGTTTAATCAGGTGAAATGTCAAATAGCAAATAGTTCTAGTAAGCTAAATGCCTCTAGTAGCCTTTACACTGAATTTAATAACCATTATTATTATTTTTTGCATCTAATAACCCATCAGGGATTAGCACTTTTAGAAAAGGTTATATTAAAAATGAGATCTTCAACTTTTTGGGCTAAGAAATATGCTGGAAGAAAATACATAGTAATAAATCAGGTTGTACAACAAGTAAACTTTCAAAATATCATCTTAATAGCTAGACAGCCACAAACAGAACAGTTATATCAGAGATTCCATTGGATGAAATACAGAATTCAGACAGGAGAGCAGTTGGTAACTCTTCTGGGACTCAATCACTCCAGACATCGCTTAGACACATTGTCCCACCTCTACTCCTTTAAATGAACCTTTAATAGGTTCATTTGGTAATGGGCTGGAAGGGGAGAAAAGTCCTAACCCCAGCTGCACTGCTCATTCACCTGTGCAAACAACTTGAACTCAACTTCTCTCCAAATGGTTTCCTAGTAATCTTCCCAATGTACAGCTGCTATATATAAAACATGAATTATAGTAGAGAAGGTCCTGCTGTGTTGTGAATCACAGTGCACTCGACCACACTTTAGCAGGTTGTGAGATGAAAAGAATAAAATGTCTGCAAATGCCTTGTTCTTTCCCCTTTTCCAGCTGGTAAAGTCAACTCATGGCAGCTTCCCGGAATGCTTTATTCTGTATCCAGCTGTACTAGTTATGACCTGTCCCATTCCCTTGCCATTCTTTAGTATAAAAATAAATGGTAAGAGCATCTTTCATTTTTTGAGGCACTGGGGGCCAAATCAATTGCCTAATCAAGTGAAAACAAAACATCTGTGATGTATGAAAGGGAGGGTGGCTTTCTCTGGAGATTTTTATAAACTGATTAAGTCAGGGCACTGCTAATCCTCTATCCTGCACTTCAGATGTTACATTGACAAGGAAGATTAGAATGAAAAGATAATGGTTATGTCACCAGCATGCAATAAACAACCTGTGAAGAGCCAGCAGAGGTTCAGAAATGTTCCCATTACAAATGTAAATGTGAACTTTAGCAACTGGGCTGGAGAACACTGTGAGAGGCTGCCTGCCTCTGCGTCAAGAAGATACAAAGGAGAGAAAAACAGAAAAAGGAGCTTATTCTAATATTATAAGACATCAATTCTCAAGTGCTTATCATATTAAGTTTAGGATATGTGAATTTGGCATGATAACATCTGTGCTACTTAATCATAGAGTTGTTTTGGACATTAAATTATATATTTTGAAAGTGCCTTTTACAATTCAAAGGAGTCCCACACAACTGGTAGTTGTAAATTGACAGAATAGTGCATGAATGAAACCAAGTTCTAGAGAAAGTTATCTTTAAAGAGTAAAGCTCTCATTATAGTTATTCACAGGATCCAAGTTATGCATTAGAAGGAATCATGAAATAAATCAGATATTAGGGTTGTGGTTCACATATACCTGTTTATCCACAGACCTAAGTACATAATGCTCTGCACACAAATTCTTCAGATAGCAAAATTCATTTAAATGCTACTTCCATACTAGAAGAAGTTACTTCTACCTTTTAATTCTACATATCAGATATATAGGAGAGATGTTAAGTTTTTAGAAAAATTTTAAACTTGCAGCAAGAAAATACGATAAAAAATGGCATTATTATTATTATTATTAAAAAATCAGTTGAAATGATTACATGCATTCTGGTAAAGGGATATTTAAAAGTAAGTGCACTTTCTTTTTATCCTGTGCTAATTTATGGTCTTTTCTGGTCATCCAATATTGAAGGAAATATGGAAGTTAGAATTGCTGACATACTAAGAACAAATACATATGATGGAAAATGATAAATGTTGAGAATTACTGATATTTTACTCAGGTGAAAAGATGATTTACTGTGAGGAGACATGAGGATTGATGTTATTTTTCCTATGTTTGGGAACTTTACAACTAGGTAAGAAAGAAACACAAGTAAATACATAATAATGACGCAAAGAGTGCTATGGGAGGACATCGGAGAAACAAAATAAGAAGGGATGGGAAGACAGGAAAGGAAGAGGTGATGTTTGGTGGATAGTATTTGAATAGGAAGGGAAATTACTGGAGTAAAGAAGGTGGGGAAGCATTTCAGACAGAGACAGTAGCATATGTGAAAACTTGGATGCGTGAGATGTCGCAACTCCTTTAGTAGTTCAGGGTGACTGGTTCCCAGAGAGTGAGGAGGAACCTCAGAGAAAATAAGGCTGGATACATACGTAAGGGTTGGATCTGAAGAGTTTTGTTTACATGCTATGGAATTTGGACTTCTGTTTAAAGATTTAGGTATCATATAGTGGTAAACCTATAGTACATACTTTAAAAGATTCATTGCATGAATATGTGAAAGGTTCTTGATGACGTTTGGTCAGATGTGCATTTTAAAAAAGATCAGTCTGTTAGCATTGTGAAGATGGGATCAGAGAATTGGCATTCTAAGGCAATAGGACCAGTTAGGAGTCTGTTGCATGATTTGGCAAGGAGTGATGAGGACTTGAACCAATGAAGAGGCCATGAAGTTGAAGTATAGTCACTGATTTAACCTGTATAGAAGGTTAGAATCAATAGGGTATGAAGGCAGATTACATTGGAGAGTTCAGGGTTCAGTGACATTTTGATACACACACACACAAACACACAACCACACATGCTTATTCTAGATAGTTACAGCTTCTCTGGACTGGCAAGCAAGAGATGACCCTGTGAAAAAAGGTAGGGTGTCCTTTCCCTCTGCTTGATAGACCACATACACCTAGGGCACAGGACTTGGAGAGCAGAGGGTAGACTAGGTTTCAACCCATACTTGTCATCTTGATTAGACACCTTTGTGTAGTACACAAAATGTACAATCTTACATAACTTACATAATCTTAGTAGGATTATTCTCAGATTTCTGATTTGAATAACTTCATCGCTAGGATGCAATCCCTGAAGGAAGAAAATCATATGCAAGAGCAAATGTTGGGGGAAGAATGATGTTTGCTTTAAAATTGAATTTGGTGTGTGGGAGGACATGCAAATGAAGATCTCTAGATTTCCACTCAAAATCTGGGTTTGAAGTTTAGGAAATTGACTTGAAATTGTGAATTTATAAATGGCAGAGAATTACTCGGGTGAGGTGGTTCCAAATTTTCTCTTTAGGACTATCTTTGGAATGACAATGTAGTTGGAAGTGGAGGGAATGGGCATTTAGAGATTATGGTGTTTGGAATGGTCAAAACCAAAAATGAAGCAGTTAAGTACCATAATCTGGGGTTAAGGAAGGACAAGGTCAAAAGGATTTTAGAGGGCACCTGGGTGGCTCAGTCGTTAAGCGTTTGCCTTTGGCTCAGATCATGATCCCAGGGTCCTGGGATCGAGCCCTGCATCGGGCTCCTTGCTCCACAGGAAGCCTGCTTCTCCCTCTCCCACTCCCCCTGATTGTGTTCCTTCTCTCACTGTGTCTCTTTCTGTCAAATAAATAAATAAAATGTTTTTAAAAAAGGGGGGATGGTTTAGAGGATTTACCACCTAAGAAGTAATTGTGACCTGCCTAGGCAAACAAACAAACAAAAATTTAGTGTGATGATAAAAGCAGTAGGTATGTTGGAGTGAGTTTATTTTTTTTATTTTTTGTTTATTTTTAAGTGTGAGAGTTCAGATTAATCTGTATCCTAAAAGTCTATTTTTCTTTGTTCCTTTGTATTAGCAATGTGCATTAAAGCATTATGTATTAAAACAACAGTAGTGTGCATTTATTAGAACTTTCTCTTTGGTTTTGCTTTATATATTTCAGTAACAGCTAAATGATAGAAAATGGCCTTCATTTTGGAAAAGTAGCAATAAAATCATAAAATAATGTGGGGATATTTGATATTAAATATATCTTCATAAATTTATGCATTCATTAATCAGTTCTGTTCCACTTATTTATGTATTTATGTGACTTAGAAAGCAAACAAGTGTGTAAAATGGTGTGATAGTCAGCCTTCAAGACGGCCGTCATGTGATATTCACATCCTTATGTGGTACTTTCCTACATTGTGCTGGAGTGATCTGTATGACCAATTGGATGTGTCCGAATTGTGAAATGTCATTTTTGATATTAGGTTATGAAAGACTGTGGCTTCCATTTTGGATTTCTTTCTTCCTTGGATTACTCCTCTGGGAGATGCTACTTACCATGTCATGAGCAGCCCGTTGATGAGGAACTAAGGATTACCAACAAACACTACTTAGCAGTGGATCCCCCATCCCTAGTTGAACTTTTGTATGGTTGGAGTCAGGGCTGACAGCTTTGCTACAACATCGTGAGTGATCCTGACATAGAACCATCCAATAGAGCTGCTTCCAAATCTTTAAACTTCAGAAATTATGTAAAGGGACAAATATTTGTTGTTTTAAACTATAAAATTTTGGAGTAATTTGTATATAGCAGTAGATATTTAAAACATATCTGGATCATCTCAATTTTGATATGTTTATAAATTCCTTTCTTAAAGAAATAAAATCTTAGATAATGCATATAACCAAGATATATTGTACATAATTATTTTTTATTCAATTTATGCTTAAAGACTAAAGCAAATTCCTTTTTTCCCTGACAATTCTAAGACTTAGATAATTCAGTTTAAGGGATTCAAGTTAGTTAGGCTGCAGTATCTTAGTTTTTTTTTAGGATAGATTATTGGAAGTGCTTCCACAATGATCTAGAAGTCAGAATTCTAAAGAGTCTCCTCCACATTGGATGTGTGTGATATTCTTCCTGATCGTCTTCTCTCCAGGTTTGTGAATGGCACTGTAAATTCAGAGTGGCTATGAGGTTAGGAAGGGTGGAGGCAGTTTCAAGCTGATGTAAGCACAGGAAAGGAGGGAATTCCCTCCACTTCTTTCCCCTTCCACTGACCCTTCTTTCTAGACTTTCTTTCCTTTTCCCTTCTTTTTCTCCTTTCCCTCCCTCCTGCCCTTCTTGGCCTCTTATTATTCCCCTCCAATTATATAATATTTATGGAGTGAAGTCAGGAGTGCACCCCTGCTATTCATGCACTTTCAGGTGATCAATGAAGATACCATGAGAAGGCACTAAGTCTGCCTCCCCTGGCCTTTTCAGTGAAGCCAGCCACTCTCAGAACAGGGAACCAGGACTTCGGGAGACATTTTAACCTTTGGGTGGGAAAGCAAACAAACAGATAAATTTTTATATGGGTGCATATATGTAATATACATAGACATATATACACAGACATACATACTCAGACACATGTATTTCTATATCATTAACTTTCAGAATACTTTTCATAAAAATATAAAAATATGCAAAAATTACATGACTTGATATAAAGATAAATGTACCATTTTGATTAATTTGAATTTATAGGACAATATGGGCTACCTAAAGTTCTTATCAAGCTAATTGTATTTTGCCAAAAAAAAAAAGAAATTTTTCTGATTGGTGACTTGGCTTAAGTACGGTTTTTAAATGCTAGGTTCAAAATCAATGCAAGTGTATCATGTGCAGAGTAATTCTCAACTGTTATAAAAATTATGTCCATTATGCTACTTGCTGGAATTCTAGTAATCATCTAAATTCCATAAAACTTAAATTTTCAAATTATCCTCAGTAATTTAAATGTGTTATTAGGCCTTTCATGAAGCATTTTTCTTCTCTGAAGAAAACAAGCTAAGTTTCTCAAAAGCACTGCAGGATAAGTTATAAGTGACTTTCACTTGTAATTTGCAGATGCTGTAATAGGAATTTTCCTTTTACCACCATCTAAGTTCAACTGTTTTGCATTCTAATTTGCAAGTAAAGAGTTTAAACTTGGTATAGAAGTTTGTGAGAACTTTAAGAGATTTAAGGTATATTTTTGCAAAAGAGTCAAATTGGGCATGAAAATGAGGATATGATTTCTGAAAAAAATGAAGAATATATAGAAAGGGATGAAGGAGTATAAATATCTTCTATTTGACATGTTACCTTTTAGAAGCAGAAAATGACATCCCTTGGTATTTGCCTAAGTCATATAACACAAGTATGTTTTAGGTTCTAACTTTACTTATTTTAGTAAAAGAAATGATAAGTATCAATAGATACCCTATAGAGGGAAAATAATATCCAGATTTCTACCCCTTGTGATGTTGGTGATTCAGATGTGACATTTGAGACAGTGGGCATCCTGTCTCAAGCATCAAGAAGATGCTATATCGCTAGGGATGTTGTCATCTGGATAAAACATACACCAACAACATGGCATTAGTGCTCAACCTTGGGGAAAACTGATTTTCTTCGCAAGAGTCACAGAGATTCATATAACAAAGTTGAATAAAAGAACACAGCTGCCACTTTGATTTGAGTCTTTATTGCCATGTAGAAATAGATTACTTATACATCAAGTTAGTTATGTTCAACATTAACAGCTCTTCAGTGAGCTTGAAACTAAGAATTAGTTTGACTGAATTGTTTACACATCTCAAGCAATAATTCAGAGTTCTATAATAGATTATTTCAAATGCCTGATAATTCAATGAATAGTGAGAATTTCATAAGAATCATAAATGTCACAATTGGAATAGAACATATATATTCTCAGGCCTAGTTCCATCGTTGAGTTGAGGAAACTAAATCTGAGTTGTGAAATTAATACTGTAAGAACACATGGCTAAGGAACTATTCAGAGTCACCTTTCAGATCTGTCTTGTGCCACCTGCAGAGAGTCCCAATTTCTTTGGAAGAATCAAAAGCCAAAAAAAAAAAAAGTCTATGGGATGAACATGTAAACCATAGAAAAATAATATATTTTCCTCACACCAGTCTAATCCTTTCTAAAAGTAGGTAGGATACAAATTGTATATAAATACATAATTTATATACACTGCATAGACCAAAATAAAAATCTCAAATTAAAAATGCTATTGTCATATTAAAACTCAGAAGGCTTTAAAAAGCTGAAATTTTCTTTAATTAACAGCTTCTTGAATTTGACAAACATTAAATTTATCGTATTGCCAGAGAGAGGTATTATAATGTAGTGATTTAAGACTCAAGGTTTAGAACCAGAGCTTCAGGATTCAAGTCCAAGATGACACAAGACAAGGCTATATATCTTGGGAGAAGCTATGGAAACTCCTCTTAGTTTATCTTTTCTAAATGGGGCAAGTAATGGTATTTGCCTCATAAGGTTGTTATGGAAAGTAAGAAGCAGATGTCCAAGTATGGCATGCATTATTATGCACATATTAGCACATAGGTATCAACAAGTTGTTATGTTTTATCACATAGAAGCCTCCTTATCATCACTAATATGAAAAGCTGTATTTTAAAGGAGAGTATTTTTACTTTGCTTTATTGCTATACTTAATCAACACTATTGAAATAATTTTCTGTAGTTTGGAAAATATGTATCATTTTGGGGGGAGAAATAATTGATCAGTGATATTTATCAAGAATATACTTTGCCACAAATATAATTTATAATGTGATAATATGATAATATATACTATATACTAATATAGTAAAATGTATAATACAATAAGAAATGTGTGTGTTTGTATATATATATACATATATAATTTGTGTATATATGTGTATGTGCTATGCTATACATAAAGTGCCTATATGTATGTACACAAACACACACATTTCTTACATAGTGGAGAAAGATTTGTTATATTGTTCTCCTGAAATGCTTTGCCTTTAAAGATAAACTGTAAATTCTGTTGCAAGAAAATTTCCTGAACTATGGGCCATGTTATTAAAAAGAAAACATATGTGAATGTGGGCTGAAAAATCCCCCACAATAATTGCCATGTTAATAATGACTGTATCTATGGCTATAACATGCAATATTTAGTAGCTGTGATTTGGTAGATTAACAAAAGAAAGCTCTAAATGAATCAATTAGGTTTTTAACAAAGGAAATATATTTCTGTATTTTGCACCGTGGCAATTTCCATAGATGGTAGCAATTTACAACAAGGATTAATAATACAAATTTGAGTTTCCTGGAAGGGGTCCACATGCAGAGTGTTTCTTTGCCACACAGCTCTGACAAACAATAGGTAACTATTCATTACTTTTACTGCATATTATTATTACTTCAGCTTAAGATGGGGACAGCAAGATCCTCCAAATTGGATATGGTCTAAGAGGCTTGAAAGAACAATGCTTCCAAATGATCCTTATTGTATATCAGAAGTCACGGTATGTCCAGGGAGAATGTGTAGCTGAAGGTGGGCTGGGAAGGAGCCCCAGGAGAATGCTCCGCATCATGTCGCCCACTGACATACAATTACAAGGCTTTGAATCTGATCCATGACACAATCCATGGTGATTACAGCACTCAGAGAAGCCAAAAGACAGATGAAAATGCTTAATTTGCTTATTCTCAAATGTGGCAATTTGCCTAATGAATGAAATTGACTTCATAAAATGTCAAGGTTATCTTTTAGTTTCAAATCTGGAATGCAAGCATACCATAGATCCCAGTGCTGGTATCTCTAATGGATTCGAAGTGAGGCACATGGAGTGCCACATGGCTTCAGTTCTACAGAAACAGGTCAAAATAAACAGAGGAGTTGGTCAGCACAAAGGTTTTTGCTAACAGAGAATAAGAGAGGATCTGAAATCCTGGTCAACCAAGATTATCTCTAAACACCTGCGGGATATAGAGTTGTAGTTTATCCAACCATTTCCTTTCATTTCAGCATTTTTCAACAACATATTGCGTTGCTTGAGTGTCACATGCATCCTGTGAGAAGTACAAAAAGAGATTAGCAAGCCCATTTTACATGACAGAAAAGCCCCAGAATGTAGGATGGAAAATCTTCAAATTTTATGTGTGATGGTGGTGGTGAGGGGGTGTCAGGACAAAGTAGGAATTTTGCAGTTAAGCCAGGGGATAATTTCTGTAGCACAGGGCTGAAGGTAAACACTTCTTGCCCAAGTTCACGTATTCATCAGTGGCAGAACCAGAGCTTGAACTGGGACCTTTAGAACTATTCTAATATTCTGTGTAGAACACTACTGTCTTTAAGTAGATTCATGGGCTCTGAATGTGACTGCTCTTTGCTCTGTGTTCTCCAGTGTTACCTGCCGTAGTTAGATCCAGCTGGAAAACATCTCCTCTATAGAGCTTTGTCTGTATGGTTATTGGATCTCAGAAATATGTCTGGGAAGTATTTATATTACAATCTGCATGAAATTAATCTATTATTTTAGAATATACTTTGCAAAGAGTTTAAAAGAGAACCAGCAAGACATAGGGCCTCTTTGTAAAATCAGTTGTTTTGGACAGAAATGAAAATACTTAAAATATTAGAAAATGCATCTTAAAAAAAAGAGAATGCAGCTTATACATTTGTTAAACTGAGGGAATAAGTAAATTAAAAGTGTAGAGGTATAGAAATAGGACACAATGAAATGACTGAGTCATTCAGATGACTATCACCTCATCGATTCTTTAAATTCATGAGACTAAAAGGAGGGTGCCTGGCATTCATCAACAGGTGGAGTTTTCTTAGGAATCAGAAAAGATGGAGCCCCAAACGGGACCCGAGAAGTGATGATGGGAACAAACTTGAACTATGCAGTTGCTGACTTTTAATTTTAATCAGCTACCACAGTTTTTGCATAGACATCAGTTGAAAGCTTTTAAGACACAGAAAAGGACTAGAAATTTTTCATTATTGTCTGTAAACTTGGATCAGGAGACAAATACCTAAGTCAGGGGTTGGTGATCTCTTTTCTATGAAGGACCAGTTGGTAAATATTTTCAGCTTTGTGGGTCATATAATTTCTGTTGTAGCAACTCAAACCTGCCATTGTATCTCCAAAGCAACCATAGACCCTTTGTGAATGAAAAAATGTGGCTGTTTTCAATAAAACTTTTTACAAAATAGGAAGTGGAGCTGATTTCACCTGCCAGCCATAGTTTGCTAATACCTAGTCTAACTCTTTATTAGTACTGATTCTTATTAATACTGGAAAGCCAAAAGTAAAGTCCTGGCAATAAGGGCATTTTTTTTTCCTTGTACCTCTTATTGTCTTCTTAAATGTTATCAATACCAATCTTGTCTATTGATAGAGTAATTAGAAAGCCTACTGAATAAAAAATTGTCAAATATTTAGTGTGTCTCCTCTCAGAATGATACTAGCAATACAGTTGAAAAAGCATACACTTAAGAGGTTGCCAGCTCAAAATATTTCTATTCTAAATATGTATCATGATTACTGAAACCCCCCATACTACATTTTTCTGAATATTTAGTAGGGAATTAAAATGATGTGGTCTTTATAAAAACTGGTAGATCTACATCACACTTGGAAAAAGGAGTAATATCCGTATGCAGTCAGAAGGCAAAGGCTAAAAAAAGACCAGGATTACTTGTACCCTCCCCATTTGCAATCACACCATGTTGAAATCAGTCTACTCATCAGTCACCTACAACACACCTATGGCGAAGTATGAATATGTGTATACGTGTGTGTGTATTTATTTATAATGTATAACTTTATGTATAAATACACCCCCACTTGCATAATTGTAGCAATAAGCTAGTTAGACAAGTGGTGATTCCATAAAAACTTTTTCTTGTAAATTTTCTTTTACTGACTTAGACAAAGATGTTGCGAAAAGTTTTATGAAAAGAAGTTTAAATGTGTATTCTGAATTTAGAAAAGGAAAAAATAATCTACAAACATCTTAAATAAAAATGTGGCCAAAGACATGATTCTAATGTGACAGTGTAGGAAAAGCAAGAATTAAAGGCTGAAGACCTATATTTCAAAGTATAAAAAGCTTATTACACTAGGTCTGCTTTCTGTCAAATGCTTCCCTACTCATTCTCATCCATTTTTCAATTTGGCATTCCCTTATATTGCCAAAGCAGGTGTCTTGCTCTGCAATAGCAGGGGTATGGGTTTCAAAAGGTCCCACGGGGAATAATTTATCATGCAAGATTACTTCATGACTAATGATGATCTCTGTAAACATTCAGGTGCAACTTGACTGCCTGGTTGGTGGTGGTCCAACCTGGTGACAGTCGGCCTGTGTTTTATCTCATCCCGCCTCTCACATTCTCAGCATAGGCTAATATATGCTGGAAGGAAGCACTGGGATGTTATAAATAAGGAATAAAATGATGAATAGAAGCTATTAAATAAAGTTACTACAAATAAAACATTGAACATAGGACTTTATCATCTCTGGTTTTATCAGCGACATAGGAGGTCCTTTTGAAGCTGTGTTCTAAACCTAAAATATTGGCTGCTGGATACTATAAGATAACAAGGATCTCATTCCAGCCAACCTTATGATTGGGAACGTAGATGGGGAGGAGGAAACTTTTAAAATTAATATGCTACTCCAGCTAAAGCTTCAAAACTACAGATAATAAGGTGTGTAAAACGCTGTGTGAAGTGTAAACACTATATGAATTACCTTTTTTTACATTACTGTAATATTTAAGCCATATATCTTTATTAGAAAAACAGTCTAAACAATCTTAGTTTGTCTTTTTTAATTTTAATGACTAGTCCTGGTCATTTTGAGCTCCTTCCGCTGCATTAGCAAATGAGCTAATTTTTTAACCGAAAAAACACAAATTGTATTTTGATATTAGCATGTACAGCCTAAGAAAATACAACATGAAAAAGCTCTTAAACTGATAAATAATTTTACTTCTGAGCATATTTAAAAAATTGCATTTTGCCAGTAAAAATTTGAATTCTACACAGTTTCTAGAAATATATCTAATACATTTTAGGTTGCAGATAGATCATGGAAATATTTTAATGACAATGGAAACATTTCCCACCCATCACCTCCTTATGACATCCAGTAAAGTCTGGCAACCTATGCAAGCAAATAAAACAATTTTTTTTTTTTTAGTTTTCTACTTTTTTGATAGATGGATTAGTGTTTTTCTATGTGGACAAAATTTATAAGCTCATTATTTCTTCCCTCTTTCCGTATAAACATTGAGATTACAAAGCTCTTTAAAACTCCAAAATAACTAGAAGAAATGCAGATAAGAACATTTAGGTGTTAGACTGCCTGGCTGTGGCCCCTTGCTCTCCTCTGCCAGCTCCATTATCTTGGACAAATGACTTGTCATCTCTGTTCCCCCAGCTGCTTCAACTATAAACTGGGGGTAACAACAGTGCCCACTTTCTGCGGTTGTTTTGAGTATTACAAGTAATGCATGTGAAGAATTGGCAGTAATTGCTGACACAAAGGATGTACTCAACAATTATCTTGTATTAATATTTGTTAAGTGTTAATTAGATGTTAATATTATTTCTCTTCTTTTTAAATATATTTTTAAGTTAAAAAAATAGCATGAGAGCTTGGCAACTGTAAAGAGCTATTGTGTTGCAGCCACCTTTAAACTCCACAGACGTCATTAGTGCCTGCTTTGTGCTCCACAGGGACTGCAGCAGGACCTAGCACAGTGCCGGACACAACAGGGTGCACCTGTCCAACGCATGAACACATGAATGTGTTAATGAACCTGACCTCGAGGCCAAGGGAAAACACTGTGTTGTTTCCTTTTTGGCCGGGCACAGTCAAGGATGCTTCTATAAACTAGGGCCAGTTTTGTTTCAGTAGCCTCTATCACTGTGCCCCATCCCTTTTGTCTTCAGAGGCTTGCCCTAATGGCTAAATATTCTAGTTGGGCATCTCAACACTTCAGAATTCTGCTTATAAACTTCTGTGCTGAATTTCACAGTTAAGATAGAGAACATGAAATAGATAGGAGATGGCTTGATATATATGTGCAGACCTCCAGAACACTAACACCAATTCTAATAGCATCTAGGTGTATCTACTAGCATATGCTAATTTTATAAATATATACTCTCATTTAGTCCTCATACAAATCCTGCAAGGTTATTATTATCTTCATTGTACATAGATGAAAAAAGTGAACACTGAGAAAGGTTAAATAAATTCGCTGAGATACACAGTTCAATTAAGTACCATAGTCACCAGTAATCGCTAATATTTATTGAATGCTAACTAAGTACCAGACACCCCTCTAAGCCCTTTATATGTGCGTATTCATTTGCAATGCCATGTGGTAGGTACCATTATTATAGTTGGAGAAACCGAGGGTAAGAAAGACTAAGAAATTGAATGCACGCCACACACTTAATGAATGGCACTGCCAGCATTCAAATCTAGGCAATTTCACTCCAGAACCCACATATTTAAGCATTATGAAGCGAGGACTGCCACACCAGAGTCAGTGTTAAGATCTATTTCTATTTTATTTTAAACCCTATTTTTTCTTTCATGGTTAAATTCAACCTTGATCTCATTTACAAATGTTATGGACTTTAAATATGTACATATTCCCTAATCCATTCTGGGTGTGAATTCTTTGTAAAGGCAATTTGGAGATTGATTGAATATAAATATAAAGATACATTGTTTAGTTTTCTTGTACATTATTACATTTGTTGTTTTTTAAACTTAATCTGAAATTAAATCATAATGGCTAAACATTCACCATGGTAAGCATGATGACATTTCCAGCAATACCAGATCTAAATTTAGAAATGGAGGTAGTGTTCTTTGACAGACAGTTTTAACAGAGAGACTAAATGAGATGAGTATATGACATAAAATTCTCCATAAGTTATACCTTTTTCTTAACCGTCACACTTGGTAGAAAACTTTCTCTGCTCCACTTCTATTCATCACCTGTTTAGCTGACACATAATACTCTTTTTATTTACAAATGTGGAACTCTACAATAAAATACTGTTTTTAGGAGACTGCTTAACTTCATTCCTGTTTCTTCGAGTTTAGGTTAAGCAAATATATGGTTTAGTTAGAGTTTAACATCTTCATGAGAGATTACAAGGAGCTAAGGGAAATAAAATGAAGTAAAAGTGTGCTTATCAAAAGAATCAAAATCAAGTAGACAATCTAGCAATCTGAGTTTGGATGAGGAATTTATGTGTTTAGTTAAATTTTTAAATTTTAAATTATTTAAAAATTGAATTAATTACATTAATTTTAACTAATTTTTTACAGTAAAGTCAACTTTTTAGTGAAGTTCAATTCAAGGATTTAGAAGGGTAGGAAACTTAGCTAGAAAATTAAGGCTAAATGTGTTTCAAATTAACATCCAAAAAGCATTCTTTTTTTTTTTTCAAGATTTTATTTATTTATTTGAGAGAGAGAGAATGAGAGATAGAGAGCGCGAGAGGGAAGACGGTCAGAGGGAGAAGCAGACACCCTGCGGAGCAGGGAGCCCGATGCGGGACTCGATCCCGGGACTCCAGCATCATGACCTGAGCCGAAGGCAGTCGCTTAACCAACTGAGCCACCCAGGCGCCCCCAACAAGCATTCTTTAGTATGATATGGGGTATGATGTAATTTTCCCACCCCCAATTGTCACTGTTTATATTTAAGGTTGATAAAAGCAGGTTGGGAAAATCTCAAGGCACCAACAATCGATAAGAATTCCTCAAGGCGGGACTGTAAAGCACAAAAGAAGGTAGTTAGAAATTTGATGTAAGTTGGATATTTATATTAAATTTTACAACCTGATAGTCATTATTATTCCCACTGTACAAGCGAGGAAACCAGGGCTTTGAGATACTATATAACTTACCAGTGGGTTCACAGCTAGTAAGTGGCCGAGCTGGCATCTAATTCCAGGCTCTCCCTACTCAAGGGCTTGAACTGTTTATGCCACATTATATTGGGTTGGCACACCAACCAGCTGCATTGATCATTTAAATAAAACCAACTAATTGAACATAAATCATGTGGTGTAAGTCATGATATATTCTTGAGATGGGAAAATAAACCAAGACATTCAAGTTTCTGCCCTCAAGCAGTTCAAATCTAGGAAAAGAGAAATTTTCATAGGACACTTAAAAGGCGGTGTTGTCATGGTAACAGTGGGACTATTGCACCATGAAGTGAGAGGATAGATGATTAATAATACACTGTCTTAAATGACGAGTTGAAAGTATTTCCAGGTAGGCTACAGGAAAAAATCAAACGGGACAAAATGGTGCTTCATCAAGAAGCTAGCATAAAAACAAACAAACAAAAACAAAACAAAACAAAAAAACCTGCTAGATTTCATGATTCAGTCACTACTGGGATCTGATTCTGTACTTCACATGACTCACTAGCAGTCTGTCTCTATAACTGGAAAATAGTGAAAACACTTCAAAGGTCATGGCATATAATTTACTTACTTGGAACCTTCCTACAATTCTCTGTATAGAGCAAGTACTCGATATGAAGCTATCACATTTATCAAAAGAAATTGAGATGAACTTAAGTCATGATATAACTTTACAAAAGAAGAGGACAACAAAGAATAGGAATTAAGGGAAAAATGTTTTAGGAGCTTGGATTCAAAAGAGAAAAGTGAGAGGGGGTCTTTTTTGAGAATGTTTTGGAGAAGGGTAAAGAAGGAATCACTTTGAGATCACCTCATTTGCTTCTAGAGAGAAAAAAAATTGTTTCAGTAGCAATCTGAAAAATGATTATTTAGTCTTGGAAACCTGCTTCCAGATGTAGATATTGTCATTTTTTTTCACTTTACAGTCAACAAAGTTATGACAAATTAAACATATTAAATGTTTTGCCTAAAGTCACACATCCGGGGAGTGGCAGACATGGGTTCCAAATCTATGGACCATTCATTCCAGTGTCCTAGTTCTTTTCTGGAGGCTTTAAACTAAAGATCACATGCAGTTCACATTATATTACTAATGAGTCTGGAAGAATTCTAACTATGAGAACAGAGAAGAGAGATAGTAATAGAGGGTGAAGATCAGATCTTGTAGAGATGGGGCAATTTGTTATCCAGGAGTCCAGCAAAGATAGTAATAGAGGAAGAATAGGGGGAAGAGGGAGAGTCAAGGCAGCAGAGGCAGTTGTAATAGTTGTAGTAGCTATTGGGGGGGTACCCACTATGTGCCATGCCTTGCTTCATATGGTACATAATATCTGTTTACATTTTTTTTTTCTGGAAGGAATTCCTATCTTTTTAGAACAGGGACTGCTTCTAACTACTAATTATTTTTATGCAGGCCTGTGGCATTTGAGATGAGATGGACAAGAAAATTTTTCCTCTTTTCAAATTCTCCCCACAAAATGACCTTTGGTGTTCTGGTTCAGTTTTAATGACAGGCAGGACCTAGTGGCTCTCATCCATTTCAAACACCCATGAATTGTTATTGTTTTCTCTCTCCATTGTCATTTAGACAATCAATACATGTTTAGCTTCTTTAGTAAATAAGTCAATGGTTCTAAAGCCTTCACCATTATTTGAACTCTCTCCAGTTTGTGTCTTTCTGGTAAGGAGAGGAATGAAAAACAATCATATGGTTTTCCAGAAACAGCATCATTAGTTGTGTAAGAGGAGGATTATCACCTTCTTTTTCATGGTACAATATCTTTTTGAACTTCACTCAGAATAATGTGTTTATGTGTATACTATCAAAAAATTGTGTTTAATGCATATTACAACTTTATCTCTTACTAGTCATTTCTTTACTTTTTCCACTGTGTATCACTGTTTTTTTCCCCCACACAGAGATGGGGGGAAAGATAAGTACTAGTATATGCTAACTATAATGGAATTTCCAAAATATGCTCAAGACAAAAATAATCATTTAAACACAGAGTTGGTTTAAAGAAGAATTTAAACAACAATATAAATCGTATGTGGGATACATTTAGCTTTTGTTGCTATAAAACTTACCAAAAGCTAGTGATTTAAAATATAAGCATTTATTTATTTTACAATTCTGTAAGAATGGTGATTTGGGCTGGCCTTAGTTGGACCATTCAGTATGGGTGTGGCTTGGTTAATTTCAGCCCAACTCCTTCAAACTTCTCTCGGCACGTGACTAGTTGGCGGTAGACTGACGGGTTTCTGAAGTCTTTGGTTGTCACAGCTGGGATGAGTGGGGTTTCTGTCTACAAGGTTTCTTACCCTCTAACAGGCTAGGTAGGTATTCATATGATGGCAGAGGTCCAGAGCAGGATGAAGGCACACCCCAATGGGCAAGTGCTTTTTACATCCTCTGTCTTACAACATGTTGGTCGAACTGTGCTAGGTTTGCTACTACCTATTTGCTAAAGTAAGTCTCACAGTCAAGGCCAGAGGCTTTGTGGGAAAGCAACCACCATAGTGTGAGGATAAAAGGAAGATGTGTACAAATGTGTGAAAGTTGAACATAAATGACCAATGTAGATAGCATATTATATATAATTATAGGTAGCAGTATTTTGGGAATTATGAGCAAACCACATTTTACCAAAATCTATAAAAGTTGAACTGATTCTTTTTTTAAGAATTACTTTTGTTATTTTTCAGGGAATCTCTAATTATTAGAGATTAAAATGTCCTGAGAACTGTAAAGAATCTAAGTGAATTATAAGATATGACCTTAGCCTATTATAAGATATTATGCTCTTGTGGGACCAATAAGAACTATACACCTAAGCAAATGTGAAATTTTATAGGTAAAATTAGTAATAAAATCTTTCATTAATTTATTAAAAATAGATTGTAATGTGGATATTTTGAAGAAAATAATATGCTCTCCTCTGTTGCCTTTCTAAATACATGGCATTTTTACTATATGACTCTAGATATCTGATCTAATATCAGTCAAGAACATAAGAAATTGTAGGCAATTTAATCCATGTAAGATGAGAGGTTAAACAGAGAATTATTGAGCAAACATAAACTAGCAAAATCTACCATCTGCAAAATACAAAGTCTACAAAATAGACTAAAACAGTAAGAGAGAATTCTTGTAAGTAAGGCCAATGTATTAAGAGATATTCCAGGCTCCATTAACTTTTCCTTTAGCTTATTGAGGGTCAAGTTTTGAGAATACAGCCCTAGAATTCCCCAGATGTGTAGAGAAAATTACTGCTATTGTCTGTTAGGATTTAATTATAATGTTGAAGTTGGAAACGAGGATAACTCAAAGAGGAAGTATCACTAAAATAAAAGCCTACCTCATTCATACCCTATTCTTACTGGGGACTCCAGTAGGAAGTCCAGAAACCTGAGAGTCAGAACAGACCATGAGGTGCCTTGATTTATCAAAATTGAGGTGCTCTGGATTCTTCCTAAAGCTCCAGGGATTGTTGAGACAGGGCCCAGAAGTGGCTAGGAGTCTACGTTTGAAGCTTGCTCTAGGGGGCACTACACAGGGGATGAAGTCAGCTGAGTATGGCTGTAATACCTCCTGCATCAGGGCCAATGTGACTCAGAGGGACCCAACAGCTATCCTGAGCACCAGTGAAAGCCAAAGTAAGAGGTTTCCACAAGAGCATGCAAGAGGTCCACAAGAACATCCAATTGCACTGAACCCAAGCCTAGAGAGACACCCCATGATACATACCGAAAACAGACTTGCAACAAACTAGTAGGCAGACAACACTCAGGTGAAAAATAAATTTGTCCATCCTCCCCAGTAATTAAGAGACTGAATCTTTTTCTGTAATATGGTATTGAGTAATCTGTATCCCTACTCTCTGTACCCACATCCCATCTGGGAAAGGGAAAAAGGAAAAGGAAGAAGATTTAGAAATCTGTTACTGTTAGAGACTTTTTTTTTCCTTAGAGAAAATGAGCAAAAGTAAAGGCCGTATTTAATTTTTATGTGAGACTAAATTTCAATCTGAATTAAACATTTAGTTTTAATTCCCAACCTCCTTAATCATGATTTGGTGAAGAAGATGAAAGTACATACAAAATATAAATATTTTTTTAGATGTTAGAATTTTGATATGTATTAAGATTGAGACCCTGAAATACGTCACTGGTTTATGTTTAAAATAAATATACATTGTATTTACTTACTCCTTTAACTATTATGTACCACCACTTTTTAAATTTTTTTTTCACAAATGAAGTATACCTATGGTACAACATAAGTAAAATATGTTTATTGGATAATTTCATGCTATTTATCAGAAACTTTATATAGGGGCACCTGGGTGGCTCAGTCGTTAAGCGTCTGCCTTCGGCTCAGGTCGTGATCCCAGAGTCCTGGGATTGAGCCCCACATAGGGCTCCCTGCTCTGTGGGAAGCCTGCTTCTCCCTCTCCCACTCCCCCCGCTTGTGTTCCCTCTCTTGCTGTGTCTCTCTCTGTCAAATAAATAAAATCTTAAAAAAAAACTTTATATAAATAGTAATAGCTAGCTTTCTGGCTTGAAAAATCTGGATAAATGATAGTACCATTCACTGAAATAAAAAACAGAAGTGCTTGATATTTGGGTGGTATGTGTTTACAAGTTCAGTTTTAGATGTTATGTTTGAGGAGCTTGAGTCATCCCGTAGGAAACATCATGTAAGCTACTGGCTTTACTTGTAGTGCTGAAAATGTTTGGATGGGATCCTAACTCACAGGATTAAAAGTTGTTTTTTTCTTCAAGATTTACATTTATTTAGATTTAAAGTGATTTCATCACAAAAAAGTGAAATGATCAAGGTCGTTCATTTTCCAGGGTTACACTAGCACTGAATTTAGTGCTTTGATATTTATTTCATTCAATTTAATTGTATATGCTTTTAAAGTATATAACCTATTGATTTTTCTTTTGGTGTAATTCAACTCTCGCTGATGTCTCTTCTTTGTATTCCTGTGCCCTCTAACCATAGGCCCTTGGACTGTCTGGAATGCTCTTCTCTGTACCTGCCCCAACCCCATCCTTCCAGATCTTTCCCTGCACTCCCTGTTATCATACATAGTTTCTAGGTTTTCCAAGCAATCCCTTCTTACTTTCCTGATGGAGCTGATGCTCCTTATCAAACACTCGTAGAGCATAGTATAACTCTCTTTGGTGGCATTTACCATAGTTTCATTGTTACTCTATTTGTGTTTATTTGGTTAATATTTTACTCTCCCTTTAGGGTATTGCATTCACCTTGACCTACCTTGATACCTAATCCAAAGTCTGACACATAGTAGTGCTCAATAAATACTTGTGAAAGAAAAACTAAATGAATCAGTTAGAGAATGACTGTTAAGGTGTAAAGTATTTAAGTAAAATTCTTCATAAGTTCTCTTCATTAGTGCATAACTCTTCCTATACATAAGAACTACTTATACCACTAAATTTCTCTTTTAAGAATGATGGCATTAAAATATTATTTTTCATGGGATCTTTCTAAAATTTGCTTAAGTCTCTGCTCTGTGGAAAATACTAAAATTAAGTTCATTTGTTTTTGCTGACTTTGA
The DNA here is from genome assembly GCF_037043125.1 of Eumetopias jubatus. Lineage (NCBI taxonomy): Eukaryota > Metazoa > Chordata > Mammalia > Carnivora > Otariidae > Eumetopias > Eumetopias jubatus. Next base: position 116,247,028 of record NW_028274811.1, read on the forward strand.
GTCATGAGCATACTTAATTATACTGTATATTATTAGAGTTGGTGTTTCCCTTTAGTGTTTTCTTCTGCACCCTTTAAAGCCAAGATATCATCCTTCTATATGTCAAATTCCACCCCTTCTCATAGTTCCTTTGATACTAACCAACCTTTGTTTCTCCCTTAAATTGCTCCTCTTAACTGCTGTTGTCAAGCAAACAAGACAGTCAAAATTTTCTTTCTTTTTTTAAAATATTTTATTTATTTATTTTTTTTTGAGAGAGAGAGAGAGAGAGAGAGAGGAAAGGAGCAGAGGGGGAAGGTGAGGGAGGGGGAAAGAATCTCCTAAGTGTAAGTTTTAGGACTGAAGTAGAAAAGACTAAAGCAGAAACTTAAGGATTATTTCAAATACATAACAAACTTTGCTTATATTGAGTTTATAGATTTATTAAGGGTATTCCTTTTTCTCAAATCCAAATCCTAGAGAAGCAAGGTCTTCTCAAAAGGAAATGATTAGAAGGCAGTTTGGTGGCCCTTGCCTGTGAAAAGTCTAAAGTTATAAATTTCCAGTTATAAACTAAACATGTCATGGAGTTGAAAAGTACAGTATGGGGTTATAGTCAGTAATATTGTAATAATGTCTTATGGTGACTATACTAATCAAGATGAGCATTGAGTTTGTATAGATTTGCTGAATCACTATGTTGTACATCTGAAACTAATGTAACATTGCATGTCAACTATACTTCAATAATAATAATAATCTAGCTGTTTGGATCATGAGAGTATAATTAAGACACTACTTCTCATATGGCATTATGAATCCAAAATGAAGGCAGTAGAACTACGATGAAATAAACAATTTTATGAGTATGAGCTAGTGAAACCCACACCTATAAAGATCCACTAAATCTTGTGCACTCAGGATTTTGTCTAGAGTGCATGTTCTAGAACTGAGAGTTCTAAATTCAAGATATGCATCATAATCTCTTATAGGGTTTTTAATAATTTCCCGTCTTACTTTCATAGAAATGCAACATGCAAAAGCTGTTAGATCTGGAATGGAGTCTTATGTCTTTGTATATAAAAGCCCCACGGGTGATCCTATTGCAGGACTGGATCAAGAAAGAGCATTATCAACCAGGCAAGCTGCTGAATTTCTAAATGTTTACAGGGTGATTTCACTATGAATTTTCATTCTTGGCTCTGAAACAAGCAACCTACTGCATTGTGGTGAAATTTTCTCTGGCACTTATATTATGGAGTTTGGACTGAATATTTCCCAAGGGTAAATGCAGATTACTTTATTCCACACATTTGTAAGATTGTCTTAGTATGTCAGAGTCCGACTTATATTCTTACCATTTTTCATTATTGTCAACTTTAGAACTTCAGTCAATTACAGGGATGCATTATAATATGTCCCTTATATCAACCTCTCAAACTGGGTAGACCAACAGTTTAAACCTCTCAGTTCTGACCCTAGAAGTAAATAGATTAATAATGTGCAACAACAATGTTGAGAATGTAGAGGAAAAGTATAGCTAAACTGGGGTTTTCTCTACTAATTAATAAAGACAACAGTAGCCTGGAGGAACATTTTCAAAGCACCATGAAAATTGTGTCTCTGTTTGAGATTGCTCAGTATCAGTCAACATCACACTTTTTATCTGGGAAACTTGAGCTCGGTCTGTGTTCTTGAATAATTTGGGCACAATGATATATGGTTTGCCACATATACCCATGATAATACGAATCAGTTTAACAGGGAGGGTAATGTTTTGAATCTTTTTAGCTTCCTAATAACTTTACATTTTAATGTAACTAAATTATTATTTTTCTTATTTTTATTTTGTAAAGCTGAATTTTCCACAAATACAGTAAGTGCAAAAGCAAAATGATACCAGTAAACACATAAAACTTGTCCTTCAGGAAAGGTAATTCTGATTTTGGCATCATAATTCTATCTTAGATTTCACTGCTGAGAAACTGGTAACTTATACTTTGCTTAGTTCAAAGAATAGTGACCTTTTCCTCTAAACAGATTATAATATATATTATTATAATTGATCAGTAGAGTGAATCATAGTCTGGACTCTAGATGCAGACCTCCTGGATTCAAATTCTGGCTCTCTACTTATTTGCTCTGTGATTATGAGCAAACCACTTAATTGTTTTGGGCCTTGGCTTCTCATTTGGAAAATAAGTACAAAACAATCATACCTTACAGGGTGTTATGAGGATTAAAAAGCTTCTACATATAAAATGCTTAACATAATAAATAACCAATAAATGTTAGTTCATATAAGTAGTTGTAGTAGCAATACTATTACTAATGCTAGAGTTTTAATTGGAATGGAGAGGAATTCACTATTTTAACTCTATCATAGATATCATAAAATGCTGAATTTAAATGAATTTATTTATCCTAAAATCAAGGGAAGACACATTTTGGGAAAGTAAGAACCAGAATGGAGAGAAACTGTGGGAACAACATTCTATTTGTATCTCTCCTTTCTCTGATTTTTGGAGAACACTTAAAATGGATATATATATATATCTTGCTAAAGGAGCAGTGCATTTTTATAGGTTTCAGAAAATGAAGCACAGTGTGGAAAATATGAGAACCTCAATGAAAAAAAGAAGAACATGAAGTTATTTTGTATGTAATGTAAGAAGTCCTTTAGAAAGTTCTTTTAGTTCTCAAGTTAAAGGCATCATGAGTACTCAGAGTTATTGAGAAACTCTTTCATTGAATCACATTGAGGGAAAGAAATATCAATATGAGTGGACTGCTTTATAGCGTCCACTTAGTAGACTGCAGAAGACGATAGTGGGCTGCATTAAGAGAAGTCCTTCATAAAGTTGAAGATTCTCAGTATAGCCACTGGGTCAAAAGCTAATCCCTTTGATGTTCAGTAGTATGCTAAACAACAAAGAAAAACCTTGATCACATTTAGAGAGAACTAGAAGACACAGAATAGTGCCAACTTAGAATCCAACTGTACAACTGAAATCTACTAATTGTCAGCCCGAGCAAATTTCTGTGAATCTTACTTTATTTCCACCCAATGCCCAAGCAAATTGACATTTCAGAAATTGTGTAAAGAGCCAAATTAACTTCCAACCCCCTTGAAGGTTAACCTTCATAAATATGTAATAAGGAATATTTATGGAGTGCTTACCGTGTGGCAGGCACTATTCTAAATATTTTACAAAGTTAAGTCACTTTATCTCCACAGCAGCCCTGCCAAGTTGATACTCTTATTCTACTTTATAGGTGAGGAAACTGAGGCACATAGAGGTTAAGTCAACATCCAAAGCTTCTGTTTTTAACTACCTTTGAAATAAAGGAATGTGTGCTTTATCTGCTTGTTTTGGTGTCATGAATATGAAAAGAACAAACAACAGTAATAATAAGAGTAACAAACATTTTCTGATTAATTGAAAAATATCGCTTATCATTTACTACTTTTTCAATCATTTTCAAAGAAGCTAGAAGGAATTAACATCAGGAACATTAAATGTGAATAAAAAGGCTGTAGCAAATACATTTCTACATGTGGGGTTATATTGGAGACAAGAGAGTAAGGAAATAAACATAAGAAAGATACAATTTCACTTTATTAAAAGGACAGCTTACACCCATACATGTATTTATGTGCTCCAAATTAGGCACAATTCTGAATGTTCATTTTTCAAAGTAGCAGGAATCAAAAGGAAGAGTCTATGTTATTATCTCAGGATACAGTCATTTTACAAAGTGAAGAAAATTATATTTTGAAATTTTCAATCTGTTTACATCTGTTTCTTTGGTACTTTCATATGAGAAAATAAATTTTCTCCTCTCCCTCAGGTGTGGGTGAAAAGCCCCCATTTTAAAGAAAACCATGCAAAATTGTGAACTCTGAATCATCACTGTTGTTCTGCATTGTGAGGATCAGTTTGACATTAAAAACTGCCGAACTACACAGCTGAGCTGTGTCTGCAATTGTGTGATTTACTTCGGGTGCCACTGCTGAAAGCATTTTAATTGCTTGGTTTGTCTTTTGCCTTACCTCCTCACTTTTCCTCTTATCTTCTTTGTTGTGGTTCTATCTAGTTTTACTGAGCATGCTGTTCCCTTGAGTTTATGCTCATTTTGTTTTAGGGTTCTGGGAAAACAGCATACATATTTATAAAGTTAGGACTTCACTGCAACTTTGCAGTGCCTAATACTGCATATTTAACAATAACTTACTATCCACTTTGAAAGCCACAGCAGCGTACCATTTCTGAAGATGAATCCTGGGGACCTCGCTCAGGTTAGTTGCCTAACTTGGATATTCATTAAATTAAGACTTTCCAGGGCACCTGGGTGGCTCAGTCGTTGAGCGTCTCTGCCTTCGGCTCAGGTCATGATCCCCGGGTTATGGGATTAAGCCCCGCATCGGGCTCCCTGCTCCATGGGGAGCCTGCTTCTCCCTCTCCCTTTCCCACTCCCCCCTGCTTGTGAGACACAGCGAGAGAAGGAACACAAGCAGGGGGAGTGGGAGAGGGAGAAGCAGGCTTCCTGCTGAGCAGGGAGCCCGATGCGGGGCTCTATCCCAGCACCCTGGGATCATGACCTGACCCGAAGGCAGACGCTTAACCACTGAGCCACCCAGGCGCCCCTAAATAAATAAAATTTTTTTAAAAAGACTATCATATTCTTTTTACTTTGAGATGTTAATTTTCACTTCAAGACCTCAGCCATATTATATGCCTCTGCCTAGTTTTTAGACTACAGCCCAATTCAAATTTGGGGTTCAAACTTATTTCCTCACAATGTCTGCCTTTTTTTTAATTCAATTAATTAACATATAATGTATTATTTGTTTCAGGGGTATAGGTATGTGATTCATCATTATATAATAGCCAGTGCTCATTACAACACATACCCTCCCCAGAGTCCCATCACCCAGTTACCCCATCCCTCTACTCCACTCCCCTTCGGCAACCCTTAGTTTGTTCGCTATGATTAAGAGTCCTTCTGGTTTGTCTGCCTTTTATTAATGACACATCACTCTAGTTCCCTTTTCTGTCTTGTTGATGATTCTGGATCCAACTGAGTCTCTGTCACTTTACCTTGGCTGGCACGTTTATGGCAATAGTGCAAATGTCCATTCGCCTGGAAGAAAATGTTCTTTTTTCCCCCCACATTTCTCTTTTAGAATCCCCAACTACAAATAGTACTCAGTAGCATTACTCAATGCAGTCCTCTTATATGCTTTACGTGTTCCTCTGTGTTAAATATAATGAGCAATTTTCTTCTTTCATTTATTGAGTAATTACAGTTTGCCAGACATCATGGAAGAACCTAGAGATAAAATAGAGGGCTTATGCTCAAGTGGAGGAGACAGATAATAAATAAGGGAATACATGATAAGCGGGCAAATTATAGATTTTAGAGGGTGATACAAAACAAACAGGGTGGTATGGTAGAGAGTATTGGAGGGTGGGGGCTATTGATGGATGGCTGAAGTTTACTTGGCATGAGTCAGCACCAGAGAGGGCATGTCCTTTTTCTGAAAGATGAGAAGGAGCCAGCTGAGTAAAGAGCATAGGGATGACGCTGTGGGCAAAATCAACAGCAGGTGCAACAGAAAGCCTCAAGAAATTCCTTGACATGTTGAAGGAACTGAAACACTAGATGAGATTGAAGAGGTTGGAAGTCTCCCTATTACAGAGGACTATGCAGTGAATGATATGACAGGGTTTCTGTTCTTTTCAATAGTGATGATAAGCCATGATAAATTATCAACATTCAATGCTCCCATGTACTGAAAGGCCTACATAGGTAAAATGCTTTACCTGGGCCAGAATTTGTGGCCAAAGAACAGTATATTTGTGTAAAACTGGGCTATTAAGATGATTAATTCACAACTCTAATTATTGATATCCTATGCTTTCCAACTGATTCAAATGGACCTGGCTACCTAATATATTATGATATCCATAAAAAATGGTCCTTGTAAATATAATGAATTTATTTATGGGGGACTTTATAGTACTTTTGATAATAAAAATTGAGTTAATGTTAGTATATCTGTTTTCCATACTTTCATGAGAAAGGTGATTACATTTGTTAAAATATATGTAGTGCACTTGGTATAAATGTACCTTTTACGAAGAAAGAATATACATCTTGTTAGAATCTTGTTTAGGCCTTTAATTTAAACAGTATTACAAATGTAGTCCCTATCCATAAGATGAGGAAGATATAACAAGCCTTTGAAAATCAACTTGAATACTATTTTGCCAAATGATCATGAACATGTATCAACACTTATCTGTGCAGGTGGCTCTTGTACAGGAAACAGCATTATGCACACTTTGACTAAAGGTCACAAACGAATAAATATAGTTCTTTTTGAACTTGACAATAATTTATTGGAATGTAGCTTACTTTAAATAACAAAGTGGCAGCCTAAGCCTCAAAATTCTCCATTGTATACACTCATTTCACTGACTTGACTCATTATGGAGATAAACTGGTCTTGACTGAAAGAGAAGGAAGTTTGTGTTGAAAGATGTATTGCTAAACCGTTAGTTAATACTAGCATGAGATGCTTCTTAAGAACATTGGCCTGAATGTTTCTTATCTTTTGGGGATCCAAACAGAAGAAATCCAGCAGTCAGTGATTCAAGAGTCAGTCTTTCTGTTTATCTATCTGCCTATCTAATCTATTTTAAAGTTAAGTTTAATGTAGAATTTGGTCAAATCTCAGTACAATTCTGTAAGATGTATAAATTATACCTTAAAATAAAGTGCTAGCTTTTTGGGGTTGCTTAAATTCTAATGGAGTTCTCTGTCCATTTTTGGTTTCTTATTAGATTTTTTCTGCTTCTTGAGTTGAGGTTTTTTTTTTTTCCTTACCCTTTCTCTTGATAAAGTTGGTACAACAGCAAAGATAGCATAAAAAGTAATTTCTACAATTTTATTCTATGTGTGGATAGAAAATATATTTACGAATATAAGCAACATAATATTCTACTTATATTTTTAAAAATTTATTTTCTAATAATGTGTAAATAATTAATGTACTTTGCACCAGGAATGGCCCATGTACTTCATTTCATGTGTATTTCAGGATTTATCTAATGACTTCCCTCTGGGTCAACTGTAGTCTATTTCAGTTTTTTTTTAATTTGAATGCTCCAATGGACGCCCTTATACACACGTTTTTGTAAAAGCCCATACATCATAACATGTGCTCTAAAACTGGGAGGAAACATCTTTTTGATGAATGTAGGTTATGTTTGACAGATAGTAAATGATGACTTAGGCCCAAAGAGAGAGGTGACCTGGGGAGTATAGGGTTGCTGTGTGATATTCTTAAGGAGCTAAGCATAACATCAAACACTGCAGAAGATCTCCGTCCTACATCAGTGATGACAGTTTCCATGCAACATCTACATTGATCTCTGTGGAATTTATAAATATGAAAATGAGATATATAACTAGTCTATGTGAATGGGTTGGTGTATCTATCAATTTTTCTACCCATTTAACTACTGTATATATCTTCTTACACAGATTGCTTTCTAGTTGTTTCTCTTTCCATATGCCAACACTGTTAGTCTAGATTGGTCTCAGCCGAACTCTTAATATTCTTTCTTTTTTTTTTAAATTTTTTATTGTTATGTTAATCACCATATATTACATAATTTGTTTTGGTGTACTGTTCCATGATTCATTGTTTGTTCATAACACCCAGTGCTCCATGCAGAACGTGCCCTCCTCAATACCCATCACCAGGCTAACCCATCCCCTCCCCTCCAGAAACCTCAGTTTGTTTTTCAGAGTCCATCATCTCTCCTGGTTCGTCTCCCCCTCTGACTTACTCCCCTTCATTCTTCCTCTCCTGCTATCTTCTTTTTCTTTTTTTCTTAACATATGTTGCGTTATTTGTTTCAGAAGGACAAATCTGTGATTCAACAGTCTTTCTTGTATGAATAAAAGACTATAGACTGGCATTCATGCCTTTCAATTTTGGATTTCTGTCTCTGCTGCTTATAGCCATATTCTCTCATAGTTTCAATAATGACTGGGATGTCAATTTTTAGATAAGGTAAAAGGGCTTTATTGTTCTTTTGCTTGGTCAGAGCAGAAATGGAAAGGAAATCATCTTTGATTTTAAAGGTGTTTTGCTTAAAAATAAATCAGTTCAAAGCAAGTTCTCTTCTTTTCTTACAGCTAAGTATTTAAAAGACTGGTGAAAAAGAAGTGTGGTAATTTAGTAACTACAAGAAGACAAACCCCTTAACCCTATGCAGGTGTTATTTTAAGATAGCTTCTCTTGTTAATTTTTACAATTTAATATAAATTCAAATAGGTATAATTGTTTTAGCTATTATCTTCAGGCTACAAGTATAAAAGCCCTATAGATAGCTCTAAGTCCAACCTCCCAAAACATGTAAAAATTATAGCCAAATAAAGGTAAAAAATGAGGACAAATGGCTTTTAAGCATGTAAGTGTGTATTAAAAAAAAATCACCTTTTACAAAAATGCATTAAATGCAGGCAGCTATAATGAGAGATTGTTTATATTATAAATAAATCATACATTCTGAATTTTAAATTAAAAAAGACCTTTTTTGTTCTCTAATGTATGACAAAATTATCTGAGTGATAAACTTTGTTGAGAGAAAATCTAGTTTTATACATACACAGCTTAATAAAGTAATCATGAATGGGAATACGATATTTTAAATGAAATAATTCACTTATTTATAAATAAATAGTATTCCTTCACACTAAGAAGGATAGGTAAAATAACATATATCCTTTCTTCTTTTTATAGTTAAACTTATCCAAAATGTCAGCATTCAACTCTATTAGAAAAGGCCTTGACTGAATTAATTGAAAATAGTTTAATGGCTATGTTAATGAACTACTAGAAGAAATTCTATTCTTTGTAATCTAGGGTCCACACAGAGGTCTCAAGAATAACCACTATTTGATAGGCTGAAACAGTTTCCTTTTCACCTCTCTATCAGAATTGAACAGTAGGGGACGATATTTCACTAGTTTGTGTAAAATCCATCAGTATTAAAGCAGAAAAACAGCCTTTAATGGAGCAACGCAACTAATCAAAAGTAGAGACAAATCTGATAGAAAATGATTAATTTAAACTCACTTGTGTTTAAAAATGTTTCTTTTTACTTGTTTATCAAAATCAGCTTTTGTTACCTATAGAATATTTGTCTATATTCTCATCAGCATTTTTTATGTTTAGATTTTATTGCAAAGACATATTTATCATTAGTACTATTTTTACTACATCTTCCCAATTAGAATTCTCCAAAGGAGGAAACTTCACATTAAAGAGATTTACTTAAATTAAAAATGTTTTATCCTCTAGCTTTACCAAGGAAAAAAAAGTTGAATTAAAAACATATGATTGGGGGTAATATCACTGGTGATGCTTCCATAGAGTTTATACCTGTGCTCTCAATTCTATTCTGTGTAATAGACTGGGGGATAAAAGAATTTTATGAAAATTATTTTTCTGCACTTGAGTCTCCAATAAGTGAGAATTTTGGCAATGAATGCTTCTAGAGTTTTCATTGGCAAAGCTGACTCTCTTAAAAACTAATGGCAGAACATAAAAGCTTATTAAATATGGATAAAAAGAATGTGTGATATAGTAAAATATTCTGAAGTAGTGTATGTTGTATGCTTTTGAAGTTTGATCTATATTCTATGCCAACAACATCATGACAACCAGCAGCAGGAAATTTAAATGTTATTTTAGGTAGGGAGTATTTATTGATAATTATGTGGCTCTAATACCAAGCACTTTAACTATATATATTAATGAAATATTAAAAAATTAATTAACAAAAGGTTTTATCTAGAAAACTCATAATTCACTTTTTCTAGAAATAGAATTTCTATTTACTTTTCCAAAAAATGATTTTGAAATTCTTGAAGTATAAAACCTAATATGTATCTCAATGTTTCATAAGTTTACTTGTGGATTAAAGTACTATTCTTAAAAATTATAAAATGTAATGCATTGAATTGCAGTGAATTTAACATCTACATTCTGTAGATGTTAAAACAATATTTCTGATAGTTTAATTAATCATGAAATAATGAACAAATCATGTAATCTCCATAAATCTTAATTTCTGTGATTGTCATAGGCCCAGAAAACCAAATACAAATTTTACCCTTTTTATAAGTTTGCCAGTTATTGGATTGTTTTTTATGGAGAGTATTTTCTTAGGAAATCTGATTTGCCAGAAGGAGAATTTTACTGAAACATATCATATTAAAATGAAAAGATATACAAAAGTAAGACATGGTTTGAGAGGAATTTCTCATACTGATCTGAGCTTATTGGAAAATATACAAGATCTTAGAATTGGTACCAAGCTTCACAATTAATGATACC